>NW_020897759.1:2065920-2145880 GCF_003984885.1 Neopelma chrysocephalum
CTGGAACACATGTACAGCAGTACACACCTTGGGCACGTCACTGCCTCCCACGTTCCCCTCTGCCTGGACCAGGCTGCACTGAGATTTTCTTTTGCTTGCTACTTAAATCTAAGATAGGAAAAATCAGATTGCCTTAGAATAACAAGAATACTAGACATTGTTGTGGGGCCATAAAGGGGGTCAAAATGGATGCATGGTATGTTTTTGCCCTAGTTTAACCTCCAAAGATTTTCAGGGCTTCAGAAACAGGAGGAAGTACATCCAGGAGAAAAAGAAGAGAGAGAAAGCAGAAGAAGAATTGAAGTTTCAGTGACTTTTTAACTTCAGTAACAAAGGACAAGATCATATTACAAGGTTGTGGGGAGAAAAGAGAGGAGAGGCAGGGGAGGCATAGGAGATACAATTATCCTCCTTGCCGAAGTTTGCTAGAACAGGAAATAGCCACTGTAAGTGCAGTGTGCTGTCAGACCCATGGTTACTCATAAAAGGCATCCACTGTGCATTTTGTCTGCTTTGCTCCTGCCCATTTCACTCCTGAGCTGTCAGGGAAACATACCAGAGGCAATTGTTTCAATCCCCAACCGGTTTCAGTGGCAATTTCAGGAGGTGTAATGCAGGTGTCTGTAGGTTAGCACGGGTCAGGCTTTAAAGGGAGAAAGTATCCTGGGAGCAGCAAAAGCAGCTGCCACAGCCCCAGACTCACCCATTCTCACTCCAGGTCAGCCTCTACAGATTCCCAAGCTCTTCCCTTCCATCTCCAGCCAATAGCAGAACTAAGTTTTCCCCAGAATCCTGAGGCCTGCATTAGAGCATGGTTGCCTCTTCTAGGAAGGGCTGACTACAGCTGCAATGTGTGCACAGCTCAGGGCTTGTTGCTGTACCTGCAGTGGGAGAGAAGAGAGCTCAGGACAGATGCCAGGCATAGGGGGACAAGCCACCAGGCCTCCAAACGAGGTGTCTTGTCCTCCCTGAGAAAGGAGCTAAACCTGAGCGACTCCCAGTCTGGGCAGCTCCCAATGAAGTTCACGGGCAACAGGCACCACTGACGAGCAGGGTCTGGTGTTGTAAACCTTTGAATACTGTTTTCAAAAATGCTTCAACCGCTGAAGACTTCCCCATGTTAGTGTCTTACATCCTCCAAAGGTTTGTAGCAGCCTATTAAACACAGCCTTAGTATGATATCCCCCAAAACCTTTCCTCCTCCTGGAATGGACTCACAGGATTGTGAAACAAGATGCAGTTCAGTGATACAACATGCATAGTGACAATTCTCCAGAATGTGATTATGGGAGAAAAAAATCCAAACCCATAACAATCACTCTCACACAATAGCTTGGAAACCTGAACCAACAGAAGAAAAATAAACCAAGAAAGAAGGAAAAAGAAATAAACAACTCCAAAATGAATTGTTAATTCAAGTTTGCAATATAATTTGTATAAAATATTTAAGCTGTTTTTCTATTTATTCCTGAACCTAGAGTGATTAAAATGCAGCCATAGTACACTGTGTTGCTCTTTTTTTAATCACAAATGCAATTTTAAGCAAGTAGACAAACTCTAGGAAATTAAAGTGAATATTTATGTCCATATAAACTTCTTAATGGCAACATTCTTGCTGTGAGCACAGCAGCTGAAGAGGGTGGATTAAATTATTTTGGCCAGATCCTGTTACTATTGTTTTCATTGGCAAAATTCCCACTGACTTAATGGGAGCTGGATTAGATCCTGACTTGAATGAAGTACAAATTTCAGATTCATATATAACATCATCACTGACATTTCATGCATACACTCTAGTTTTCATATCTGTTTTCCCTCTGAGAGTTCTACTAATGCTCTGAAAACACTAATCAGGTAAACTATATACCAGTGATTAAAGGGGTGCAGTCTCATGTTTCCAGAATTTGGGAAAATTTGTGGTTTACACATATTTGAGCTCAGAAACCACAGTCTGCATGATATTCAGCCTCTTGAGTACAGAGCTTCAAATCTTAGTATGTTTAGATCCTCCTCTTGCAGGCTTTGCAATGCATATGAATAGCATTTATTTAAAAGGCAAGGGAATTACAGCACACTTGGCAGAGAGCACATGCTGTTGGTGTGATATTTTCAACCTCTCTCTCCTGTTTCCATCATTCAGGAATATTCAAGAGAATCTTGGAAAAGCTAGGAAGCTCTTGGGCTTCATTCCTTCTCTCTTGAATGATGACCTCATACAGAAGAGAACAAGGCTGTTCCCCAAGCCTCCAGAAATTTTAAGAGGACACATTAATGCACAAAGGACATTTCTTCATCACAGGTCTTATTACATGAGCAGAAGTAATTCCACTTCCCTGGACGGTGAGCTCCAATGACCATAGTTCTTTGGGCTGATACTGCTCAGCTCCCTGTTGAATTTGGGACAGCCACTGGCTGTCACACCATCAGTTCCATTCCGAGGGACCTTGTCCCGGCACGTACACCTGACTGTGTTGTTCTCAAGCCTCTTCTAAAGCTCGCTGAGCGTGTGCTCTGTTAGAGTTTGCATGTAGCAGACACGGAGTCTGACGCCTGACTACCTGACTTTGAGTGCACATATCGCTCCGAGAAAGGAAAGAACAGCCCTGGAAGGAGGCTCAGTCAGAACACCAGAGTTCAAGCTGTCCTTTAAGATATCTTGTTCCTAGGAAAAAAGATAAGCTGAAGTCGTGAGCCTGAGAGGTTCCTAGGACCACCAGAGCTAATGGGAGTAACTGAGCCCTCCATATGCTCTGAGTCAGGATCTGGTTCCACACACAGAGGGGAGTGGGTTTTCTAAACAAGTGCTCCAACTCGGTGGAGATTTATCTGTGATTACTGTGGCCCATCTTTGTTTGAGCTTGGGAAAGCAACGTTACTTTAAAATGACAGTGTAATTTCCTATGCAGAGGCTGTTTCTCTGTATGACTCATCTATGTATTGTATTCCAAGATGTAAGTATGAATCATGGATAACTGATAGAAAAATGCAAATGAATCCATTAAATTTTATTTTTTTTATTATGCTTTAAACAGAGCAACTTTTTTTTTCTCCTCACTGTGAAACTTACTGGAAATAAAGTGGATCAAGTCCAATTGAGAAATCTTTGCATTCTATAAAGCCGCAGGCATTTTGTTGTTGTTTCAATGGGGCTGAGGATGTGGGGGTGGTTGTTGGTGCAGTTGATTTTTATTTCATTTTTTTGCACTAAGTGTACAGCTGAAGCTTTACGGCCAATGGCACCAGCAGCAATCCAGTTAGGTTTTTGATTGGTGTGGGTTTTTTTAAAACATAATAAAAGGGATACAAAATTGATTGTTGATGGTTATTATTAGGTATCAGAGAAATGGGCTGTAGGTGAGAATCTTAATCCAGTAATTCCAGGGTTAGCACCTGGCATCTAATAAATGAATGAGAACACATTTGAGACATTCACTGCAGACCTGTTTTAAAGAAAACAACCTGCAGCAGCAGCTCAACCCTACAGCATAAGGGAGTAATTTAGTTATAAGACTGCAGAAGTCACAGAGGAGAACCTGTGAGAGGAGCGGATTGTGAGCACCAGCAGCACAGAGCCAGTTCCCAGGCACTGAGTGCAAGAGGGAGCCAGCCCAGAATCAGGCACTGTCTGCCTGATGCTGCTACTGACAGGGCCTGGAGCAGGCCAGGGGACACGTGGACCTGGCAACAGGTCTTGGGATCATGTCTTCAATCTCCAGGGACACCTGCAAGGAAGAGCTCACAGCTAAAGGAGGGCACATGGCAGGGTTGGAACGATTAAGCTACCCCACTGACTTCTCTCCTGGACTGTGCCATCTCTTCCACAGAGCAGGGGAGACATGTAATTCCAAAGACTGCATAAATCTATGACTGAAGTGTTTCAGTACCCGAATCTATTTAGTCTCTGCACTGTCATTTAAACTGTAACACCAGCATCAACTACTCAATTAGGACTGATTTGGACTCTGAGGAGTGCAGAATCAAACCTGTGGGTCTAACAAAAGCTGCCAGATTAACAGTATTAGATACAGAAACAAAGACTACCTAATTTTCAGGGCTGGAATTTCATCATAACTTTATCTTGTCTTGGAGCATTTGTCCATTACAGACAACCCAAATTAAAGTATGGATTTTTTCTGTATACTACTTTCTGCGTTCTGCTGCTTTTCCTATTTTAAGACCATAACAGCAATTCAGAAAAGAGACTATTATGCCTGGCATAATGACCAAAACTGAAAATACCTTTTCCTGGAGTCCCTGGGGCAACAGGACATTTATGCCTATGATGAAATTAAACTGACAATGTCAGCTTAATATTCTCCCATAAGAGATTAGGATAGCTTGTATTTAAGTGTACTTTGGGATTCAGTACCTGTCCAAACCCCTGCTTTCTGGAAGGACTGTTGCTAGATCTGATTCCTTATAAGTAGAGGAATTTTATAAAGTAACTGCCAAAGTAAGCAAGCATAAAAATGCAATGCTAGCTCTAATATTTACTTTATGCTTTTTGAGACAATATGTCCTGAAGTGAAACATAAAAACTAAATTTCATAAATCTCAAAATCTATAATTAAGAACACCTGACAAGATCATTTTTTTTTCCAGCTGACAAATAAATGTTGCTTTTAAAGGAATCTTCCACAGAGTGATAAAAACAAGCAAAGGGGCAAAAATTGTTCTGTCTTCATTGGTAGAAAACACGGAGGGGTTTTTGATAAGTACTTACAATGACTGTGCTGTTGACTTGGCAGACACATCAAAAGCATGACAGACTTGATTCATGTTCCTGTGCAATACAAACAATGACACGGAGGCCGGATCTGAGCAGCCCTCAGCGAGTAATTGAAGGCAGCACAAACACACTCTGAAGAACCAGCGGTGCACAGTTCTGCTCTTAATAAATAGAATTGCAAGCTAGACATCTACCTTGTTATTCCATGGTTTTCCTCAGTTATTTATTTAATTTTAAAAAGCCCTTTTTGCCTCGGGTCAGGGACTTTCAGAGACTAACCGGTCCAGTTACCCCCGAAAAAGCACCGATTTCCTGTGGCTGGTGGGGCATTTTTGCACTATCAGGTTACACAGGGGATCTGCCTCCTGTTGCTGCAGAAGGGAAGGTGCCTTCAAAAATGAACACATTGTGACTCTATATACTTAAAGGCAACAGAACTGGAACGTGTCTTGCTTGATTAGGTGTAGCTGCAGTGGTTCTCCTCTGGTTTCAGAGTACTTTTTTAAGTAATTCAGTGCAACCAGTTCTGGTTTTAAATACAATACTCTCTTCACCGGTACCAAGGCAAATGAATATGAAATTACTGCCATCATAGCAAATTGTAGTGGGTCAACACATAATGCTTTCCTTTTCCAGATGTCTGAATCTGAGCCATTTCCTCTAAAAATGTTCATATTTACTCCAAATTAATAATGCATTTTCTTGATACATCTAATGGAAAACTATGCTAATCTATCATTCATACTGAAATCAGGAACAATATACACTTAAACCCAAGAAACTCAAGAGCATATATATTGGGGAGGTGGGGCTGAACAGATGGATAAAAACTAATGTTGTTTTTTTTTATTCAAAATTATTTGCTTTGGTCACTAAAGCATGATTATTTCTGTGTTCACCTCCAACATCCCTGATCATAACTTGTTTAGGTCAACTATTTTCTGCAGATACTTGGGGAAGTGGAGGAAAAGGAGTCTTACATGAAACAGAATATATTTATAAGGTTGAGTGCTCTGAATGCAGCACTGATTAGGAGTATAAAATTCTAACTTCCTTGAAGTTCAACATATATTAAAGTCGGCATTAAAGTAATTTCTAAAGTGAAAGAAGAAAGAAATCAACTGCTTATAAAAATGTTCTGTTTAAGCTGTCTTTTTACCATAAAAGTGTGAGTTTTTACTAAACATATTAAGTGGCATAGAAAAGTTTCCCTTGACTAGAAAATATAGCCCAGGGCTGCACTTAAAAAGATGAGGTTACATACTTTGAATCTGTAATAGCTTACATCATCATTTTAAAGCCAAGATAATTTAGTTTCTAAATTTTTATTGAACTAAAAATTTTGTCCAGGTGTTTTCTGTTCCTTTAGGAATTTTTATGCTCATTTTCACTGAAAATTACTTTAAGCAAGTCCCTGATTTGAGAGCTTCAGCATTTAAATGTGTGAAGAACCCTTTCAGATAGCCCATCCAGGAAAGAAAAGCAATAATCACATCTGGAGGCAAACAAAGCATAAATCACCGTGCTGGCAACCAGCCAAGACAGTAGGGGACAAGTGTAAAAATGTTACTGAAATGGCAATACAATATTCTAACCACATGCTGTTAACAAGACAAAACAAGGTTGAACATTATATTTCTATTGTCACAGAACATTGCATATGAGAAGGAAAGAAGAGTGGGGATTTGCAAACTGAGGGTCAAATTCACTTGTGGATTAACAGAGGGCAAGTCCTTTGAGAGACAATAGGAAAATTGCCCTTCTTTACATCAAAACCACACTTAACCCACAAATATTCCAGTTGGGATGGGTTAAGCATTCAGAAGTTGCCATTTCCAATAAATACTTTAATATTATATTCCTAATATAAAATACAACCACACAAGTTCAAAGAAAATCAGGCTGGAAGGGTAGAGGGCACTTGAAATGCTACACACACCAGTGGCAGTTTAGTTTGTCATCAAAAAGCAAAATATAACTGCATGAGATGAATGCCAAAGCACTTCATTATGTAAAGATTTACATGATGCATAAAATTATTATCAGCTAATGTTTAAATACAAGCAAGACTCCAGTCCAGGCTCAAGGATCCATTATTTTAGACATTGCTCAGGAATAAAAGGCGTAACCCCTGCCACAAAACAAGTTTTAAGAACATTTTTTTTTAATATTAATTAGATTATCACGCAGGTGAATTCCACAGTGATAACCCTGCAATCCACAGTGTCAAATGCAATCTGACAGAATATCCGTGGCTGCCCTCATATAAGAGAAGTCCCTATGATTGCAGCACACAGAAAATCTCCGACTTTCTGAAAGGGACAAAACCTCAAGTACCTGACACAGAAGACAAGAAGTGATAAACTACTTCCAAGCTTTGGGTGACGATGTATTATAGGTCTTGCAAGACTCATCCCCATGTTTCAATCCTGATGAAATGAAGATGAATGTTTGCTTAAAACCTATTTAATAGCTTCTAAACTATTTTAGATGCAAACTAAACATAGTTAATGGAAATCAGTAATTTGATAAGCCTTCCACTTAAGGATGGAATTCTAAGAGAATTTATGAGTGACGCCAGCTGTAGTAAACTGGAATTGCAACTAAATATTGAAATTATGCTTCAAGAACAGACACCATTTCTTTAGATTCCTATGAAGGCCAAGTAAGCCATGAACTCAGACTCACTGAGAATGGGTCCCTTTGGTATTTGGCTGAAGAGAAAAGGAATTTTCTGTAAATGCAAAAAAAAAAAATAAATGAGATAACATGCAATGTCAGAAATAATATGGACACTTGAAATATCATTGTATGAATAATATTCACTATCAAAATGGCTTATTTGCATCATAGTATAAATGTAAGGTCATGTAAAGCTACATCTATGTAAAACAGGCAGCCCTGGTTGCACATCAGGTCAGCTGGATGCCAGCCAGTTCCAGTAGTCATTCCAGCTTGGTGTCAGAGCCATGGAGAGAAGGTTCCCTGTGATTTCCAGATTGGCATTTGCCTAAGCACCAGCTTGGGTGGTGGGGAGAGCACACACTGGGCTACCTACCCCTGGCCAGTTGGATATGTACTGACATGACCAGCAGACAGATTTCCGTGTGTACCCCACACTGGAAAATCTCCAATTACAGCACATTTCTGTGAAGGTGATAAACCTTAAGATGAGAATGCCTGAATTAAGAAAAACAGGAAGGGCAGATTTACAGACAGCATTAAACAACCAACTAACCAAGTACCAGGCCTCCTGATACTACCAAATATATTTTAAATAATTAGCAAGAATGGATCCAAACTGGGAAGACATTAATTTTGTGCCTTTGCCTTACCACCTAAAGCCTCAGAACTACTTGGATGATACTGAAAGTCTCCTGGAAAAGAACCTTTTACTAAGGGTTTGCACATAGTTTTGGTATTTCTTGCCAGGGCCAATAATCTGTTTGGAAATTATTCTGCCTGTATAAAAAGAAAGCACTACGATGTGATAGTTTTCAGTTAGGTGACCCTCTTGATCTCGATACCAGACTTTGAACACTAGCACACAATACAAAAAGTGAATAGATTTTCCTTTTCCCTAGCATAGAAAGCATCTGTTCATACTCAAGGGCTAGCGGTCACTGCGAAGCAGATCCCCCTTTGCTAGAAATCCCATAAATCTAGTTTCTGTAGAAGAAAACCACTGTACAACATGCTCTGTGGAGGAGGTCTGAGAGGAAGAGATAGAAGATTCAAAAACAAATCAGAAAGCCAGGGGAAAAAAAAAAGCTTAAGAAGTTTGATGAAACAGGATGAAAGCCCGATTGATGAGACACATTACTCCTATTCCTGTCAGCTTAAAGAAATTTGCTGAAGCACAAAGTATATGTAGTTGGCAAAGGATGCATGCAGTTAACTGCCTGATGAGAGAGGGAGGCAGAGCATTCATCCTTTCTTCTGTTAGCCAGTGGTTAGCAGTGGTGAGACTTATTTAATCTTGTGTTTTCTCTGAGAGCAGATAAAATGGAATGAAATTATATTCTGTGCTTCTGTCCCGTGCTCGTGGGGCAGCGCTAATAGGGAACTGTCACTGCTTGGGGCAGCTACGTCTCTGTGCTCATGCTGGAGGGCTGGAGTCTGGGGTCCTCATAGTTTTCCAGCACATAGGGGAGAAGACACAGTAAACTTCTCTGAACCAGCACGTGTGTGCATGTGTTCCTGATTCCAGTTTCACCAAGATAGCTGTGTAAAGCAGACCGTGCAAATTTTCCTCTGAACATCAACCTTCTCCCAGCCATTTCCATTCCTACTCACTTTCTCTGAACTGCAGCAGAGGGCTATGAGCATATTCTCTTTTTTGTTTCACATAGAAAAAACCCACTGTGTTAAAACATGTTCACTACCAACAGCCTCTTAAAAGTTAGTCCGGAAATCTATTCTGATTTTCCAATACTTTGTCCCTAATTATATCATATCCCCCTTTCCCTACCACAGCTTTATAAATCTGCTCACACTCACTTCTAATGCTTTGTCTTGCAGCCAGAATTTGTCTGTGATGTAGAGGATAAGGGATTATTCACCAGAACACAGCAGCCCCCACCAAGGCTCTTTACAGCAAGTTAAGAAAAGTGTGAAGAAACTACTCACCCTTAACACACGGTTACAGTTTAAAGTGAAAAATAAAAACTGCCTATAAACCAAAAGAATAGTTTAGAAAAAATGTAATAGGAAAGTCTGGCTGGAAAGCACGTTTTCTTGTTTGCAGGCTTTATTTATTTGCTTATTTTACCACAGCTGGGGATGAAGCTCATACACACGAGGAATTCCTCACAGTGGGGGAAGCTGGGCAAAGCAGATACTAGTGACAGGTCTGTAACTGCTTGACAGCAGCTGGAAGATGATATCCTTGCTTCCTGGTCCAAGCAGCACACCCAGATCCTGACGGCTCTGCCATGAGCCTGGGCACCTCCAGCCTGGAAGCATGAGCATGCTGGGCTGCAGAGCTTGGAGAGGGCTCCAGAACTGGGCATTTGGGCATGTCTCAAAGCCAGGCTTCCTGGTTTGGAGAGCACCCACCCTCCATCAGTGGAAACTATTGCTGAGGAGCCTTCAACACAGCAGGCAGTCATCTTCCTTCAGCCCCCATCTTACCCCCAAGTATCCCTGAGAATAGATAAGCACTGATTTTCTCTCGCTGAGAGACTGTACAACAGGATAAACTTGTGCCTACCCTTTTCTCCTCTTTCTATGTCTAGAATGGTCCTCTGCGTGTTCCACTGGTGGAATATCTGAGCATGTTGCCAATATTTGAGTATGTTCATCAATCATAAAAATAAACGCGGTTACACACTCAAGTACACGTGACAAAAATGCCAAACTAATTAGATTCTTGATAGAAATTTGCCATATTCTATCACTTTGCTTTGGTTTCCATCCCTATTTATGATCTTATGCCAGTTTTGCACTGGCACAACTAGTTTGACTTCAGTGGAGCTAATGCTGATTTGTAGCAGCAGGCAATCAGAATAAGGCTCTTATTTTATCTTGGCAATGGATCCCCAGGGAAAGCTTGTCCATCTCCAGCAGCTGTTGCTTTGCTACATCTGCCTAACTTTCCTTTTTAATGTCCACTTTTTCAAGTTTTTTTTTAACGTCAATCAGTGTGATATAACATCATTCAGTTTTTCCTTTTGCAATCAAGTTTTAGCAATCACAGCCAGATGTTGTTTTCATTACAACCCCAACCCCTTCTCAATAAAGTTTCAATGTTTAACCATCAAGAGCACTCTTTATTTTCCTTTCAATTGCCAGACCTTCATGCTTTCATAATCTATTTTACCCTGACATCCTGTCTGTCTACAAATATGGCATGTTTGATCACCCCTGAATGTTTGCCTTCGTATTCTTTTCGCTTTCTTTTCCCGTTTCTTCTGCAGAGTGTATTTTATCCTCAAACCAGGTCAGTCCAAAATACTACAATGCATTTCTGTGTCTAAAGATATTTAGAGATCATTAGGTAGCAGGCGGGGGAGGGCAGATGGAGGCAGATGAAAATTTATCGATTTCAGGATCTGAACTTTAAAGAATTGCTTGATCCCTTTCTTTCAAATTTCTGCACATGTTGAGGAGAGAGAGAGCTGATATTTTCAGTATTATACTCTGTCTACAGGGATAAGTTCCTTCACAAGCCAACCAGCATTTGATTTTTCTGTTATAAAATTCAGAAAGTTCGGCATCTAAGGAAATGTTTCTGTAAGGGATGAAAAAAATAACATACTTTACACAAAATCACCACCTCCACATGGTACATTGCTCAGGGGCTCTTCTGTGACTACACAGTTATGCTAACAAGAGGATATAATCTCACTGATGGAGAAAAGTAGGAACAGAAGGTTAAATTCCTCTCCGCAGAACGAGAGGTTTCACACGTGCAGCCAAGGTGTGAGGAATTCAAGTAAGCCTAGAGCAGGCATGGTGAAAGAGTAAGCAGAATAAAATTCATCTGAATGAGTCCATTAACTATGGACTTCTGTCTCAAGTGCAGACCAGGTTTGCTCTCACCAGTTCTGACCAAGGAAAGGAGGCGCCAGGGCCAAGCCTTTAATATTGTGTTTGCCAAGTCATAGCAATTGAACAATGGCTGCACTTTCCTGAAGCAGTTGCCTGGCTCTTAGAAATGTAGATTAGTGTATTGTGTGTCAGATATAAGAAAGGGGTTTCAGAGCTAATTCTGTATTCCATTTGATTGCAAGATTAATTCCCAAATGGTGCTATATGTGAGCAGATCTTCACCATACGATGTTTCCTCAGTGGAAAACACAGAGATTCTTATTTAGGCTCCAACCTTGCAATCCAACCAACGGTGGCAGTTCTTATGTCCAGGAGGACAAGCACTTACTTCCAATGAATTAATGATACAGGCTACCTCCATATAGATAACACTGAAGGACTGGACTTAATCTGAAGGAAATCTATATTGCTTAAAAAGAAACTTGAAAAATGACCGAGAATTAGACTCTAATCAGCACTGGGTTTACTCTGTAGTGGTTTGAAGAATCTGGCATATGAAATCAGTAGGAAATGAGACAATGAAGGTATTTGTCATCACATACCTCATCATTACCCACATTGTGCCAACTGCCAAAATGAGAGTGGCATAACAGCTGCTAAACAAAGAACAGGTAAGTGTGGAATTACCTGGTTTACAGCAAAGATTTCTCCTAATCTTTTGCTGCAGAAAGAAAATCCAACTTGTTAGATTAAAACACAGCTCATGAATGCATCAGTCAACGTGACTGAACTGCTGGGCAAATTACTCAACTCTCCTTTTCAGAATTCCATTTCAACTTCTGCAATTTCTTTACTAAGAGCAAAGACATTTAACAGGATTCTTTAGATCACTTCAGTAATGCAATGTCCTGATTACTCTAAATGCTCTCTACTTTACTAGTAGCTTGATAAAATTGATTTGATTTTTCATTAGCAAAGGAAACAAAAAATTAAAGCCATGGTTACAGACAGGTTGGAAAACAGTTGCATTATGCTTCAGAACTACTATGAAGAGGAAAGAAAAGTCGAGGAGAAAGAGATGCCAAAAGAAATGGAGTATTTTTTGTTAGAATAACAGAAACAAATGTATAACCCACTTATAATACATTTTGGATACATATTAATATACTTAAGAGTTTTTGAGAAAAACAAAGTGCTTAATTACAGCTATTTGGTGCTGAGTACTCACATTTTTACACAGAAAAGATACCATATAAAAACACTGGCTGTTGGTCAAATACTCTTAGGACCTCAGGCCTCAAGGAGAAACCCGAGCTGGTGAGCCACCTCTCACTGTCATTTAAAATGGTAACAGGAGGTCTGTTGGCCAGATTCTTTGCTCTGGAAGGGAAAAGGAGCTCAGTAGCAGTCTCAAGAGCATGCAGAACACGTTCCACTTGTGCTATTTCATTTCTGCAGATGTGTCCTTGGGTGCAACATCTACATCAGCATTTTGGCTAAAGGTGACTGGGACATGCACCTCAGTTGTGCTCGCTCCCACATGGCCAGGACAAGGTGCCTCACTCTCTCGTGCTGACGATGGTGGTTACTAAACCACCAGCTCAGGTTTCTGATGTGGAGTCTAACTCAGGTATGCTATTAATATAACGAGTAGAAGAACAAAAAATGTTAGAAGAAAAATACTGGCCAGCAGGTGCTGCTGGGAAGGAAGGATATGAGCTTCATCTCTTCTGCCTTAGCTCTAGTTCACTACTTGATTGTAACACTATACCTAGTTAAACTGGAATGTTCCCAGTTTCATTCTGAGCCTCAAATGCCAGATATTTTACAGCCTCATTTGCCCATACCATCACCAGGCTCAGTATTCACTTCCTAAAGTATGTGTTGGTGGCTTTGTGGCCACCAGTGGCCTGTCCCAGCCTTCCTCACCATACAGAGAGGAGGAAAAGGATCCTCCTAGCATTCATGAAGATTACAGCCCCTTTACAGACAAGGGAAGAAAAGATAGGTTTCTCAGCATCAGTTAGCTGAGAAAAATGAGCAAGGCCCCTCATTTCCTCTCTCTCCCTCTTCCCCACCCATTTAGCAGGGCTGAAAATTTTCTCAGCTCAGGGTGCTGCCATTGGGAAAATAAAGTCACTTTATGCTTATGAAGCATTCAGTCACTGCAAAGATGAGGCCATATGTTAGATAAGTGCTTTCTGTGAGAAAGTACTTTTTAAACTGTGGAGCCCAAACAACTATTAAGCTAGGAATAAAGAAACAGGATAAGATAATTTCTCTGCTATCACATTTTTGAGTGTTACAGTTAGGACAAAAGAAAAAAGTCACTCAACTCTTAACATACATGACAAATATGTATCACTCAATTACCACTAGAAACATTTTTCATTTCACTGTTTTCTTTCTCATATAAGGTCTAAACTTGCAAACTTTTCTCAAGCACATTTTGCTCTACAGGATAACTGTATTTTGTTGGGGAAAATATTTAAAGTCCTAGGCACTATGGTCATATGAATGAGGAATAAAGTGCAGTATATGAATGAGTCCAAGATAAGAAATAGAATAAGTCTCATATTCCATTCCAGCTTACAATTTCCTGTTCACTTAAGCAGGACCAGATCAAGACATTAATTTCTAATGCAGAAAGAGAATTCTGAGGTGGAAAGAACAAAATAAATTACAAAAGTTGGGGTTTTTTTTCTTCTATTTATGTATTATTGTGTTATTTAGATTAATGAGATAGTACTAACACCAATTTCATTCACTTATCCAAAGATGTCCAGAATTGTCACATTTACCTGATGTCTGTGTCCCTAAGTGATATATTATGTACTTTTATTTCTGATGGTATTGAAGATGCAGCCAGAAAAGTCCTATTGGCCAAACATAGGAGAGTTGGGAGGGTAAGTTATCCCAGCTAAATGCAGAAAACCCTTCTGAAGCTATCTGGACTCAGACCAAGATCCAGGGTGAGCCTCTGTGCTAAAACTGAGGAGTGAGGTCTTGCTCCTCGCTCAGCAAGAACACTCTTGCTTCCCCTTTTTTGCCCCCAAAAATACTGCAGCAAGTGAGCCTGCAAGCAGCAAGGGCATCTCAAAGGGCTTTTGCCCTCTCCACCCTATGCAGGAGCATAAGTGTAAGGCAAGGCAACAGGGATTCAGGGATACAGCTTTTTAAGATGAAAACTATTGGAGACGGATGCTGTGCTTTCTCTGGAGCTCAATTCCTCTTGCTATAGAGAGAAGATAAATATGAGCTCATTTCCTGTTGAAGCACACAAAATGTAAAATAAATATTGCCATATATGCAGAGGATTTCATTTCCTGTAACAGCATTCAAACAGCCTTACCAATGTTTACCTCACTACACCAACTCAATTTTATTCTTGAGTAATGGAGTCAGGTGATCAATTTTACAGGATATTCCCTCAATGAGCTGTCAGATAAACGCCAAGATATTTCAGGTGGCATTACCAAGCTATTTGCTGGCCTGGCTAAGCCGCAGTGCGTGAAACACAAGCTTAGGATAAGTAGTTCAGCATGGTCCTCCTACCCAAATATAGACTGAAGTGAACCAAAGTACTGGGGTATTTGATTAAATACTACATTTCCATGAGCAGTTTTATCTGCTAGTGATGATCCTGAGGCAACAATCATTACAGTAACTTTCACCTCTGTTCTTGTCCTGCACACACACAGCCCCAGTTTCACTCTGCTCATTTGGCAGGACTTGGTATCTCTCAGCTTGTTTCACTGTCCAGGGTGCTCTGCCTGGCCTCCCACAGCAACCCCCACCCCTCCTCATTTCGTTTCCAAGGCACAGAACTGCAATAGCCCCACAGAACTTGAGGGAGCAGCATCTGCAGCTTGTGCAGTTAAGGGCTGCCAGAGAAATGGGCAGCTTAGGATCCTTACCCCTAGCTCTGCTCCCTGGTTCCTGTTAAAAAAATCAAAGGTGAGGGAGCGAGAAGAAGCTTTTGCTGGATCTTGAGATGAAATAGCAGGTCACAGACCCGAACTACTGCTGCTCTTATCTTCAGTAATCATTCAGCAGCTTGGCACCTGCCCTGCCTCTCTGTAAAATCAAGGTATGTAAGGAGTGAATTTGGCCCTATGCTATTTCTTTGTTTTAATTTCTTTCCCAGAGAAAATTCACTTCAACAGTTTGATATGAATATATTTTTAAAGAATAGATGATATTAGCTGCCTCCTGCAGATAAGACTTCTGACTTTTAAAGCTCCCTGTTTTCACTCCAATACTTTGATTAAAGGTTTAAAGAGATTCATTTTGGTCATTTTAACTTCTTTTCTCTGGAAAGCAGTAAAGGCTAGAGTCAAAAAAAAAGAAGCAAAAAAGAAATCCTGAAACAGGACTTCTATTCCACTTTTCTGTGTTATATATAGTAAAATTTCACTCTCCAGAAGAAGTCGGGATGGTGGCATACTAGGTAACCCACATTTGTCGTGTTTGAGTCTTGAGGTGCTGCCTGCACATGGGAAGATACAGGTCACAGGTCAGTTGAAATACTGGAACTTCACTGGGTCAAATCAGGAATGGGCAAGAAGCAGTGGACTTGATATGGAAACTTATGTCAGGCTTGAGCTGTTGGTAGGACAGCAGCGAAAGAAAGCAAACCTCAAAAAACAAACCAACAAAACCTCCAACAAAAATCCAAACCAAAACTAACCAAACAAACAAACAAAAACCCCACAAAGAAACAAACAAAAAAACCCCTAAAAAACAGCTACCACACTGTGTGGCGAAAAACTGAGGAGCTTGTCAGGGTAGGGAGAGGAAATATCAGGTAAGTGGGTCAGGTGCTGGGATGTGCAAAGGCAGCACAGTGTGTCCACTCCTCTGCTACCCCTGTGGGAACAAAGGGTATCGCAAAATGTGCAAAAAAATTACAAAATAAAAAAACTTGGCCATTCTTGCCATAAAACTGCAGAGAATCTGAGTGTTTCACATGTGTGTGTTACTTTTTTGTTTCTGTTCACAGCCTTAAGAATTGGGTGGTACCTCCCAATTTCATCTTATATAGCTGCCCTGATTTCTGTAGTATTAAATTTATTTCTGATAATAATCAATGTATGTGAGTCCATGCATGAAAGCTTGTCCTTAGCAATGCTGTTTTTAGCCAAGTCTGCCTTCATACCCCAGCATAAAGACATTTAAACTGAAATTGCTATAAAGGATAAAGAAGCACATTGGAATGAAATTATTTTTAAAAGCTTCTATTGGAAATACTTTGCTTAAAGTAATGTAAATTGATCTATAAATGTTATTTCACAGCTTGCCAATAACAGCAAATATAACATGCTCCCCAACAGTGTTGGATTAAGATATAATAATTGAAATATTTTGTTTGTTTGGGTTGGATTTAAAGAGTCAATAACAGCAGCTACTACTTAGTTCTAATGCAAATGTGGTTTTCCTTTCCTTGATCACGTTTGCTTCTTGCAATGAAAAACAGCTCATCACTTAGTTTCAGGTCAACTAACTATCTAAATAACCCCTGTCCCCCAAATGAAAATTCACTGTGAAATTTTAAAAATTTGATGTATTTTTAACATGCCATACCAAAGGTTTTTCAGATCTGATTTTTTAAACAAATTGGTTTTTGAGAAATTCAAATACCTCTGCTATACAAAACAAAAACATCTTTTGAGATACCTTTTGCATATAATTTCTTCTATAACTCCTATCAGTACTTTTCTCATTTTTTTTTTTTTTGCCTTGTGACATTTAACAACTTAAAAGGGTCAAAAGATATTGTCTCCTTCCACAGCAAACAAGTTTGTTATCCTATTAGATGGCAAGATACCCATTTGGATACAAATTCATATCCAGCATTGTATGCAAGCAACTGGAGTACTTTCAATTAACCTGAAAGTCCCCTTTAATCACAGCTGTTTTCTGGTTCAGCTGCTGTAATTCACTACTCCCACACACAACCACCTACCAGAGACACTTTCTTTCCCTCTCTCCCCACCCCTGCCTACCTCCCTTTCAAGGTGTTTTCATTTCAGGCCCTGTTGTTTATGTTTTATCTCATTTGCATGATATTGAAACTAAACCTCCCATAATATTCAGACTTTACTACTGTCACCAGCAGCTACGTTATTCTCTGTTTGTTTTGTGTGTGTAATCAACTATTTTAGCTCTCTGGTTGCTTTTTTACCTCTTCATTCACAATAAGAGATGTGAGATTTCCTAGGCCACCAGGGAAGAATTCACCAAGAGCAGAAGGAAGAGGTTACAGGTATTAGGCAAAGTTGCCACCTGAAGCTTGAAGAATTACAGTTGTTCTCCATTTGGTGACAAGGGTAACTTTATTTTGTTAGTGCACTTAATGTTCACCTGAGTCTTTAAACTGGCTTAGCAATAAATACTCCTCATTTACATTTTTATGATGTCAAACTACATGATCATCAAAAAGTTTTTATTTTTATCCAGGTAACTTCATAATGGATTTTTTTCCTTTAAAAGCTCTTCACTAAATGCTCCTTTTGTTGCCTTTAAATTCTGTTCATTTTCACTTAGCACTTTTATTGCTAAAATTTTTTTTTGATATCTTGGTTTAAATAAGCATCTTGTATGTTATGCCTTGATATCTATTAAGTTGAGTGTTTCCTGTTATGTTGAATACTGTTCCCAAACTATATTCAGATGTTCCAAGGTCTGCATATTTCATGGGTTTTTTGGGACGGACCTCGTTGGTTTGACTCATAGATCTCACACATATCTAACCTTGCAGATACATTTTTCTACAGTTCAAACCATTGTTCTTAAGTGAAGACTTCAAAACCTGCTATCACTGAAGACCTGGTAAAACAGTTGCTCTGATCTGCACACAGAAGCCCCATCTGCACTGCTCTTTTTTTCACAGTTTCTCTACAAGCCCATGATTTTGCTCTTCGCTCATAAAGACAGCATAGTTTGTTTCTCAGATTGGAGTTTGGCTAGGAGTCTGCCAAAGGATATTCATCCACTGATGTTCTCTCAGAAAACTGACAGCATTTTTATTCCCATCTGAACTGGTCACTTAGTTGATTATGCTACATAATGAGTGATAGACCAAGCCACACATTATAAATCGCATTCCCCAGCGACTCAACATCAAGTCTTTCAGTCTCTTTTCAAAGCTTATAGAAAAAACAGCCCTAAAAGCTCCACTCCATCAAGGGTCCCTTTAGGCCAAGATGAAAAGCAGATTCACATTTATCAATCCTTGAACAAGAAAACTATCAATCACTGAAAATACTTAATGCAGAACAGCGAAGAATGTTTGCTAAAGGCAAACAGTGCCGAGCACGGAGTTACTCAGGAATACAGGGTGAAGTCAAATACTGATTGTCTCTGCAGATATGCACAACCTATACATGACACAAAGACACACTGCCCTTTGCCTAAACAAATCAAGATCTATAAATCATGCTGACACTCACCACAGTTTAACTCTCTCACCTGAGAAATTACAGCATTCTTGCTGTTTATGACTTGCAGGGGAACAGCGGAACAGAGTTTGTCCTCGTGAAATTTAACCATTTCCAGGGTATTTTCAGAGGTCTGGCAATATCAGCGAGCCTTACCATGTTGCTGTAAGTAAAGAGTGATGACATATTGTTGCATGCTATGCAGCATAATCGTTACTGCTGGAACAGAGTACTTGAATTTTTGCCTTGCCAGCCAGCGAAGGCAGATCTGAGACTGCCTTTTTACACACAGCAACATATTTCTCTAGAAGAGCTGACCACATTGACTCTAACCAGCCAATTTTAATGAGACCAGTTTGTACTGAAAAATGGATTAATGATGTAGGGCAATTACTTAGCACTGCATGTGTGCAAGGAAAAACAACTTTTTCAGGAAGAGAATACAGTCATTCACCTCTAATAAGGGCTGTGCCCATAACCTAATTTCATTTGTTCTGTGGGGTTCCTAGGATGTCCATTATAACGATATTCAAGTTTGGATTTCAGTTATTTCCTACATTCAAAGGAACCAGCCTTTTATTGACTAAACTGATCTCTCAGAGCAGGAAATGCAGCATATTGCTAGAACTAAGGTCTCCAGACAATTAGCACGAGCTACATTTACTCAGTAAGTCACGTAGTTCAGTCTCTGCAATGTCATGGAAGACTTTGAAATGTGCCCTAAGTGACAACAACAGTATTTCAAAGATCCCCTCAAATTCTCATGAATTTAGACAAAGTGATACTGAGCAATTGACAATCTCCAAGAGACCTTCTGTAAAAAAGAACTTTTTGACAATTAAATTACCACAGGAAAAAGATCAGAAAGGGTAGTATTGTGAAACCAATTCATTCAGCCCCAAGGAACAGTAGCAGCATAACGGACTAATTGCTTTAAGGCTGGTGTGTTGCAAATGATTGCCCTCAGTATCTGGGAGGGCATGTGCAACCTTTGGTTGTAGTTGCTTCTACAGCAGCTGTGACTTTCCCTAGTATCTATGAAGTGACATGACAGCTTTTCTCCTGGTTGGCAAAACATGTAGAAACTTGATGATCTCTCCAACTTCTATGATTCCATTAAATTAGGGCAAAATCGGCTCACAGTTATTTGGTGCAGAACAATAAAAAAACTAAACAGACTTACTTGTTTAAGTTTAAAACTGATCCAAATACCAATGCCATTTTTGAAAGAATTTCAAAGGTTAGATTTACAAAATGTCAACGCACACACACACATATATATATGAAAGGTGATATATACATGATTGTTTGCAAGCTATCAGGAACATTCTCCACTAATCAGTGAAGTACAACAATTTTTCCTTCATACTCAGATACTCTCTGACCAGGCAGAAGAGTTTGCTCCTGGTCCTTGATGGTTTGGATGCATCCACCTCAGCAGATTGGATTGGAGCTGTCTAGCACACAGATGGGGCTGTCCTAACTTCTGCCAATAACTCTAATCTCAATGTACAGCCTGCTAGCTGAGGACCATAACTACCTCTGATCCCACTGACATTCCTATCAGGGCTTGAAATGGAGGTGCTGCTTTAGCATCAGGAGAGGTGATCCCTTTGTCTGCTGGGGGAACACAAGATCTCAAACACTTGCTGCAAGATCAGTAGAAACAGAACTGACCAAGAAAAGCATTGTCACATAAAGCTGATTTTTGAGTATGTGCCCACCAACATTTTTGTTGATTTTTCCCCTGCATATGAATCACACACACACACAAAGTAAAGCACAGCTCACATTCTAGTACTGCATTTTGGGGCCAGCTTTCCACTACAATTTTCCAAATGAGCCATGAGCATAACTCAAATGCAGCCACATGGCAGCACAGCTTAAAAAGAGAAGCCTATGGTAGTCAGAACATGGGGAATTAGTGTAGTAAAGTGAGAGCAGCTGCATTCTTTGGTCTAAAAACTAAAGCAAACTGAACCTGGATTACAATTGTTGGGGAAATATTTGATAAGATACCTATTTGTTTGGTGAAGTATCTAACAGCAATATTACATGAACAGCATTTGTAGCAGAACTTTCAACCAAGTCCAAAGGGGGAAATATTGAAACTCTCATGAGAAACATCTACTCTTGTGACTGCCTTGTGTTTAGAAGAGAAAGGACTGAACAAGGGTCTAAAATGACTAAAACTAAATATTTGATGATTTGTGTAAATATAGAGAAGCAGAGAGGAAAGTGCTACACAGCGGTCACTTGAATCACTATTTTTCCTCATTACTTGCTACCAACTGGGCCAAGCAAGCTGCCAAAGGGAATTCCTGGCAGGAGTGTTTGAAACATCAGCTCCCTGGTGACCTATATATTCTTAAGTAGTTATATACTCCACTCATGTCAATCACTGCAGCTTCTTTAAAATCAGTGCTGCCATGCTCAGCATCTGTCCCAAGCACTGGTTTGTTTTCTTTTTTTGAGCAGAGCCATTAGCAACCATTTCTTTTATTATGGAGTGGTAGCAGCTTCAGGTGAGTAAGAATTATGGTGACAGTCACCAATCATGACCAAAGCTATTTCTTATTTGCACCATTTTCCAAATATGAGTGGGATCCGGGGTATATCAAAGAAACCACGGAGATTTCTCTTAGGCTTCAGCACTGTATCATATGTAAACCAGCTTCATCTGCTAAAGCAGTGCAGTGAAAGAGTGAGGCCAATATAGGGAGAGAAAAGCAGAAAACAAGTTTACAGAGCCTGAGGCTACTGAAAATAAGAGGGCAGGCACACAATCACCTCATACAAACAGCTCATTTAAAAACCACAAACTCAGTTTGTCTTACATTTGATAAGGTTTGGAAGGAGAAAATTTTAAACTATCAAAATACTTGGCCTTTAAGGTGGGAGGTGAGGAAAGAGCAGCAAGAGAAACAGCAAAAATCTTCACAATTTTGAGCACGACCATTATTAAGTGCTTTGTAATTTTCTTGCTGTTTACCGAAACTATATTTTTGGCCAGTTTATCAATCATAGAAGAAATGATCAACCTGATGAATACGGCATTTTGTGATGCCAATGTTTTTTTCCTATGCCTTTCCTGAGGGTATTGCTAGTGGCCCCCTCACTACACTTACATGTGTAGTGCATTACATGTCCACCTCTTTTTTGATGATTGCCAGGCTTCCCCCACATGGTGCTCCAGTGTGCACCTGCATGGTTCACATGCCTCAAGTCTAAACTCTCAGTAAAATAATCGAATTTAGATTAATTTCTATAACTGTATTATGAAATAATTGAAACTTGTGCGTATGTATTATCAAAAGCCACTAAGCGCCTCACATAAGCATCATATTTGCCTTCAAATAATCACTGTATGGAACATAAGAATTAATCACAAAGCAGAGTTGTCTTCAGCAGACCTGCTCTGCCAGGTACTCCCATACAGAGGGTCCTGAACATACATGGATGTTTGGACAGAATAGCATTGGAGAAGTGGAACATGGCTTTGGATGAGACAGCTGCTAAAGGCTGACTTCAATTGTTGCCTTGATAGTAACTGCACAGAAATGCCTCGTTGCTCTTAATTTCCTATTCAACCCAGGTTAAGGTCTAAAACAACCAGAGAGAAGCAGTCCAGAATGTCCTGCTTTTACTCCCTAGAAAGGCTCTGCAGACTAGCTTCCCCTGCCTGCATTCCTGCCATCCTTGCCTGCATTAGCCCAGTCTCTGCTTGAGAGCACAGTGCTCCAAAGGAGGGGCACTTTGGAGAGAGGCACTGAGCTTGTCTCACCAAGAGCTCTCAGCAGGAATTTCCACAGAACCTTGTCAAGGATCATGACTGCAACATTTAGGACAAAAGCTATTATTATCATCTCATTTATCATGTTAATAAAGCTTGAGAACATTTCAGGTGCTAGTTTAGTGTTAAGTGACATGTTCTGCTGCTCCTCCGTTGTCTCCATTTCCTGTAAGGGACTAAGTAATCCAAGCAATATTTACCTGCACTACCTGATCAGCGGCAGGATAATAAAAACCTTACATGTAATTGACAAATATATTTTTTGCTAGGAAGCTAAAGGGTTATCAAAAAGTGGTTCTTCCTTACAGCTCAGATGGTCTGGGAACAAGGGAAGTCTTTCACCCATACCTTCTCCATTTATATCTCTGAGGCATGTCAAAAATATCCAGCTTTTGGACTTTTTCTTCCCCTATTGGCTGATTTCCAACCTTTTTTTTCAGCTTTGTGAAATCTTAATTTCTGACAGTTTTCACAAGCTGCACTTCAGAATTATTCCATCCATATATTGACTTCATCTCAGAACAGCCAAGATAAACAATTCTAGCTATTTCATGCATCTCTTGATCATTTCCAGATTTTCCTATATTTCTTATGAATCTGGTAACATAGTATCGTGCATTTTGGCAACCTCCTATTGTTTTACTCAACAGCTGTAATGTTGTACTCTCCAATTTAGATTTTTTTCCATTAATATTAAAGCTGCAATGCCTCTGATTACACAGGACTAAAAGCACTCCTGAATTGGCAAAATTTAAGATCTACTCCAACCCCCAGTTAGTGTAAAGAAAAAGGCTCCACATAACATCATTTATTGAACCATTAATTTTCATTCTACGTCACTGGCCCTTTCGGAATGCTTAAGACCCATGAAAACAGAGGCTTCTTGAGAAACAAAAGGCTACAACATCTGCTTTAGTTACACACTAGTGTCATAATACTCCCTCATATGTTAATTTATGTATTGAAAAAGAAGCAGGACAATTCTGTTCCACAAAGCTGGAACAAACAGCTAAGTTCAGGCAATGATGTTAACCACACTAAATATTTTTCAAATCTCAAAGGTCAGTGTCTTCAGATGAGGGAATTATCCTATACCCACTACTCAAAAGAATTAATAGAGTCATTGATTTAGTCGCCTGCCATTTAGGAGTCTGAGTTTAAGGCCCATTTTGGAAAAAAGAAAAAAAATCAAGGTAAAAATAATGTTCTGTTACATAGTTCATGCTCTGAAAGTCTACGAGATTTATCTGAATTTGAGAACAGATGCTACCAGCCAAATAGGACCAAAAAAATCCAACTGCCACTGAGTACATTAACATAATTTATGCATTCATAAAACTGATAGACACATTTCGGAAAGTCTTTAAAGAAGAAGTAATAATGGAGCTAGTCAGCAATTTAGCACTAGCAATTAATCATTCTCACAATATTCACAACATTCAGTTTTGTTCTTGTTATTCGAGGAAGCAATGATTAATTGATAAAACTTTAGCAAGTGCAGTAATAGCAGGTGCTCCTAATTGCAAACTCTCAGGGATAATTCAGTCTGAGCTACTTTATGCTAATTTGTACAGCATTAGTCATAACAGTCTGTAATTTTACTTTTAAAACTACTTTTTCCTGTAGTCACTATAATCTAATTAAGAATTTTATCTAGTTATTTGTATGGAGAACACAGCTGAACTGGAAGCGTGGGAGCCTGATCACCATAAAAGATTAAAAAAGAGGTTCTTAAAAATGTCCCCAGCAATTAAAAGCCCTTGCCAATTGGTTTCAGAGATAACTGTTTTAAAAGACTTTTAATGACAACATTTACCCTAATCTCCAATCCCAATATCCATATCACCCATTTTTTCTGGACTGAAAAACCTTTTTCTTTTAACAGCAAGCACTTCTCTCAAAGGCTGAAGAAAACCAATGGGAAAAGCTGCATTCAGCTACCTGTTTTCCATTTCTGCAGTTGTTGTGCACCCAGAAGGCTCATTGAGGTAAATGAACTCAAGCTACTGGGCAAACAACTGGTACCAAACAACTAGACAAACAAGCACATGGTCACAACAGCCAAAGAATTGAACAATGCAATTTGTTATCCAGTTGGTCTTTGGGCAAATCAGCTAAATTGACTCCTGTTCTTCTTAGGGGAAAAAAAAAAGAAAAAGAAAGTCTTTATTCCCAATTTATTCCACAGACCATTTAATATTGTACTTTTCAAGCAAACTGTGGTACATGCCAGGATCTGGGAAATCCCTTGATCATGTGGTAAGCCCTTGCAGATGTGGTAACAAGGTAAAATCAAAATACTCCCAGCAACAAGTCCTTTTTTTTCCAATGCCACTTTACAGACATAACTCTTCTTATAAAGAACAATAGAGCATAGCAACAAACACTGTATTAGTCTATATGGAGCAGGTAGATTTTTCACAGGGCATTTAAACAACTACTTTGATGTTTGCTGGACCTCAGAAATGCTCAAGGCTCTTCCACAATACTGAATGAGGTCTTATCTCCTCAAAACATGAAAATGAATGGTCAGTTCAAACATACTTGGAAATGCATCCTGCATATACTCAATTTTCTTACAGAATTTCACATTGTGGATTATCTGACAGCTACAAAGCCAAACTTGGTGAGTGCTCTCTGCATTATTAGTCGTTCCATCAACTGATCACACAACACAAGTGGAAGCAAGCCACTGCTGACTCCTCTCATCTGTGGTTCTTAGGAAATGGGGAGGTTTCATTTGGAACCACGAGCAGCTGCCAAACAGATGTTCTTGCTGAGGCCTGAAAAACTGTGTGCTATATGTCTTCAAATAAAATGACAGTCCAAATATGCTAGCTAGTAGCTGAGCTATCTTCTTTTGCAAGGCTTTGGGAAAGAGAGATGCAGTACAGACTTGGTAAGAATTGCTGTACCTTGTGACTAGGATGGGAACTTCCCTTTGGGATGCTAAAGAACTTGCCTGTGTTTGCATTCACCCAGTCTATACTAAATAAAACTAAAACCTAGACATTGTCTGATGACTGTAGGAACAGGTGAAAATTGGAGGCCCTAAGTTCCTCTCTGACAAGAATCATGCCATATCTAGAATTTAATATCTGAAGCCAGTGTTTAAGCTAGGAGCCCAGATCTGGCTTTTGTAGAACAGCTCAATAAATATTCTTCTCTTTTGGAGAAGCAGCCCTTCACCTTAATGCTTTTTTTCCCCCCTCATTATGGTTATTAAAATAGATACACACACAATAGAGGTCCATTAGCATCTTTATCAATACTGCAAGTGGGCCAGGGAAAAACATTAGAGACTCGCTTCCCTCAGTAGCTCATTGAATTTTCTCCCCCTTTCACACACATGCACTTCTCATACCTCACCATTAAGGACTGGATTTCAAATTCCCTTGAACTTAAATCATCTATTACTAATGCACTGATCTCGGGCAGAAAAATAACTTAATTTTCCTGCTTGAGATCTGTCCTTCACATGGCTTGAAAATAATTGTCAACTCAGTGGCTAAAAACCTGAAAGCAGTGATTGACTTTAAATACCAATAAGCTCCAGTTGCATTATTCTAAAACTTCTTATGCCATAAACATCTCTGTGGCACCCAAGTGCCTTCCAGTAGTGTATGAAGCAGCCATGACTAACATCTGTCATGTGTCATTAGTATTCTCATCCCTCAAGGGGAAAAGCATTTGCAGTGAAGTGTTTTGTTTTGGTAGGAAATTAAAAGAAAAAACTGCACACAGCTACATGTTTATCTTAGAGGAGCCAAGATCAAAGAGATGTATTTTGCACTCAGAGCAGGGTATGATATCTCTGAAGGTCCCTGGCTCTTGGGGTAGTTTATAACATGGTCTTACACTGCCCCCTTTGGAAAGTCTGCTCTCTGGCACCATCCTTCTCTTGATCATAAGGATATTCCATCAGGTCTGAAGAGAAAGCTGTCAAGCACAGAGCTGTCAGCTGCCTTTCAGCAGGCCTGAGCCTAAGCCATGGGTCTCTGAATAGAAGGACTGAAGAGTTGAGCTCGATTCAGTGCCAAGTGGTAAGTCACTGAAGATAGGCTTGATGTGCTTGAGAAGCTCCTGGTGGTGAGGAGACTCCTGTGCTCTTCAGAGCTTCCAAGACTCACAAGGCTTTATGGTGAGGTACTGCTGAGCTCCCCTTGGAAAGGGTCTTATCACATGGTATCTGCAAATGCTCTTGCCAGGTAACTGGAGTCGCCGCCTTCTTGCTCTGGCTTAGTTTTTCCCACCTATTGTCCAACCATAAGCTAACTGTGCCATGGTGCAGCGGCATGGTGTGGTATGGGGACAGCGTGTTTGGTCATATGTAGGAAAAGACAAGCAGCACGTGTGTTGCCTTTATAGTGTCACCCAGTCCAGTCCTCTGCAGGCAAACAGCTGGACAAGGATTGGAATGGAAAGTTTGCTGTAGTTGGAAGTGTAGCCTCTCACCAGTATCCACCAAGAGCACCTCAGACTAGTGGAACTGGTTAAGTTTGGAGAGTGCTTGTCAAAGTCCAGGATGATCCCTTCCCAACACGATCACTCCCACAGCTTTACTAAAGCATGTTCAGTTTTACTTCCTGGCCCAAATCCAGATTTTTCTAGGACTGCAATATGAGGCTTCAGTTACATTATCTCAAACTTGGCCAGCACTATTTTATTTAAGGAAACGTTTGAAAACTGGTCTCTGGTTTAGCAATGCAGGCTCAACCGGTGACTAATCACTTTGTTACATGTAACATTGGCTTACAGGACTGTCCTTGAAAACTTGGGGTGATACAGCTTCATCTGTGGCAAAGAGGAAAGCCATGTCCAGGTGCTTCTTTACCTTTTTCCCCAGATAGCTGCAGGGATTTCCTGGTCCACATCTCCTCATGAGCCAGAGGAGTGTTTTGATTCATTAACATATTTTCAGTCTGACCTTTAGTGGCATCAAACCAGCACACGACAATGCAATAAACCACTTTTAATCCAGCACCCACCGTCATGTCTCAGCAGTGGTTTATCTGCCCAAGTTTCAGAGCACAGCTGACTTCCCCATGCTGGCAGCTTTGCTCATGTGCACATCGTGCCTAGAACAAGTCCCTGAGCAACACCCACAGACCAGCTCTGCCTACCCTGCTGCAAGGGCTCAAAGCTGCTGATGTGCAAATCCAAGAGAGATCAAAACTCCATTAAAAGCTTGCTCTTGGAGGTTAATGCAAGAAATGGAATCAACCCACCCAGAGTCACCAATTTAAGGCCCTGCAAGTTCGTCAGGGACACAGACCCTATATTTTAAAGGATGTTTTATACAATAAATACCTTGTGAAACAAAGAGAAGGTTTTTTGTGCTATTATTTGATAATTTTTATTTAGCTATTTTCTCACACATGAACATTTTACAGTTGTACCTATGGATGGTGATAGTTACTGTAGTGACAGATGTATTAAAATACCTTTAAATACCTTCATGGAGACATCTTTTTTAACCTCTTTGGGGCAGCTGTATTTATAGCAATAGCAGTTGCCAGTTTTTCAGGGCTAATTACTTTGACTTATGATGATATTTTCCATAATCCATGAAGTGTCCCTTAATATACTTTACTGTCACATTTCTCCTCTTGCAAGTTATATTACTGTACAATATATGAGTAACAGTGACTAAATATCTTGTTCTTAAAACAAAGAAAGTCCTGTTTTTGGAATGCAATATTCCTGCAAATTAAGAGGTAAAAGGCATCAAGAGTAAGTGTGGGCATAACCTTCCCCCTCTCACTAACTTTTGGTACTGACAGATTGAAGAAATCTGGTGCACTACTGAAAGAAACATTTTTTTTTAAGCTGGTACTAAAAAATCTATTCATATTACTGAGAAGGAAGCTGGAAAAGCATGAGTTTGAGAGCCTGCATGAACTTGCAGTACAGCTGCTAACAAAAACCAACCAATCAACCAACAAAAAAACCCCACCACCAAACACCAATCCTTCTGGTTCAGCTGAGTTTGTAAAACATCTCTGCTATCTATGCTACCATTGAATCAGCAATCTTCTCTATTTCCTTTGGGTAACTGCCTCGAAATACAAAAGGAAGAGCCAGTGACTCCAGGTTATAGGAAACCAACTCTTATTTTACTCAACTCTGATTGTAAACATATTTATCTACAGCATAATGCAGCTCTGGTTTCAGTTCCCAAATGCCTCATTTATTAAATGTTCAGTTTTGTAACCTTGCTGTGTAGGACTTCAAAACTGTGGAGCTTGCCAAGACTGAGTGGACAGTTCATCCACATCCTCCAGAGTATGTGCTATATCCCCTTAGAATACTGCACAATGTGCTGTATTTATTATTAGCTGTATTAACTCATGCTTTACTACTGACATCACACCAAACAATGCTGCCCTCTCTCACCCCCTGCTGCATTTGTAAATCTGCCCTTCAACATCTCCAATACAGCTTCAATTCCACCTTATCTGAAATCTCAGCCACATCTTGCCTTTCTGGTTCCCTGTCAGGCTCACGAACTGACTGTTATTACAAGTTCAAGAATGCATATCCAGCCACCACACTGGAAGATTCTTGAACTTGTAGCAACAGCAGATGAGTCATTTTATGAAGAAGGCTGGAGAGGAACTTTCTAACAAGGACACGCAGTGAGAGGACAAGGGGGAATGGCTTGATACTGAAGGAGGGTAGATTTAGATCAGATATTAAAAAGAATTTCTTCCCTGTGAGGCTGGTGAGGCTCTGGCACAGGTTGCCCAGGGAAGCTGTGGCTGCCCCAGCCCTGGAAGTGTTCAAAGCCAGGTTGGATGGGGCTTGGAGCAATGTCGTCTAGTAGAAGGTGTCCCTGCCTCTGTGCATGTGGGGATGTAACTAGATGATCTTTAAGGTCCCTTCCGACCCAAACCATTCTATGATTCTATGATTTCAGAGTCTAGCTCTCATTGTCCAGGCTCACTTCTTCCTTTACAGATGCCTCTTTCAGTGAGCTCAATTTGTGCCTGTCTGGGTGATCCTAATTCACCTACAACTGACCTCTCATTACACACTACCTAATTTCTACATCCAGTACAACTTTCTCCTCTGGCTTCTCAGTCTGTAGAAACACCCAGGAAGTTTATTCAAGTTTGCATCTTATTTCCAATCCCAGTCCCATTACCCTTCAGTCCTTTGAATGGGTGATCTACAGTTAAGCAGTTTGGGGATAGTTTCATTAAACATACTGTGCAGAGGAAAACAGTGTCACAAGAAAGCTATTAACATACAGCGACAAAAAAAGAGAATCATAAATGAGAAGAAGTTCTATAGCCCTCCTCATACTGTCCTATTGTTGTAATAAACAAGCTCATAAATAATAAATAATCACAACAATGACTAATAAAAAAACCTGTCTCTTTTTGGTAGAACCTTCCCATTCCAGAAATGCATATTTGGAAAGTATCCATTTCATTTGTGCATGACAGCTCACAGGCTTGTAGCTAATTATTGCCATGCATAAGATGGTTAAGAGAGAAAAAACACCTGTCAAGCCATAAAGATTGGATAACCGGTTTTTTATATATATATAGATAAATATATATCCAATGTTTATGCGGAAACTGGAGCAGTCGAAAACTACTGTACCATCCATCTATATTGCAACATCAGTATCTCAGAATGGAGACAGGATTTACACATATTATGTTTCCTCAAAGTATGCCAAATTACAATTTATAAATCATATGCTCACTTGCCATTCACTCTGTATTACTGGTGCTTCAGGTTTGGCACATGAGGGCAGTTTCCAGTTCTGTAGCCCCAGTGGTCACTTGGCTCAGAACTCCTGTATCTGCCACAGCTGGGGAAGTGTTACCTGTGTGACTCCTACAAAAGCTGTGGCAATTCAGGGTCACAGAGGCAACATGAATTCAAAGAATAAAGGTTTTCTGAATTTCAGACTTGCAAAGTTCTCTCCTGCCAATATTAGACACACTTTAAGAAAAGCCTTAAATTTCAAAATATGCTCAAGAAAAGTACTAAATGTTTCCTGACCCACCACCGAAATGAAAGAATTGAAAAATATCTTCAGCTCAGCATGCTGTAAATCAGGATCCTGACTTGCTGGGCATTTTGGGCTGCATTTCAAATAATGTACCTTACCATATGACTTATACTACCTCTGTGCAATAAAGGTATTCTGGACAGCTTGATCAGCCCCCCTTCATGCTTGCTCACCTCTCTTTCTGTGGTTCCTACCCCCACAAAATAAACACATGCCCTAAAGACCCCCTCTCATATACCCAAAACAAACTCACAAAACTCAAAGCACACAGACTGGCTGCAATTAGGAGCACAAGGTTTTTCTGATGTAACTGTAATTGTGGCTCATTTTTTAGCCTTTCTGAATATAGCAGCTCTCTCTTTGGGGTGAGACTCAGATCTACAATGTAATGGGCTTATTCTCAGAGATTTTGGGTTTACTTGGTGCAGTTGAAATAATAAAAAAAGCTCCTTCTGTGAACAAGATATCTCTCTCCTCAAATCTTCCAACAAGCACATCAAAACCGTCTTGTCTGTCTTTGAGACACAAAAGGGACTTTAAAGTACAGAACTGACAGGATCTTATGAATCCTCTTCTAGAAAAGCCCGTTTTCTGACTCAGTTACAGACAAAAAGAATCAGTTAGTAGGATTTCCAAATAGGATTTCTAAAAATATAATGCATTTGGATAAATTTTGATTCCTACAAAGCTAAAGTTATAACCCTGGATGAGTAGATCCCAATCAAACTTCCAGAACAGGGACTCACAGCTTCTAGTCAGTAGAGGTACTGGAAAGTACTACTCAGCCAAGATGTTTCCAAGAGCAATAGGACTATCTTCCCCCATTGAAATTGTTTGTAGAAGCTGGCATAACTGAAATAGAAATAGTTAATTTTTGCTCTTAAAAAGAAACAAAATCAAAGCAAGATAACAAAAAAATCCAAGATACTAGAGCCCGATGAGACTTTGTTTTTGTCCCATGGCTGTCATTCAGCATGGCAAACACCCTGATGTACTCCTAAACTCTTCTGTGAAGGAGTCTGAGGATAAAGCTGCCCTAAACACACGCCAGACCTGTGACCACAGACTCACCCTTTGAGTTCTCATTTGAACCTTGTAATGCTGTTACCTAGTATACAGTAAACATGGAAAAGTCAGCTGCTAGTTACAAAACTCAGTCTAAAACCTTTCCTTATTATTTCTTGCCAGATGGTGAAGACTCTCCTGTCAAGTAAGATTTTGTTATTTCAAACACAGTTTTTCAGGCTCAGCAAATCCACGGGAACTAGTATCCATTTGCTGGGATCATTAGTTGGTTTTTTTGGGTGGCAGTTGTTTTGTTTCTCTTTTTTAACTGGCTTTTCCATGTGTGACTTTTCCCATCAGCAGTATCAGAACTGACATTTGACTTCAAGGCAGTTTAAAGGCCATCAGGAACATACTGTGACATCGCTGAGTCTCAACTCCAGAAGATATTTGTGCGTGCCTATTACACCATATAAGCTCTCTTTGTTCAAGTCTCTCAAGTCATTATGCATACCAGGACCAGCACAGACAGATGTCTCAAATAAAGGACGAGGGAAGTATAAGTCAATGGGATAAAGCACTCAAGAGAAGGCAACAGATGACATTATTTAGAAACAAACTGGTATTGTGAGCCATACAGTGTGGGTGATCAGAAACAATGCAAACTCGTTTTTAGATATCGTCAGACAACTCAACAATATTGTTTTACTCAACAAAAAAGTTTGAAGATCTCTGTGGGTGTCAGATAGGTATTAATAACTTATGGGTAAACATCACAGAAAAAAAAATAAATTCTGGCACTCAGTCTCTCTTTTTGCCAGGAAAGAAAATGATTGAGCAGATGGTTTGTTCAGAAACCGCAGCCTTTGGGAAGAAGCTTTTTTGTAAAATTGAATATATTTTGCAACCAACAAAGATGTGGAAATTTTTGTCTTTAGGAAGTTTTCACTGATAGCAAGAGGATGCGAAAGTCAGTGCAGTATTCCAGTTCAAAAGGAGTATTGCTAATCATACTGTATTTTTTTACTTAGCAGGTCTGTGGCAGTCCAATGCAACAGAATATAATTAAGCATCTTGACAGGTTTATGGAAGCCTCGCTCTAGGACAAAGACCCAGGTCATTATATTTCTACTGCAGCAATGATGAACATGATTAGCAGGGTTTTTTTGTGGAGGGGAGAGTTCTTTCCTTCCAAAGTTCCTCCTCCCCTTGTCTGCATTCATGAAACAATTTCCCAATCTGCCAACCTGTATTTTGTGGCACGGTCCTGTCTTTGAGTCTTTTCCAGCACAGAGATTAAAAAACCAGCTTAACAAATTAGTTTGTAAAAATATTGTGGAGTTTTGCATGCAGCTTCATGACTATTTTGTTCATTAAATTCTGAACATGTGTCAGGGGCCTGAAAAAAAAAATACATAAAAAATATATGCAGATTATAACTGGACCCCAGTATCACCGGGGAGGAAAGTGGCTTGCTAGGACCATAGCCAAGTGTGATTGTTTAACTGTTCTGACTGATGATGGCAAAGGCCTACACACAACCTGTATATCATGGAAAATAAAAAAATAATAATTTTTAAAAAATAAAAATCAAGAAAGACCCTATTTATCAAGAACAGATGAGCCCAGAAGCCACTGTCCTTCCATGACTCCCTCAGTGAGTTACATCCTGGCTTTGTCAGACTTCTCATGTGCCCAGTACAAACATTACATGTTTGGGGATTTTCTTTATCTAGTCAACATTTTGTCATCTCTCTTCCTTATGCTTTGAGTTTATCAGAGGCATATGATTGTAATTACCAAGACACTATGCCCAAAGAAATCAAGCTGTAGTGAGACACTGATTGTATTACCTTGACCTCAGACTCATTAGCTTGGACTTGGTGCCATAATAAATACTTCCACAAGAATCCCAGTGAGTTCAGAGCATGGAGGAAGAACTTAATTGTAAGACTTTGTAGAGGTACTCAGAGGGTAAACAAAGCCAGTGCCATTCGCTTTAAACTTACAAGCTTATCTTGACAATTGTCATCTGAAGCCTGAGATATTTTACCTGTGTGCCCAGTGCTCCCTGTGTGAGAGGAGCTGGCCTTTTCACTGGCAATAGCTGCACCAAGAACCCGTGCCCAGCTACCATTTCATTGTGCCCCAAAACTCAACCATGTTTTTCCTGTCGGGTCATTGCATCATCCTTACATGGGAGAATAGGAGAGAGAATGACTAGAAAGACCATTTAAAGGATTCCAAGCCAAAAATAGAAAATTTTCCTCTTTCCTAATGACAAATGCTATAGTTTTCCCCTGTAACTTCAGGTCTCCTGCTTCAGTCATGGTTGAAATAGCACCTGCAGAACAAGGTTGCTTCTCTTCTTCTTTGAAATATTCAGTGCTGCAGAATTCCTGTGTGTTCTCAGAAATAGAGCCCCGGCTGGAGGAGGAATTAGAAATCCTACTAAAATACCTGAAACTTTTTCTTTCTTTCTAGTTCTTAAAGAAAAAAACTGATCCTTCCAGAGGGCTTTTTTTCTGAACTACAAAACCAACAGAAAAGTTGTATAACTGTAGAGAGCTATAAAGTGCTTGTGTGCTTCCCCAAGCTTTAATCAGAGGGGAAAACACACCTCTCTGTGCCATATTTTGGGGCTGCAGAAGCTTTGATGTCAGTGGAGCTCTGCCAGCTCACACCACCTACCACTCTGGCCAGGGTCCTGGTGCCCATTACAGACCCACATGCACTCATAACAGGCAGTCAGTGCTTTCACCTTCCTTTCTAAAAACCTGGACTCACAATGCATTAAAACAGGAACCAGAATTTGGGCTAAGCTCACTCTCCTCTGTCAGATCTGTGTCTTGGAAGGCAGTGCCAGCTATCCAAAACAACCCATTTGATGGGTCCTATCCTCCAAGGAAAAGCTATAGAGGACAGAAATGACTACAGGTACAAGAAGGGAAGCATTGAGTGGAAATTACGTCCAGGTTACAGAGATGCAAGAGAGAACAAGAGCAGGCTGGCCACTGGAAGCCTTTTGCTTCTTCCTTCATGGGGTGTGTGTTTGCACTTTGGATGATAAGTGTATTTTGAGACCTGATCCTGCAGCTGGTGGTGTGGGTACAGGGGGGCACTTAGACCACATCTTGTGGCTCTTATAAACTTAGTGGCAAACAGAAAGGTGCCTGAAAATACTGGGGGCTTTATTTTCAGATGAGGGTGTTTTTACCTGCCTCCTTTCCTCTGAACAAAGACATGGTGCTCTGCTTAATAGGACACTGCGCATTTTTTTTATTTTTTTTTTTTTTTTTTTTTAAATGAAGGGAGAGAGCAGCAGAAGCAGGGTTATAAGAAAGAACAGACAAGATTTGTAATGTTCATTAAGCCAAAAGCTAGGAAATTAGATGAAAGAAAACTATCAAGGGTGTATTCCTTTGATGACTGAAACTGAGACTGAAAAGTTCTTTTTAAGTGAATTATGATTTACTGGATAACAGATACAGAAAGATTTCACTACCACCACCTGTAAAACTGCATTGGTTTTTATCAAGTAGCTCCTGTTTAGCCCATCTAGTTGATGAACATTCTTCTCAACTAGCAAATATAAATGACTTATGGGGATAATATTTCAATATGTAATGACATTGCTATATCTTGGATTCTTTTAAGATCTGGGTTATTAAATATTAAATATCAAAGCTGTAAATTATTGTACCAGCTTTATACAACTAAATTAAATTCAAACAAAACCTAATTTCCTTAATCATTGACTGTAATCCTCCAGGAACATATGCTATTAACTCAGCTACAAATGGCACAGAAATTGTATGACTTTAGTTAAGTTATTTTATATCAAATTCTAATCCAGGGCAGAGTCCTCAGTAAATCTCCTGCAGGGATTTTAATGCTTCTGCAATCATATTGGCTTTTTACTGGAGAGCTAATCTTTTTATACTCTGTTTTTTCACTCCTTTATTCATTTCCTTCACACCCTTACTGAGCTTAGCTGGTACCTTCTTTCACATATCATGTTTTGAAAGATCTGGCTTTCCCCTCTTGCATTTGATGGGCAATAGTTAGGCTTGCACGTGTGCCAGAATTGGGTAAGTTTTTTTGTTTCACATGTGCAACTGAATCATTCCCATTTGTGTCAACATGTATGTTAACTGCCACTTGTGATCTCTCTGTAAGGTTGTCAGAATTATTCACAGTTTGCAGTCAAGCATTGAGAAAGTAGAACAATTTCCTCCTCTTTAAGAACCCAATGGAAGTAAAATTAAACAGATTTAATTTAAGCAAGAAACTTCCTTAGAGACTCAAGGCAATGACTGGATAATAAAGAAATAAACTTAGAGCCCTAGGAGGTGAGACTTGGAGAAAACTCCAGAGATCATCCAGTCAGCCCTCTGCCCCACACTGATCAACTAAACTGCTGTCATCCCTGACAGACGTTTCCCTAATCTGTGCCTAAAAGCCTGTGACAATGGACATCTCTCTACACGATCTATTGCAGTGCCTCACTAGCAAGAGGTGTCTTATGACACCTATTTGCAATTTTTTTTTTAAAGCCTTTTACTTCCTTCCCTCTACTTTGGGACTGGAAAAATGGGGCTATCCCTGGCCTCTTGGCCACTTCCATCTCCCAAGTTTTCTTTTCTCTAGACTGAATCACAGTACCCCCTTATTCTTTCATCAGCAGTCTTGTACATCTCTGGAAATGCTATCCTGTCAGCTCACTCTTGGAAAAGCATCACCTGAATTAGTGTAATTTGGCTGAGGTCTTTTCCAGCATCAAGGAAAGCTGAAGAAATAACTGAAATCCAGCACATTACATATCTGTTTATGCATCCCAGTGTGCCTCTGTCAGAGCAGAACAACCAGAACAACATTGCTGACTCACAGCAAATTTATGACCCATTCTCATCTCCAGTCTCTTCCAGCTTAATACCCTATAATTATTTCTTTATGAATACTGTAAATCAAATCTTCAAAGTGTCTTGAACTGAAGAAGGCAGATAGCCACTAGCCCCAAATTTCACTGCCAAAAACATCCCAGTTTTTAAACAATAGAAGTAAATTCTGAGACAATCTCCTTTGCTCAGAGCTCCCCCTTAAAACAAAACCAAACCCCCCAAAAACCCCAGAGCACATAATCACCAAAACTCAGACACAGACAGTTTTCAGCATCCACAGACAGTTTTCAGCATCCACATAGACACAGTTTGCAGGCAAAAAACAAACAAACAAACAAAAAAACCCCAACAAACCAAACCAAACAAACAAACAAAAAAAAACAAAACCAAAAAACAGAGGAGAGGGTATATAATTAGCAGAGCACTCTATAGACACAAGCCTTGCTTTCAGCTTGGATCCAACCAACACTACAACCTCTCATACGCACAAACTGTCTTGCTCCCATTCCAGGACAATTTCTGAGACCAGCAAGTCTCTATTAGTGTAACCATTTTGGGTCAGAGCAAAAGGTCCATCTATTCCACTGCCTGCATCCAACAGTAGACCTAACTCCATCCTCAGGGAAAGAGTACAAGAACAAGGTAAACAAAGTTTCTTCCCCCAGTTCTCCCTAGCCTGTGACCAATTAGCCTGAAAACTGTAAGCTGCAAATAGTAGAAAGTACAAAAAGAAAAGATTTGGTGGAACATCCACCCATATAATATCACCAAATAAAAAACATTAACTCTATAAGGTTTTGTTCAGGAGTCAGTGCTGTCCCATTCTACAGTGTACACCTGTACTCACGCTGGGACTCCAAAGAGTTCATCTGCTCCTCCTGCACAGCCGTGCCACCCCCTGAGGGCTTCTGTGCCACCTGACCATCCCCTCACCAAACAATTCCCTGGCAGACTTCCTGTTCATGATGTGTTTGAACAGATAACAGACATTTCAGCTATTATGTTTTTTGCCAATTGTCCCTCACACTCCTTCAGCCAGCCTTATCATGTTTGTACATGCCAGAGTTTATCATCTTTTCAGTTTTCTTCATCTGGACAGCACTTCAGCTTTTTGAAGGATGCTTTCTTGCTCCTGCAATCTCACTAATCCTGCCAATGCTGGCTTCTTCTCACCCTTTCTCAGGTTTCTCTTGATACACAGTTATTTTCTCTGCACTTCCCATGTGATTTACAGAAGCAACATCCATACTCCCTGCAAAGAGTTAGGTGTTCCATCTGTCTTACTTTCAACAAGCCTGCTGGTCTGTGTCTAGCTTTCCTTTTTGAAGCTGAGTAGAGCAACGGTAGAGAACTCTGGCTTGTCTTACTCCTGCCAAATCTAAGCACATTAAGATCCCCCTTTCAGGCAAGCTCTTCAGCTGTTAGTCCCTACATCGTATCCCATAAACCACTGAGGAGTCAAGTCAAGCACTGCCCTCGTGGGCTCCTGAACAAGCTGCTCCACAAATTAGCCAGAGACATCTAAAAACATACTCTGCCAAGTGTGGATGCAATATTTGCCTCTTCTAAACCAAATAAAAGTGATCCATGAGTACTTACTTCCTCCCTCTACTCAGGCTGTTGTGCTGCCACCATGGTCCACCAGTGAGGGAGGCAGAGTCAATACTATGTATCTTCTTCCTATTTGAGTTTGGGACTTTCACTGAAGTCTGGATTGTTCATTGATGAAACTTCTTTGGTAAGCAAGTCAGCTCCAAAGTGTCTTTAATATGCAGAACTACTAGCTATCAGCAAAGCTCACTGCATTCTTCCAGAGCACAGTATCATGGGAACATCCCACTGATCATCATCTTTCCAAGTTTGTGACATTTGCCCTGTTAGGATCTCCATGACCAGTCAGACATACCAGTTCCCTCAGGTCATTTCTCTGACATTAAGCACTCCCACAGAGGAATATCTTGTTTAAACAATCTCTTCAATCTGTCTGTTCCTGGTTTCCTCTTCTACTAGATTTGACCTTAACACCAGCGGAAGGGCTGTGAACCAGCAGCACTCAAGGCATGATATGGCCGGGTGGCTGTTGGCAGGGGATTATCAGTAGTAGGTCCTTGACTTGAATTAATTTTCCTCTGAGCGTGAGGAGTTTGATTTTTTTGCTTCAACAAGGCACGGTGCACAGTCCATTTATTTACACAGGCATTTCCCCAGCGAGTGATCCATATTGTGGAATGGACTTTTGTTTTTCTGGGCAGGGTTATTTTAAAGTAGTCTTCTCCCTCATTATCCCCCCGTCCCCAAGGATATCAGCTGGCCAGCACCAGCACTTCATAAAGGAAGAGGTTTGGCTTTGCAGTAAGGAAAACTTGGATCTTAGCAATTGAGGAAAAATACCTTCTTAGAAAGGTCATAACTCTTAGAAGAATATCTTCTTGTGTTTAAAGTAAAAAAAAAAGGACTTTTTAAAATTAAATCAGCTAGGAAGTTGGGACCTTTGAAGCACCATAGTATGTTACATGGACTTGATTTGCATTTTTCAGTGGTGTATCTCAATTTAAGCACGTTGGCAGTAAATTAACACAAAACTAGAGCAACACAGTAACAGTTTTGATGAAGAAGAAATTTCTCTTTGGTTGCCCAAGTGTAAATTCAAACAAAATTTATAATCTCTATAAGAAACATCAAAGCAGTTTTAAAACATACTCTGTACTTTATACACTGTTCCCACAGAGGATACTAAAAGTCAGTCTGGAGGTAACTAACCTAATAGAAAACTTTGTGTGGTTTTTGTATATGTCTCTATTGGCCAATTCAGTAATATTAGTACTAGCCCAGATTTCATCCTGATTTGTGGAATTCTGCACTCCTTAGTCCTGAAGCAGGGTGTAAATGATACAATAGAGTGGTTTGACTAGCTTTTCTGGCTTCTATTGCACAAGGGATTCCAGTATTGAGCTAAGTACACAGTTTCTGCTTTCCAGTATTGCAGTGTCAAACAAACGATTTTAAAAGCTCCCAAATACGAATTATGTCTTTCAGGGGGAGCAGAAAGAGGGCTTTTAGTTTGCACTCTCAGTAGTGCAGTGGAGCTTGCAGCAAAAACGATTCAAATTAATAACGTGTCTTACATTTTGTCTCTTTGTTAGAAAATCTACGAGGCGAGAGCAGCAAGTGGGGCTGCAGAGGGATGGTAACTGTGACAGGGAAACCTCCCTCTGCTGGGTCCCTGAGCCGATGATAGAGGGGACAGACACAACCCTCCCCACCCCTGCCTTGGGGCGGCCAGGGCTGTTTCGAGCCTGCAAACCACGGCAGCATGGAAGAGTGCCTTTTTTTTTTTTTTTCCCTTTAAAAAGTTTTCAGGAAGTCTGGGGGAGGGGCGATGCTGTTTCTTTTTTGTTATAATGGGCCCCTTTGTGGAGATGGAAGAGGAGAGGAGATCTGTGTGCCTGCGGGGCGCGGGCTTCCCGGTGACTCCCAAGGTAACTTCCCAGGGCTCCTAAAGGCGCCGGGCCCCCGCGGTGCGGGGCGAAGGGAGGAGGCTGCTCCGGGATGGAGCTGATGGTGCTGCTCAATGCCCTGGTGACTCGCCTGCTCTTCGTGCTGCACTCTCTCATCGGGGTCTGGAGAGTGACTGCGGTGAAGAAAGAACCCAAGTACTGGCTGCTGGCACTGCTCAATCTTCTCCTGTGCCTGGAGACAGGGCTCACCCTCAAGTTTAAGCAAGGCAGAGGCTACAAATGGTGAGCATACCCCGGCGGAGCCCTTTTTGCTTCTTTGCATGTACTTTGCTGCAGATGGGAGGCTATCCCCGAGAGCAGGGGCTGCCCCGGCCCCGGCGTTCAGGGGTCGCGTTTGCTCCCCGGCTGCTCCTGGGCGGCGGGGATGGAAAACTGGTAGACTTCGGCCAGTCCATTGCCAAACAGAGGGCTTTCAGGAGGGGCAGTTCTGCAGCAGACTACTTGGGAGCCACTCTATATAGTTGTGCGTGTATCCATACTAAGAGCTGAAGAGTGTGGGAATGTAGCTGCAGGCAAGAGGTGGATGCTGTGAAGCTGCGGGCTGGGGACGCTGGGGGCACCTCCTGAGCCACTGCCTGTCGGGGCTACACACTGCAAAGGGATGCTGGGGCAGCCACAGAGATTCCCTGCATCTCATACTCTGTCCTGTCGTGCCCTGGTTTGCACCTCCTTCCCTAAGGACTGTATTCCCATTCCCTCCTCTTTCCAACAGTGCTAACACCACGCTAGTGCATGAACCTAAACTCAGTGACAAATAAAAGATGAGCAGCAACTGCTCTTCTGATACAGCAACAGTGGCTAAAATATTTGGATTTGAGAGGCTATTCCAGAGGGGAACTTTCATGCCTGAAATGCTGCCCTAGAAATGAACAAAAAAGTTAGTCATCACAGAGCTTGCCCAAGCACATGGGTTTTTACGTGCATCTAAAGAATTGCTGCTGTCATCTACAGCTCATCAGCGCTCAGGCAGCCAAAACAAGTGCGCTGTGAAAAGGAAGCGGTCATGTAACTAATTGTCAAGATTTCACTAGGACCTTTTATTGTTAAAAAACTCAAACTGCAGGCAGGCCCTGAGACAAATCCAGAGCCCTAGAGTATTTCCATGTTCTTAAATTTCTGCCCATTGCAACCTGTGAAAATCATCATAACAGAAGCAGTGTTGTGTGACAATTCACACAAGTGTTCCATGCCCTAAATCTGAATGTAATAAAAGCAGTGATAATGTCTGGGACACTGGAAAATTTAACAACAGCACAGCCCCAAATGCAGTTATGAGACGGGCAGATTGAGCAGACCCAATTCACTTGGGAAAGGAGGCAGCAGCAGAGTCTTCATGAAGGAACACTTGCTATGGCAGCTTTTGGAAAATCCAAGAAAAAAAGATTCTGAAAGCAGATCCATGTTAGATTAATACATGTGCTAAAAGACTGGGCTATGTTTAGTTAGAAGGAAATTTTGAAAGTGGATGTGGTCCAGCACCTAAAACAGCACAGTAAAGACATTTATAGGTAAGAACTGTAGACAAATGACCAGTATCTATTTGTATCAGGGTAATTTTCCACTCCAGTGGAAAACGCGTTTAGAACAGGAATTATCAGAAGCATTTATAGAAACACCTCCACAGACAGTCACCCATCCAAGCAAGGGGTAGACTGTGCTGCAAGGCTCCTGCCTCCAAGAGCCTCATATTGTCTCTGTTCATTACTGACAGAGAACTGTTCCTTATTACACCAGCACAAAACACTAAATGGCACATGTGGAGAAAAAGTATTCTTGTGAGCCTGGCCATGTAACATTTCCTCTAGATTGCCCCTTCTGACAGAAAGGCAGGGTTAAAGCCCCTGAAGTCTCCTGGCCTGATCTGGTATCATTAGCTCAGTACTGCTAACCTGCCAGCTGGACAGATTTTTCATGTGCTCAAGTCCTACAGGAAATACTGTAAAATATGTTAGTTCTTCCATTCAAATGAGAGGTGTGTTCTCTCCCAAAATAACCATGCTAAAAACCCACAGAATCATAACTTTTTTTTATTTTGTTTTAAAAAGAGCTAACAACAAAAAACCCCACTGTCAAAACAAACAACACTTCCAACCTTGAAAAAGAAAACAAAAACACAGTGAAAACCTAAACCCAGACTATTTTACAGGGGATTGTTTGAAACATTTCAGAGCAGCTCAGCAACCCAGTCATTTCCCTGAGCAGCAGGGTTATTTTCTTTTCTCAATATCTAATCTCCCTACTGGAAAAGTCATGATTATCAAAATAAAGGTACATTCAGCATAGGAACAAACAATAAATGCAACAGCATTTGACCAAAGTGTTGCTGTAGTTGCATACTTATAAGCAATTCAAATTCACTGCAGAATGTGCCAATGGCAGGATAGAAGAAACCAAGCAAATGTCTTGAGTTTGACTCCACTGCCCTGTCCTGGGGCATACATATACGTGATACAAAGGCAGCTGAGCATCTCAGCAGTGTTGCAGCAATGCTCACTCATTGGAGAGCAGAGCTAGATGGAACATTAGTGGCATCACACCTCATTCCTACTCCAAAAGGATAGGAATTGCCAAAAAAACCCCACCCCAAACAAATGTCATGTGTTTTATAAGAAAACATCAACTCTCACAAGAATCAGTACTTGCAGAGGGAGTCATAAAACCTCTCCATTACTTCTGCATAAACCCAGCTAAAGAAGCTGAAGATAATGAAGTTTCATCATCATAAGTGATACAGAAGACTGGCAAGGAAAGAAGAACTAGAGACATAAATCCTGAAGAATTATACAACTGCCAGCACAAATGGGGAAACAAGGCCAAGACCCATTTTCATAAACCCATTTTCAGTGCACAGCCTGCACTGAAAGACCTGCTACTGAAGAAATACTTGTTATAGGCAAACTGATGCTATTTCTACATTTCCTGTGTCAATGCACAGGATTCTGACCAACAACCTTTATCCCAGCATCACTCAGTAAAATGACTCAATGCATTAATTCACTCTTCATGAAATCAGAAAGAGCATGTTAGCTAGAGGCTTTTTAAGTACAGAGAGTGCTGTGCTGGAAATCCAAACAGCAAATTGCCTTTGGTTACTTCTTAAAAAGAGATTTTAAATAAACTTCCATATATGATCCTAGATGCATGTACAAATAAACCTGTGATTTATAGTACTGACACAGCATAAGTAATCCAGCAAAAATAGCAATTCTTATTTGCAGTTACCCTATTTCTTAATATCCCATATGGTAGGGGCACAAGATAACTTTTCAGTGCAGATAACATTTGGATATATGGTATTTATGATGTGTTATAATACCAAAATATCTTTTCTTTTCCTTCACAGGTTTTCACCAGCAATATTTTTATATTTGATTTGCACAGTACCATCACTATGGCTGCTAGAAATTCATCATGGGACTCAGGTATTTATTATGAGACAAGATGAACTAGTTTGAAATCGATGCATTATTTGATGGGTTGGATTTGGGTATACAGACAGAAGCCTGCCAAGTCTTGTTCCAGTTCTCTATTTCATATTGGTGGGTCTCCCAAGCCAGCTATACTATGACTACTGTGCACTTCCTAATTATCAGATAATGAGCCTCATTCCTAGCTAAAAATGAGACCATTTATTTGTATTTATCTGGGGAACTGAGGACTAGAAGTTTGAAAAACACAGCCTTTCACCCCCAGGTTACCAACATGAATCTTGCTCAGTATGATGAAAGAATTTCACTGCTTTGGAGGCCTTTGTAAAATAAAGTACGAGTTTCACAGCACTTAAAAGCAGATAACACAACTCCAAAAAAGTAAAAACTCAGACAGGTGTCAGTGAAAGGGGTCTTATATTCAGGTTACCTCATATTTGCTTCAACCTAGGAGAACACTAACAGGTTGTTACCACAGACAGTAATTTGTCTGTCAGTGTTTATATCCTTTCTTTCTTTGTGCTGCACAGTAATCTAGGAGGGGGGTGTCTGGATTCCAATTCAGGACTAAAACACACGGTAACACTTTTAAAGGCAATTGTTCTGGGGTCATTTAAGGCCAGAACAGAGTCACTTAGCCCAGCAGCTCCCATTGAGTGAACCGTCTCCTCATGCAGGCTGCTTTCAAGTCCCTATAGCACTTCCACGTAGTGAAAAGGAGATTTTGTCTATCCCAGCATTTGCACATATGCAAGGCCTTATATCCACAGCAGTAAAGGTTCTGATTGAAACAAGAAAAAAAAGTAACAGAAAAAAATACATAAATTAGACTAAGAAGACCTAGTGCCTCATTTTCTCCTTTGAAACATTGTTAGAGCCCACAGAAGCATAATCAAATATTCAAAATTGTGTTTACACTGAAAATGCCTGAGGCTTTTTCTAAATACAGCAGCAGGAATTTATTGTCTTCTTGTTTTCCCAAATCTCCTTAAACAGTCACAGACAGGTAATGTGGATATTGAGAACATTTGTCATAGTTAAACCTGGTCCAAGAAACAGGCTAATTCTGTAGTCAAAGGCAGCAGTTTATTTCCCAAAATGATGTTAGAACATGGCATACTTTGTTCTTATTGATATACTGCTACTGTGAATTAAAGGGGAAGTATATCAAGTTAACAGCTTAGTTTATACCTGGAGAGATAGGATAGAGAGTTCTGGAAACACACAATCTAACAGATTCAAAAACAATACCTCCAGAAGGCGAACAGCCCTCCTATCAATTAATCTCAAACACAGCACCCGGATTAGGACTACTCTCAATACTGAAATATTCCTGGGACTTTCCTTATTTAAATACTAACAGAATGTGTAATTATGCTAGATCCACACTTTTAATTTATTCACCACGAAAGCAGTTTGTGGTCTTTAAGGCAGTAGAACTTTGATCTCCCGTGTAATCTTTACCAGGAAAGATCAGCTGCTTGTGTTGGTGTTGTTATTTAAAGCAGGTGCTAATAGGCAGCCTCCCCAAGACAGAGGCAATTCTGCCTCTCTGTGTACTGCAGAACTGGACATAAGTAATACCATTCATATATCAACAGTGAAATACTGACTGCATAGAAACTACTGCTTTGTGGTAACGTATTCGGGGATGAAATACATGTTTGGGAGAGATGATAAAGTAAATTGAACTGTACTGAGAGAAGACATTGCTGTCTGCAAAACAGAGTGTCAAGAAAATTAAAACCATTTAATCCATTAAAATCCCCAAACATTCTTTCTTAATAATGTACAATATCTCAGATAAAGAAATACCTCTGTCACCTTTTCAAATGCCGGGTGCATCACTGCCACAGAAAGCAATAACCGACCACCTTTTGCAGGGCTTACCCGACTACCAGTGCTGGAGTCAATGTAGGCTTCCAGTCAGTAATAAGGCAGATACTTGTAAACCTCGTAATAATTTTTAACCACCTTAAACTGAATATTTTGAGAAAATAGTGAATATTACTGTCCATTCCCTCATTCTGAGGTGGGATTCTCTTACCAGCTAAAATTATAGCATAATGATCTCCTCAAAGTGATCTTACATCTTTCACTATTTCTTCCCTCCCATACCCATTATATTCCTCAATTTGGAAAATAGCTTAAGCAATCATTTCTCCCTGTTTTACATTTCAGCTTTCCTGTATGAGCAAAATGAAGCAGTCAGGAGTGCTTTGAATTTCTGACATCACACGTGTTGCCATAGTGACAGCCACACTGTTTGCAGCAAATCACGGAGAGCAAGCAGGGTACCTGTTGCTTGGCAGAGGGCCTGCTCCAGGGAAGGGCTAGGCTCTTCCAAAACATCCTCAGCCTGCACAGCCTCCGTGCACATTAACAGGTTAAATGTCACGGTTGAGTGCCCTCAAGTGCCAATTTTATCATCCCAATGCTGGACCCAGAGTGAAAAATTTTAGCTAACCTCTGTTTTATTTGGGAATAATGGAGTGTGAATAACACACAAACAGAAATTGCCTGAATTAGTTTGGTGTTCCAGATGCACTGGCAGTGAGCTCTCTGCAGGCCGTACACTGAGATGTCACCATGTCATGCAATAGCATTTCTGTTTTGATTAGATGTTTTGTAAATCAGAGGTGTGTAAGCTTCATCTCAGAAGAAAGAGAAAGTAAACAGAGCTAGAATTTATACAAAATGGGTATAACTTCCTCCTGTTCTATCTTTGCTCAGAAAAAAAAAAAGGCATTTTTATTTAGCTAGATACAGTCTCAATACCTAGGAGTGACTGGGCTCTAGTATTAAAAAGGTAAACCATGTTTATCAAATGCCTGTGAAACACAGTGTTGAGTTTTTCCTTGTCACGTTCCCATTAAGTCACTGCACATCCATAACTCGCTAGGTAAATATGCCTGGCATCAACAGTCCTATCTACATGCATATACATGTTGAAAATAAAGGCTCTTCTCCAAACTTTCAAGTGAATCACTTCACAATCACCACTTAATAAATATTCAGAGAGGAACAAACCGAAACAAGACATGAACATACTCAAATGAAAAAAACAGGAGCCTACTTAAACAACTGGCTTTTGCAGATGCAATTTTCCATTTCCTGCCTGCAAGCAGTTGAGAAGAGCTATGGACTGGCCCTGGGAGTGCCATTCAGTCCAAGTTCATGGAGCCTTGCACTGAAATGGAAACCCACTTGTCAGCTGGAAATACTCACAAAAATGACAAAGACACCAATAACGCAAATTAATTTTCTTAGAGATATTTCCTGCCCCTTTGTGCCACTAGAATAAGATAAGAAGAGCTCCCTTGCAAGCCCCCTGTAAGCCATGGCATGCTTTCCTCCACGTCCCCCCAGCAGTGCGAGTTGCCGACCCCTGGGGCTCCTCTGCTGGTGTGGAGGGCACGTGGATCAGCCCTGAGATGATCCTTAATTGGATCTGCTTGCTGCTGGCCCAGGGAGAGCCACACCACGTGCTCAGAGCAGCACTCACATACCTTGCTACCCACACACTGTAACTGCTGCAGGCTCCTGTTTCGGTCCTGTCCTTCAGCTGCCTGACCGACTTACTGGGTGTTGGCATGGAGTTTGGGAAGGGATTTCAACTGTCCTTGCACGTACAGCAAGTGTGGCAAGTAGGCTGCCCTACGTGGGTTCTGCCTCAAGTTCAGCAAATTCATCCCTGAGCAACGGGGTTTTAAAACACCAACCAAAAAAATCCCCAAACTTGGATGTGAAGTTTGATACAGGTTCATGGCTCTTTTCCTCTTACCGTGCCAGACCAGGCAAGGGTGAGCTCAAATGCAGACAATGACAAACCAAAGGCTGTTGGAGTCAGCCTTTCTTCTCCATGCGTTGGCAATCCCTTTGCCCTACCCAGGCTACTTGTTGATATTCACTTAATATTCTGGAGTGGTTAGGGCAGTTATGCAATATTTTTAGGTCATGGCCTCCTCAGCCAACTGTGTCACACTGCCTGTGCAGGTAATCCAGAAAGGCTGACTTCAGGCTGGTCTCCATAGATTTTAGGCTTTTTCTATAGCCAACAGATATAAATGTCTCTCCAGAGCACTGTTAAATTTGATTTCCAAAATATCCTCTGAACAAGATGTTTTGTCTCTCTCCTGTGGCTGAAGGGCAAACCCAGGGAGATTAGCCCTGCAAGGCTGTAGCCAAGCAGAGTACCAGCCCCTCCATCTCACTGTTTCCATAGCCAGAGCTTTAAACTTCCCTCTTCCAAATGGAAATATCATCTTCCCCCACATCTGTGTGTCAGTCTTTCAACACTCTCACACCCACTGTCCAAATAAGATATGCATTCAGCTTAGGAGTCTTTACCACCAATTATAAAAGCAACGAGCACTGACACTTTTTCCAGATTTTTCAAGTCACAGGAAGTTTATCTACCACAAGGTCAGGCAAGAGGCAGCATTTATTCAGATACTAAGCAACATTATCAGAGGCCAAGTGAAGTATCAAAGTAGAATCTGAAATTCGCTGGGAAATGTTGCCCTTGTATTGGCAGGCATTATGCTGAACACAGCTACTCAGTATGCACTCAAACACATTCCAATTGTTGCAGAAAATCACTCCCCGTGCAATAAAATGGTGGGGGGCCCAATGGAGAAATGCAAATCATCTGCTGTTCTCTGGCACAAATAGGACAGGATAAAAGTCTCTAATACCAGCATGGTTTGATTATCTAATTATCCTCCTTTCATTACAATGAAGAGAGATGTTAAGGGGTTGTTATGAAGATAGATTTTGGAACCATAACCCCCCAGTTGCTCCTGGGCCAGCCTTGGGTGTGAAGGTAGAAGGGCAGGGCAGTGCTGCAGATGCAACATAGCCCTGCCACTGGTTTACTGCAGTTGGAATAACAGTGTGTTTTAGCCAACATTTAGTTTCCCAGAGCACTGGGTACTTGGAGAAAGTACTTTTTCCTACTCTGTGGGGGTAGGCAACAATAAAGGTCCATTTTTCTTAAGTATTCCTGTATTTCACCTCACACACTTATGAATTTCCTTACAAAATAAGGCACAGCAGGGGCAGAAACGGCATAGAATACAACCCAAATATCCTACCCCAACTCGATTTCAGCCTTGAGGGAAATCATACAGAAAAATGAAACAATGGCATTTTCTGAAAACTTTCTCTGAATAGTAGAGAATAGGAGCAGATATTTTGAGAACAAGTTTGAATATAGAGCCTGACCATGAATGTAACACATCAGACTGACCATGACCAATTTTTACCTTATTTGACTGTTTTAGCCAAAGAGGGTCCATGTAGGAACCCAGTGGCCTGTTCAGGAGAGCAGATCACATTCAAAGAGCACAGACTTGACAGCACAGAGATGTCACCCACTGCATCAGCCTTTGAATTTACATCCTCTTCTGCAGTACAACCCTACACTTCCTCAGGGACCTACCAACATACATCACTCTTGCCCTCACGAGAAGAATTTCTCCTTTCTGAACAAGAGGAGAATTACATTCAGAGTGAGCACCTTTGTAAACATCAACTGTGTTTCACAAATGAATCCTCTACAGTTCAGCAAAATAGGACACTCTCAGCCACAGAGCACACCTGCTCCCTGTGTGGGATGTTTATGCATGTGTCATGTTTTTGTTTCACAACAGTACTGTGGTAATGAGCCTGGGGCAGTTCAGGTGAATGTCAGCAACCAAGACTTCAATCAATCCAGAGACAGCAGTCATGGAAATGAGGGAACGGATCACCACATCATTCAGACGGTGGGACACCTCTTCCTATTCCTAGCAGAGATCTTATGATAATTAGAGCAATTAGAGAGAAAAGCTTCTTGCAGAGTGAGTAAAACTAAATATATATATCTAGTTTCAGAAAAGCACATTGTGAAAATGCTGCATACTAACTATTGTTGCCAAGACAAGTGTCTGTGTAAAGAGGGTGTAAAGAGGAGACTCTCCCACCACTCTCTTCCAGATCTCAGTAACTGAACTTAGAAAGTGTAGGGGTGATGATCCTGCAAAGGATAATGCTCACCTGAAAAATGAGAACAGGGGGAGTAGTACACAAAGACTTGCTATTCATTACGTAAAGTCTGTATTAACATACCTTTTTCAAACTAGGCCTGCCAGATAGAAATGATTTGCTCTCATATAGTATGAAAGAGAACAAAATCAGGCTCAAGGACAAATAGTCTCTTGAAGGTACTTATAGTGTCAGTCTGCTGAAGTTACAGTATGTCATTGTTGTCTTTTAAACAGGCTAAAGTCTTTGTCAATCAGCTCTCCACAATCTGTGAGACTGTATGGACACTGGCCCTCCACCAGACTTTTCTGCTGCTACTAGTAGTTGGGAGATGGCTTCTCCCCATTGGAGTCGAAATCACCCGGGATCAGTTGTCTCAGCTGCTTCTCATGTTTGTGGGAACAGCAGCAGATATACTTGAATTTGCCAGTGAAACCTTGGACATTGAGGATGTTCGGTAAGGACTTTTTGCTGATGTAAATAACTTGCATAGTGCAAGATGCATGTGTAATGTGCAGTGTTCAGCCTGGTGAACTGTATTTCCCATAGAAAACAGAAGGCTACATCCAAAGGCTCTGTTTTCCTACTCTTGCCTTTCCCTTTGTGAAAGGCTTAAGTCCTACAAGCTTTGTTAGTCCTACAAGCTCTTCTCTGTTGCCAGCAGAGAAAGCATGTCAGATCCATCACAATAAAAGGTTCAAAGAGCCAAACAAGTAGCAGAACTGCCATGCAGCATCAGTTCTTTTGGCTACAGGAGCTGAAACACTGGATACATAGTAAGCCTCCTTCAGGTTAATGAATTGTTTTAAACTGGCAAGGAAGCAACTACAGTTTGCTTTGCTTCTTCAGTTATCTCACATGTGCTTTCTTCATGATAGAATGACAAAGTGTTCAAAGATAAGAAGAATGGGAGTGACATAGTCTGGTGTGAATTTTAAATGTTGTGACCTCTCCCAGAGAAAGTAAGCTCATCTCCCCCTCACAGCACTGAGAGATGAGCTGTGAACATCCATCATAAAGGAAAAGAGTCACAGAAGAGGTTCATCCTCCCAAAGAAATACTGTTTTATTTTTGTTAATATCAAAGCAATGTTTTTAGAGCAGGAAAAGAGGTCCCTCCCACTTGGGAGAGAAGCTTCAGGCTTCCAAGGAATGTAAGGAATGTAATCACTGTAACGGTAAAGATACTCTCTTTGAGCCACAGAGTCTATTTCCATACGCTTATCATTATAACGTTAGCATCAGATATTTAGTGTAATTACACAGCTGGAACATGCAGCCTGAACAGCAGAAATTCCATACTAAGAGGTGCCTCTGTTTTCCTTAGTCTTTAATCTCAAGAGCATGCATTAATAAATCGCTCTTTCACTCAACCACTCTAAATGACATTCCAAACACAACAGGAAACATTTTTGTTATCACATAAGGAAACTGCATCTTTATTGTTATCACTTTTTTCCCCTCCCATAGGAAGAATTATGCTCTCATAAATGCAATTCTTGCTGTATGGACCTGGAGTATGCTACAGTTTCCACTTGATCTTGCAGGTCAGTACTTGCACGTAGACAAGAAAAGAGAAAAAAATCGCTCTTAAGTTTTCGCTGGCACATCTTGTGGCTGTGCACACACTACAGGCTATACCAGGACTTCTGGCAGAGAGCAATTTATATGACAACGACAGCTTTTGAAGAAAGCCCATTGTGGTTTCTTTTAAGGAAACGCTTGTTTCTGGGTAACCTCTGATCTCCCTGATAGAACTCGCTACTTTCAGAAAAAAGAAGAAAAAGCATTGCAATATTGTATTGCTCCAGTTGCCCGTTGCTGCCTTAAACTTCACCAAGCTCTCAAGTTAGATCTGGTCTATTATATTATGTCTCCAATGTGGGTAGGTTACTAGACCCTGTGGAGAGGCAGGCAATTATTAACCACAGAGAACAGCACAGCCAAAAGCACTGGGGACATTATCCCAGGAGAAGTTACCTACTCACAGGAAACCTAAAGGACCATATGATGTTGGGACTGCACACCCTTACCTTAATCCTAGCTCAGGGTAGTCCCTGGGCAGAACGGGCTTCACAATGACCAAGAAGAACAATGAAAGCTGTTTGAGTCCTCATCTGCTCCAGCCATTTTGGCCTCCAATCACTAGAAGTTTGCAACACAGGTATAGTAGCCCAAAGATGCTTATCCTCACTAGCATCTTATACAAAATCGGTTACTAGGTTGACACTATGACTAAAATAAGAAGTTAAAAATTCTTGACCATTTTTTATTATTATTTTATTCACTAGCCTTTTGTTCATGGACAGCGCTAAGCTTTGTTTTCAACAGTGAGGTTATGAAAATATTTCAGCATTTCAGCTCAGCAGCTTGCCTCCTGAAAAATCTGATGCAATCACATTTCAGATTTATCACAGCTAAAATTCCTGTTACTGGTAAAATACATTCTGTTACAGATGCACAGCACTCAGGTTTAAAAAAAACTCAACCAACCAAAAAACATCCCATACACACCACCATCCAGATAAATTCAAACAGCACTTAAACAATCTGTGCATTTTTTTTTTCCTCTGGCTGTTGCTTTTCTGCTTGTTTAATTACATTTATCAGTTAGAAATTAAGTTATTGAACACACTTTTCCCTGAAATTATTCTGGGTACAGCTTATTTTAGGCAATTCTATCAGTTGCACAGATAGTACTTTTTATTCAAGCATCAGTGTGTTTATTCATGCATCCAAGATGACGTAAAAGAAATTTTTAGGCACTTATGATTAGGCTACAGCAATGCAGTTAGGACTATTAAACAGCAATAGCACAAAAACACATTAAAAAATTAGCTGCTGCTGAAGCCTTGCCTAATGGATTCAGCAAATTTCTACATTCTACAGCTCATTTTCCATTTGAGTCTCATCTGGTTTCCCCCCTCCCCAGCGATGACTCAAACAATAGAATTCTTTTGGCAAGCTGAAATGTTTGGTGGTTGTTACTGCATCACAAGTAGTGATGTTTTCTAAACTAATGAAATCTCACTGTCCGAGAGAAAGGTTAGTTAAGCTACATGCATTTGTAAGAGACAGCTAAAATGACTCCATACAAACCCTCCCAATGGTCCTTCTCTAGGCACCACAACACAGAGAGCATTTGAGCCCACCACCACCTTTATAGCCAAGGGGAACCCATGCATGCAAGTTCAGCAGCTGTGTGCAATTGATATCCAGAAAACTAAGAACAAGTAACTGTGGCTCAAGTCTTGCATGGCAAGCAGAAACCACATAGTGCTCAATACTGCCCTGCACTAACAGGACTTATTCTATGACACATGAAAAAGGCAATGGTTATCTGGTGAATCTTTTAAAAGCAAGGTCTTAGACAGCCTAAAACAAGCTGAAGTGCAACAGCTCAGGCTGCTCCTATTCAGCACAGTAGTTTTTTTTCTTAAAGATACATGAATGATGTATCAGCATGTTGATTTACCAAAGAAATGTCTGGGAAAGTTGTGAAGAAAGATTAGGTGATTTATTTCTATTTCTTGCTTTAGAAGTGTATAAATACTGGTATCTTTGTGGGATAGAAAAAGGAAAGTGGTTTTTGGTCCTGTTTGCTGGGCCAGGTAAGTGCCTCACATGAGCTGAGTGTGTTTTGCTGAAACAAATCCCAGAAAATGGATATGCTGTATGTTGCACAGTTCACAGTTGAATGCATTTATAATCCGGGGTACCCTGTCTTATAAGTGCCCTTTAAACTAACCCTGGCTTTGCTTCACAAAGTTGTTTTAACATAACTGTTTTGCTTCCAGTACAGCACATTGGCTGCAAACCAAGTGCATCATCCAGGCGGATCCCCAGCCTGCTGCTGTGCAGGTACAGCGCGGAACTGTGGAACATCTGGGTCAGCCTCTTCATACAGGATGGGCCCTTCTTCATTGTGCGTTCAATCCTCATGGGCCACTTCAGAATATTCAATCAGATGCTGGTATTTTTTACAGCTAAGAATGTCTTGGTTGTGACTCTACAGTTGTATCGTTTGGCAGTGATAATGTTCGACTTCCGTGCCACCATCCTGCAGAAGAGCAGGAAAGGAGAGGTCTGTTGCTGCCCATGTGAACCTTACGAGGCTCATGCTCATGCTGCCAGTCGCCACGACAATGAATTGAAAGAGCTGGTTGCTTTTCCTCCAAAAGAGGAATCCCAAGCTCCTTCAGAAGATCACTGAGCAGTTACTGACTTGAAAGAAATTGCATTTCCCACAGCTTCTTCAGAAGGGCTTCGCCTGTTTCTATGATCAAACACACCTTGAGTGCCTAAGTCATCTTTTCCACCAAGAGAACATTAATTTCTTCTAAATTGTAGGGGAAATTTCTCAAGCAAAATCATAGGAATGGGACTTCCTTTTTAATCCATTTATATGGTGGGTTTTGACTAGTTCCGTATTATTATCCACAGGATTTTGTAGCCGTAGTTTGTAGTAGAAAGGTTATACCAAGAAAGGTTGGATGCACTAACAAAATTGGTTATTACCATTGGTGGCACTGTGCTAACCTATGTATTTGCATGTATTCAGATAGACAGACAAGCCTATCCATACGGGAAGTACAAAAGCATTTAGCTCTACTTGAATGGTTGGGCTATAACTCCAGTGTGATGAACAATATGTTCACTGTGTACGAGAGCAACTTCAGCAGCAACAACTGTGCAAGTGAAGAGGGATGACAGATGTCTGCTGTTACTGTGACATCTGAACATTGTTCATTCCATAAATTTAAGAAAACCTTCTTCAGATGTTACCTCATCCTTGGCTGGATTCAGTTAAGAACTATGCAACACCATGAAACTGCATATGAAAGACACTTACAACCTGCATGGTCTGAATAACCTAAACCTTAAAAGAAAACCAAAAGCAGCCTTATGGATCGTTAGGAGACAACTGCATTTGCTAGAGGCATTTTCTACAGAGTTGCTTGCCTTTCTATCCCTACCAGTTAGAACACACACGCACAAAACCTCACCAAAATATTTGTAAATACTTTTTTCCCCTCTTGATTTCACTGTTCTTACAGGTGAGACAAGTTTTTATAATATCTCCATTTTATATGATTTTAAAAAGTGGCCAGATCCAGGCATACAATCTCACTAGAAAGAAGATGGCACTGCTGCTCAAGTTTGACAAGACAATCTAAGCAAAAGGATTCAGGCACCCACTTCACATTTCATAAAGCACAAGGTCCCATGAAATAACTTGAGAGATTGCCTGGTCTGGTGAGTGTCAAGACCTGTTTTTAAGACATGGCTACTAATTATTAATTTACAGTTTTCACATTTGGAATTAACTACATATGTCCCAATTTCTCCCAAGTGCACACTTGAGATCAGTGTAAGGCCATTGACTTTGCTGGACTTGGTTTATAGAGGCTAAAAGTAAGAGAAGCAATTTTTGAAAGTCCACCTAAAAATTAAATTCTCACACAAAATGACAGGTGGTTTTACAAATTTCTGCATCCATTCTGAAAGAGAGCAGAAAAGCATATAAAGTGACCTAATTAAGGTAATTTCTCTTATGAAAAATGCCCAATTAAACGCTGTTTTCTAAAGCCTGAGCTATCAGAATCTGGTTTCAGGAATGAATAAAAGTGTTTCTGCCACCACTGCAGCAGTCATAGACTTATTTATCTACAGCCTGAGAAGCAATGACACATTTATTCTTTAAAGGTGAACCTATTTAAAAATTCCAAGCCCCAAAGATGTATGTGTTTATGCTTCCGAGTTCTTCTTACTGTTTTATGCAGGATCAGACTCTTCCATTAGGAAAGAAGAAAATGCATAGCCATAAAGAAGGAAGTCTCATGTACTTCATAGCCCTTTCTACCATTCATACAATAGTAATAATGTGCAATAAATACCTCCTCCTCTTCTTATTTTGGGCCTTTTTCCAGCAGAAATTTAAAAAAGCCTATCATTATTTGCCATGGTGTTGTGATGTAGACATATGGAGAGTGGAATGCAACTTCATTAAGGATTTTAATTCAAGTCTAGAGGTAAAATGTGACATTTCTGATGATGAGCTGTGCTGTCTAAAACCTTTCACACTGGGATGAATTTAGAATCAGTTGGTAGAACCACAACACAGCTCTTCCTTGTGGATGCAAGCTGGGACTACTCATATTCATTTTGAGTTTACCACTTGCTGATATAGTAATTATCCTGTTAAAAGGATCACTGCTAATTAATTTGGAGTGTACTGAGCTTGCTAGAACATCATTCTAAATTCATCAGCACAAAAATTGCAGGATGTTCTTTTTTAAACTTGCTGTCTATTTAAAGGCTTAGTTCAGCAACAAACTGCCTGCTAGGCTCAGCCTGCAGCAAATGCAAGATCCCCTGGGGTCAGCAGTACAGAGACTGGTTACAGCAGGAATATTTTACAGAGAACTCTATTTCCTGGTCTTCAGTCTGTTCAATTTTAAACAGCAGTAAAAGCTTCTAATCAGATTTATGGTAAGAAGAACTCGCTCCAGTGTCAGGTGGTTACTACTAGATCCCATCCCCATTCACTCAGACAAAATAGGCTAGATCCTCCTTCCTGCTTACAACAGGATTTGGACCTTCCTTTTCCTCCCCAGTATTGCAGTGATGGCAATCAGATTGCTTAAAACCAAAAGAAAACCCAAACTGACAAACAAAGCACTTTAGTGGTAGGTAGACTATCTCCCCACCTCTGTGCAGAGGGGAATCACACATGCCAGGCAGCAGCAGGAATGACATGCAGTTCCCTCTACTTCACTGAGAAGCCTGGGAATGGCAATTATGAAGTCTAGTAGCTTGCATATTTTGAGCCGAGCAGCAAACCCCAGTTGCAAGCCCTCCTCACCCTCGTGTTGCAAATGTTCTGAGCAGGAGGATTCAGCAGTGCATTTTGCAGCTGGCTGTTTGAGAGCCACTGTGCCATCCCACTGCCTTCCAGAACTCTGCACTAGGCAAGTGGCAGAATGGGTTCCCTTGAAGATCTGCCAGCATCTGTAGTGCACCCAAGGATGTCACACTTGCTGTGCAGGAAAAGCTGCAGTAAACTTTCAGATGGGGAAAATTCAAGCCTTCAAAATGCAAGAATTTCAGAACATTTATCCTAACAATTATTCACTTTTGAGTCAGAAGAATTACATTACTAAATCTGTTCTGCAAATAGATATCTAGCCATTTACTGTTATTTATTCTGGTTGTTCCTGCCTTGTCCTTTTAGATTATTCCATATTAAACCTCACTAAAATGTTTTACTATTTGTTTTTCCAGAGCTAAAATGTATTCCTCCTTTCCTCTGGACATTGGCTCAAATAAGATCATAGCCCTAAGCGGGAAAAACAACAAACAACAGCGATGATTTTATTGCATTCCTGTTGGTATTTGTACTGTACAATGTTCTCTATGACCATGTGGAAATGGAAGAAAATGTGCAATTACTTTTAAAAAATTCCAACTGCACTTTGCAAATAAAAGGCAGTTACCTCAGGCATAGCTGCCAATTTATTATGTGAGAGCTGACTGTTATATGTTCCCATTAATTATATCTTCCACATGCTGCTTTTCCTTTCCATGCTTCGTAAGTTAATTACTTAGGCCAGATTCTGACTGCAGCCACTGCTTTGAAAACCTACAGCAACTGCAGTTAATTCCACTTGCTTCTGGATACGTTGTTCTTTATGCAGAACCTTTGCCTCCAAGTATGCACAGTGCAATCCTATAGAGGATGTGTTTAATATCTGCACACAGGAGGCATTTTACACACACACACAAATACATGCATTTAGATATCCACACACACCTGGCAATGCCCAATATATACAGCTTTTATTTCTGTTACGATCTGTGAGATTGTTGATAGGAACATTCTGCAGATGTCTCTAAAACACTTACAAAAATACCTAAACATTACTAATATCTTGAAACTCAGAGCTCTAAATACTAAGCAACCATACTCTGAACACTGATTTTTTAAAAAACTTGTTGTAAGTACCCTGGAATATATTGTTTCCATGCAGATTTCCTCAGTTGAATGAAATGTACTCAATCATTACTTTCCCCTCAAAAATAAAGTTTTTTAGAAGAGCATTAGAACAGAACACCAACATCTAAAACTGTATAAGGCTGTTTCTCTGGTTCTGTGTCAACAGAAAATAGGCAAGCCTTGGAATCAGCAGGTTGGAGAGTCCTTGGCCCTCTCTTTGAGGATTCAATTCTCCACTTTTTTCACACTGTTCTATGAGGAAGGAAATCTTTCCTTCCTTGTGAGAAGAAAGAAAACAGACTATTCCAATCTGTAATGGTGAGGCAATAAAAATGAGTCACAGTGGCAGAAGTAGCAAAGATGTTTGCCCAAGATTGTTCATTGCACCAGCAGAGACATACAGCAGTACGGACCCCTAAGGGAACAGATACTAGCGACTGAGAGAACCACAGGTGAGCTGTGTTCTGAAAACCTTCCCTGGCCCTTCAGTGCCAGCACAGGAAGAGCTCTTGACAGCCAGCTCTACTCCAGTGATCTCCAGCAAGCTGCTAGGACAGGAATTCCAGCTATCCCAAGTCTGTCTTGAAGGTGACCCTAAAATGCTCTGTGCAAACTTTCCCTAATTTGGCCTCATTTGGGTCAGGTCTTTTCCCTTAAGGGTGGATAAAGGGGTGGGAGTGAAAGCAAAGTAACTGTAAAAAACTTCATTTGTCAACCCAAACCCTTACCTCATCCACTCATACTGCCCTTCTTTCCTCAACCACATTTCCGCCTGTTTTCTGGGCCCACCTTCCAGATCTCAGCACACAGACAAAAGATGCTAAACACTGCACTTCCCACTGCTGCCTGTGAAAATCTTTACGAAAGCACACAAGAATTCAGGCCAAAGATAAAGAAGAGCCAAGCCTACCTCTTCCTGTTAAAGATGAAAGCTATCTACAGCTGCCAAAGAGTTTCCTCCATTTGTTTGTAGTCTACTACAGGGAGAAGAATCTTTTCCTGGGTAGTCTGTCTGTGAAGGACTAGCTTATTGAAACAGCAGCATCATTTCCTGTAGCCCTATGGATTATTAATATCTCTTTCAAACTATCATAAGGTCACACAAAGTTTGAAACAAGACTGTCAGGCTGTAGGTAAAGACAATGGAGTTGAAGGGTGGTACAATATAAAAGTGATGCCCTAACCCAGCATTTCTAACTCTGGGAGGTGGGAAAGGCCTCCAAGCCAAGTAAAGCAGGTCTGCATGAGTATTATCTGTAATAGTGGTTTGGAAGAGCTGAACTAAAAATCACTCTAAAATCTTCAGTCTCCTATACTTCTAACTAATAGTATCGTGAAATAATCATACAGAATGGCAATAATCACAACTAACACCCTTGCCTCTCAAAAGACTCCAGAATAGTGTTAGAATAGATCTACAGTGTAAAAAACTGGTTGAGTGTTGCTGTTCTTTCATTTGATATTATTCTGAATAAACTGATGCTTCACATTTGAAGAATGTGTTGGGCTTAATTTTACCTGACATCCTGCCTAAGTGCTTCACAATTTCAGTCCCCTGATAGAATTCACAAAAAGCTTGTCTTTCACAACAAACTTGGTAGAGGCCTTGTTGGAGCATCTTTCAGGATTGCAAGAGACAATAGTATGCTCAGCAATGGCAGTCCATGAACCGAGACAGCTGTCAGACACTATAACTCACTGCAGCCCTAATCCTGCCTCAGTCAGCACTCACAGTGCCACTGCTGAAGATCAGCACTACACCTATAGTACTACAAGAGAAACATAAAAACAGGACTCATTTTCTCAGGCAACCAATTAGAACCTTCAAAAAGCACCTTCCAAAGATATTTATCACAACTGCCAAACTAGAATACTGTCTTTTACTCATTAGAGGTCAGCCCTGAAGTGGTTAGCCTTCTGAGTGAGGGAAGAGAACTCTTTCTTCTTTCCTTCTCATTCCAGATTTCACATTGAGGTGAAATCTAGTTGTTCTAATCCTGTAACAAATCAATACAAGTTAATATTCTGCCTTATGAGCTGCATATCAAGTCTAACTTGAAATTTAAGCTCCATTGTGGCAGAAAAGATTATTTTGTAGTCCAAGGAATACTAATTAATTAAAAAAACCTCTTACATGCAGAAAAAGGAGAGAATGCATAAGTAAGATTTGCCACAGGGGTAGCCTGAAGCCATATGCCAGCAAGTTACACTTCTTGTATATTATGAGAATTTTTATCTATCTAATCAATAAGAAATGAGTAGTTACTATGGCAATTTCTACACTACAAGGTACTTGTGCTGCAGTAGAGTATGTTCTAGAAGGACAAATACACTTGCCACTCTGATATGTAAATTTTTGCACCTTTTATGGTGTTACAGTACAGTGTTGTAGGCTTGAGAAAGGTGAGAAGGAAAAAATGAGTTAAAATATAGTGGTGGTTATAAAGGACAGCTTGGGAATTCTTAAGTGACACTAATAGATGCCAGGTGAGAACAATCCACAAACATTCAAACAACTCAAGCAGCGATTTTGCAGATCTTTATTTGAAATCATATATAATGAAACAAAGATTTCAGTATTGCATGTCATTTTGATTATCTTCCTCAAAGTTAAAACTAATGGGGCTAGAGAGTAGTCTCCTTTATACCACTATCAATTTATACTAACATTGGTTTCAAAGGATAGCAACACACTGTAGTAACCAGGGCTGATTACAATAGATGTATTCCCTTCTAGCATAATACTCCTTAGCCCTGTAGGGCTTGCTGACACTTACATATACAGAGAACAAGCATAAAACTTCACTCTCAAGATAAAGAATACTACAATAAAAGTGCAGGGTTCTTGTAAAGGTTTTGAAAATAATTGATCACAGTCATCTTTATGAAATACACGGAGCAAGTACATATGCCTCCCATAAAATATTTATCACAACTTCATCACGTTATGTTTTGAAGTTGTTTTTTTTCCCCCTACACCTCTATTCAAAATATTATAGCTTTTCAGATATTAGAACAAATGGGAAGTGGCAAATGCCGAGGAGAAATTTAAACACTATGGAGGTGGGCAGTTCCCTTTGAGAGGTGTGACAGGGAGAGATGCCATGGCTGCACACAGAGACAAATTAAAGCTCACCACAACTGCTGAAGATGGACCAATGATTGTAGCAAGAAAGATTTTTGGGAAAGAAGCCTGGGTAAATTAGCATGTGGACAACTTCAGATGAGAGAAAAAGGGACACACAAATGCAGGACACTTTGAAACACCCATTAACTTCTCCCATAATCCATACACATATATGGAGAAGTTATGAGTGTGCCCATTTCTGACAAATACATGCACCCAACAGATGTTTAGATTTTGACACCTTTTTTCCAAATGAACAGTGCTGAGAACTGAAAGCTAATGTGACTAAAGTACTGAGTCCTTTCCCATAGGATTCAGATACAACTGTATTTTCACTCATAAAATATTACTGACTCTAAAGTTACATTATGGAGAAACACTAATTCCTACATAAGAAGGCTCTGGGACTCACTATAGTAGGAAAGACATGCCCCAAAAACCTCACAGGTGGAATATAATTAAAAGAAGCAATAAGTATAACCCACAATATCACGTAGGTTCAAAAGAGATCTTTGAAGTGGGACAATGCCTTTGAAATCTGAGAAGAATTAAATAGAGACCTTACATCAAAAGACAATAAACTTGGGTAAATCTTGTGAAAGCTGGGAATTTAAGTGATAGTTGTGTATCACAGGCCAAGCAAACACTGAGGTAATGTATAATCATGCAGACAGAAATCCAAAGCTCTAACATTGGACAAAAGAAAAACTTAAATTAGAAGGTGTGCCTAGCAAGCTTGCACAACATCATAAGGAGCATACTAAGAGGCAGGGCTGCTCTTGGAGAGGACACTCAACCTTCACACTCTGCCTGCAGTCAATGTATCACAATAGCCAGCCTTTAGCCACTTGAAATTAAAACTATGTCTGGATACAGTTTTCTAGGACTTTTGAAAGGACTCACAATTGGACAAGAAGGGTGTTTAAAAGGGCTCTTTGTTTTCTCCTGACTGCTACCTCAACAGCACACCCATCAGATGATTTCAAGTCCATTTCCTTATTAAAATAGACCAGCTACATCAATTTTTCCACTGCAAAAAGAGGGCATGAAACACAAGTAGACGGGCCCAGAGACAGTCAACATCATAAAACTAGACTTGGAAAAGTCTTTATTCTCACCTCTCAGAGGTTTACTGAGATCCTTAAAGCCACAGAGCAATTCCTCAGAAAATACCACATAACACAGCTACCAATATCATAGTTCAGAAGTTAGTCAAGAACATAGAAGGGAAGATTTCACTATTTCATGCAGAAAAACTTAAAGGCTCACATTTTAAAGGTCTGTGTCTGTAGATGGAGTAGCTTACAGCAAGCCTCTTAACTTGAATCAGGTGACCAGGGCAAGTCTGATACCTCCTTCAAAAAAAATCTTCAGCTGATCACATTTTAATTTGCACCAAATGTTTCTGCGTCTACCTCCATGCCACTCATCCTACACAGAACTTTTTACAGCAAGTTGTCCTTTTAGTTAGCTCTGCAGCCAAGGTTAAAGCAGCGAAAATGGAAAAAAATGTGGCCTGTAAGGAAACACAACAGGAACTGACAACACATCTAGGCTACTTCTTGAGAAGTGGCTTTTCCATGGAAGTGTTTCCAATAATGAACTTCAGCAAATTTCCATTTTGCTATTTAAGGAGTCTGTCACTGTGGTTTCAACAGGGTGCAATAGCACCAACTATTCACACCACATGAAAACCAAACCTTTTGGTTTTAGAAGAGCAACTGCATTGTACTGCACTGAGAGAACTGCTGCCTACTAGGAACTAGAAATTACCCTGGAAGCACGAAAAAACAGTATTTTCCCCATAGCATGCTTAGGTCTTGAAAAAAAAAAAAGGTCTGAAGCATGTCAGCCACTCTTGGATCTCCAGGATAGTATAACCAAGACAGAGCCTAAAACATATGCTGTGGTTACAAAACACCATGTGCTCTCCAGTTTCATTTTGTACACCCTAGCCTCCCATTATCTAATTTCTATTGTGTGGTGTCCTATTTATGGACTTCAGACTCCTTGCTGGTTATTTTATTGTCATCAGAAACAATTGTTTCCGCTTGCACTACTTCCTTACCGGAGACTTATACAGCCCTCACACTCTTAAGGAGAAAAGCAAACAAGGAACTAACAACCCAACCCCACAACACATAACCCACACTTTCCCTGTTTGGTGAGGAGTTTACAAAACAGCTGTCATAAGCACCTTGCAAGATCATAGGTCTAGGCAGAAGCACAGACAATGTTAAACATTTCACTCAAATTAGAGCATGAAAAGATTTATCCTAGAATGAGTCACTGTTAATAGTTCAAAGGAAAGCAGGATCTTCTCCTCTACGAGTATTTAAAAAAGAAAACAGGTAAGGAAAAAAAAAAAAGAAAAAAAGTCATTTACTGAGTCATAGTGGCAGCAAGAGAAGTCAATTCTCTTCATTCTACCTTTCTTCTACGTCCTGAGAGATTACTCTCATCTCCTTGCTCCTACACAGCATGGTTCCAAGGAGCTGCATGGACAGGGATCCCCTATTACTTATATTTCTGAAAGATGGACCTCAAAGTACAAAATACCTGAAAATAAAAGTGGGTAAAGCCCAAGAATAACTGCATCTCACCACAGATGGGAATATTAGTTAAAGAGAATAGAAAATACTGCACAGGCACCCTTGTCCTGGTGGAATCCAGTGTTACTGCTTTATTAGAGGAAGTGAATAGTCACAAGAACATGGAAGAAGGAACATCACCACAGGGAGGATTCACTCAGCTACATACAAGAACATACAGCTAAACCCTCTAACTGCACATTTCAAGGGCACAGTGAGGGACCATGTGTTTTTCAAACACTTAGTAACATTCCAGATGATTCGAGATGTTGTTTGGAAGTATTTGCTTAGACACAAAACTATTGGAATGAGACCACAGGCACTGGGAGGGAAGCAGGAAGAACAGAAGAGTACTCAGTTAGAAACAGGGCACACATTTGCACCTTACTGTGGGGCAGGCAGAGATCTTGGTTAACCCCAGAGTAACATACACCTCTTCACACCACACACCTTCAAGTGTTGCAAAAGACAGGTAGAACTCCCTCAGTTCTACTTATCATAGTCTTGCTTTCAGTTGTCCTGTAAAGGGGAAATCTGCTGATAATCCTTCAGGACAGACTGAAGCAGAACAAAGTCACATCAGAAGGGGTGACCTTCCTCTCTACTGCATTCAAGAAATGAATGAAACCTCCTAAAGCAGCCAACTTAGCAAATTGTGAACTACTTCTTTGTCTTTCCTTTTCTTTACTATGGGACTATACATGTTATGATTAACATAGTTCTGAGCCTGCCCTGACCAAAGACATAGGAAAACTTTACAAAAGAACCAGTTTTTGAATTCACAACTTCATTACCAACACAGGAGAACAGAAAATGTTCTTACCGTGTCAGAGCAGTCCATTTCCCACCTGTTCCCAGCCCAAGAATACATACAGACACACAAGCACTTGAACTAATCTAATTCCCTGCCTGCAACAGGAAGAGCTTTTACTCTCCCAAATGCCTGTTCACTAGCCCCTCCCTTCCTTCTTGCTCCTCCTGGGGCTCACTTGATGGCATTTAGCAGCTCCTTGATCCAATTCAGCAAAAGACTAAGCAGCAGAGGCAGGGGAAAGGGAGGCACAATGTGTTGCTGCACTAACTCAGCTGTGTTGCCTGACTGCCTGATGAATGACAACTCACATAACCGAATTGGAAGGAGCCAGATCAGGAAACTGTTTCTATACTTAACTGTTGAACAACGAGGCTTGCATTTGTTGGATCATTACTGACTTGAAGCTCTCTTTTCTCTGTTGCTGATTCCCACAATATGACAGGAGGATTATCCAAGGCTATCTCTGTCCAATGCATTACATAGAACAAAACAGCAGAAAGCCCTTCAGATTTGCCTGAACTTGGAAAGAGTCCCAGGAAGGACAAACTGCAATGGCAGGATTCCTTTCTGGTTTAAGTGGAACAAGTCTATCCAAAATAGCTGCTTGCCACTGAAACAAGAGGCTATGAGACACTGATGAGAAAATGGAGCAGAGAACTGACCAAAGGGAGATGGACCCTTTCACCAAGTAGAAAACAGCACCTCTGCCAGTGTTCCACTGCTTTCCCCACTTCTCTGTATTCCCTTAATAAAAAAGAGGATTGAGATCGCAGATGGTAATGACAGTGCAGATCTCTTTGGCCTCATCCCCTTTGGGCTCTGACCACATTCAAATATATCGGAAAAAGGAGTGATTAACTCCCACTGTCAGGTTGGCTTGTGGGCAGAACAAGAAAAAATTGCATTAAATCTCAATTTTAGAGACTTTAGAGAATTTTTTTTTAAACTGACTTACAGCCCCCATTTTTCTCTGCCAATTTTTACAGGATATAAACTTCTTTAGGGCTTCATAGCTTGCCTGAATACTAAGTGATTCATCTAATTTTCTATTTGTATATATTCATTTTTTTCAGCCACAGTGAGAGAAAGACAATAGAGGCCAGATATGAAGAGCACAGACACAGTTGTGTAGTCAGGCTCTTTTAAAATCATCCCAGTCTGTCAGGCCATAGTTCCAGAGTAGTCAGTAGTGGCCAGTTTCCTATTTATGCTGCCCTATGGCTACAACACCATATCAAGTAGCCCCTTTCATTCAGGTTATCATGACTTTCATTGAAGATCAGTGATCATTTCTGACAGATATTAATTATATAAAGGACAGGTTGTTGTGTGTCTCAGCCACCAACTTCTCTGTTTTTGATGGAGTTTGATCTTATAATTATTCATCTGTGCAAACAGACCCCTCCTCATTTGGAGGCTACAGATTCTTTGCTCAATTTCTTCATTCATTTGAGTTCCAAGAAATGGATCTGTCACTTACTGAGCTTAATCTAAAAAAATTTCTTTGTCTTGCAGTATACTGAACCAAGATTTAGCACTCGGTCTAACACCCCTAGTCTTCAGTGTGACAGCCAGTGCTATTATCATAGAAGACCAAGTCTAGGCCTGGGCTCCCAGTGTGTTGTAGTGGTTTGAGCCAGGTTTTTCCCCCTGAAACTAGGAAAGTGGTAACCCCCAGGGGGTGGTGACCCTTGGGGTTTGACCCAATCAATGCTCCTGCAAAATATAAACATATCTCTCTGGACCGGAAGAGAAGCAGTGGTACTTGCTTGTTAGAAGAAGAGGTGGCCATGTTGTAGAGGCCACAAGGAGAAGGGGCTTGGAGCCCCTTGGGGCTTTGCCCCCCCCAGCCCCTGACTGGGGGGCTATGTGGACTTGGAATGGTGTTGAACTGAACTAAGTGCCTGTGGCTGAGAAGTTGGAGGAGTTTTCTCCACTGCGAGTGGGCAACGGAGCAGCAGGGACAGCAGCATCCGAGAGCAGTGGCAAAGAGCCAACAGATAAGGACCAGAAGAAGCAGCAGAAGACGGGATGCTGCATGGAAGACACAGAGGTGTCTGAGGAAAAGGAAAAGCAGCAGCAGGAAGAGAACAGAGCCAGCAGCAGAGACAGAGTTTGTTGGCGTAAGAACTAAATAACCAACACCCCCCAAACTCCCTAGAGACCCCTCCGAGAAAGAGGAGGGGGTGGTGGACTGAGAGGAGTCCTAAAGTGCAGTATGCACTGAGAGAGGAGCAAGAAGCTCATGGCCTCCTGAGAGCTAAAGCCAGGACGGCCAAAGGAATGTGTGTGTGTGGGGTGACCTTGGCCCCCCTTGCTGCAGCTTCAGAGAAGCTGGCAGCCATCTTTGAGTCAGAGCATGGGAGCTCTGTGAAGGGGCTTGGATTCCCCTGAGGATACCAGACCGTCACGAAGACCCCGGTGCTTCGTGATATGACCGTGGTGATGCAACCGTGTCTGGGGTTACGCAGCCCACGGAAAGACCCCTTGTTTGGAGACAGGGGCCGAGAGAGGCTTGGAGGCCTCCCTCGTGTGTGCTGGCGGAGAGCCAGCAACTGCTTCTGCCTGGAAGAGGAGAGCCTGCTGCCTAGAGAGAGACCTGCTGCTGAGAGACTGGAAGGGGTCTTTTCTTCTTCTTCTCTCCTGGACTTTTATTTGGAGGGAGAAGAGATTTGGCCCATTGTAAATATAATTGTCATGGTAGAGATAGAAATAGAGTTAAGATAATATGTAATGTATTATAGTATAAGTATTTATTTGTACAGTCCTGTAATATATTCCTTTCCCCCCATATTGAGTCTTGTGTTTTTGTCTGGAAAACCCATCTCACATGGGGTTGAGATGTGGGAGGGGGGCTAGGAATCAGAATTGGATTTTGAGGCTGCTCAAACCATGACATAGTGTTAAATAAACTACAAGTGCAAATAAAAAAGTGTTGTTATTCCTTCTCTTGAGCATCTACCAGCCAGCAATCTACCAATCTGACATATATATATATATGTCAGCATGAATGCATGTTGAAGGGCTGTACACAATGGCAACAGCACCCTCTCAATTTCCAAGCACAGAACTTCATCTGCAGACCCAGGTGACAAAAGGGAAGGACCCTGGGGGAGAGCCTGGCAGCCAAACACAGGAGTCTTATGCACCCCTTGGTTCACTGGTAGAAAGCTGGAAGATCCAGTGTGAAGCACAGCAAGTGGTGCTACATAGGTTTTCAGAGTGTGACAGGATGACAGACGTGTTACAACTCACAGCCATTCATACTGGTTACACCTTCCTCAAATTCTTTACAGCAAGAAATGGTAACGCTTGGGTGAGCTGGCAGCCATGGGGATCTCCATCTATTGTTCCATGTATCATTCTTTGTATGTTAAAGCTGACTGTCAAAGATTCATGCAGTATCAAGGATGACTCATTGATTGTTTTCCAAAGGTTTCCAACAGCGTTAGTTGTCTGAGAAAAAGAACATGTGAACAATCTTCATCTAAGTGAACTGAATGAAAAAGCAATGCAGTTATCAGTAAAAACAGCAAAGTGTCATGATAAGACACTTATTCAGAACATGAGATTACATCAACCACCACACCATTTGCACCTAATCCCCATGCAACGTAATGCAGCTCAATTCAGCATACACATAAATCTAAATGTGGCTAATCACAGCAGTCTGTCCACACAAAATGAAATGACCTGTGACTAATACAGATGGAACTGAGCATCTGTTTGGGCTGCACTCAGTTTCTCGCTGGTTAGGAAGTGAGGATGGTAAGAAAAATAGGACCCTTATGCTCAGCAAGGCTCAAAGCTCAGCAAGCCTTTCACACACAGTAAGAAATTATTTTGCCAAAAGACAAATTGTTCAATATTTTGCAAATATTGTTTTTCCCCCTGAAGGACAGTTATTTGGTTTGATATATTCCCATGATCTCCAGGGAACTGCACAGAAACAAAGGTGCAGATAAAGACAGAGAGAGAAGAGTAATGAAGTCAGATGTCCTGAAGTACTGATAATGTGCTGTCAGGTCACAAAGTAACTATGTCTAACAGCATTTTACTTAGGAGGGATATACACAGTTCAGAAGTAGAAAATCAGATATGTCTGTTCAAAGGTGAAAAAAACTGTAACAGTTTATATACCATCTGAGGGCGTGGCTGAATGTTCTCATTAAAGACTTCAGGGAAGATCTACCAGGTGCATTTCCTAGAGGTAGATAGTTCAGGTAGAGAAAGAGACATCAATTGTTAAAAGGACCTAATGTTTCCTAACACACATCAGCACCACTGTGAGATGGAAGCAGTATCCCCAGGTAGTCATGCACTTTGATGCTGGGGATATTAGTGACTACCTTAGGCTAGGTGATTAAAAATTATGCTTTTTCTACTTGTAGGTATTAAGCAAGAAAGAAGGTTCCCAGCCTCCTCATTATAACACACAGAAAGCACAATTTGATGCCACATATATTAACCACATAAAGCAGCCTTAGGAAGCAACTACAGATCCTGTGACAAATGCATGTTATGCCAGAGACAAGGTCTAGCTCAGCAGCCTTTTCCTTTTCTGAGCCATACTGAACAAATGGCCCTTGCCAAAGTGTCTGGGGAGTAATGACCTCACACCTCTTCAAGCTGCACAGGCATAAGTGTGGATGTGAAGAGAGAGGATGGGATGGGTTGAAATTCACACCAACATCCCAGTTTGTTCAAGCAGGAACTAGCAATGAGGACAGATGACTTCAGCCATGCAAGACCTCTGCTTTCTAAGGCCAGGAACAGAAAGAAATGTCCTAGAGCATCTGAGCTGGATAAACTGTTTTCCAGTACTCTTCTGAATAAAATACAGTGAAATGATGCCTCAAGAGAAACTGAGATGTAGATTGAGTACCAGCCAATAGTATATGTTTATAAGCAACAGCCTGATTCAGCCAAAGAATTCTTTTTGGATGTTTTTGTTGTTTAAATGAGGAAGAGAGACGCTACTGGCAGCCTGCCATTGTAATGTGATATCTTGGCAGGAAAACACTTTGTGTTATATCACAACCATATGGTGGTGGAAAAGATTTTTTTCTATTAAGTTTCTGTAATAATCTGTTCCTATTTTTAATCCAGCCTTTTGGCATAAGAAGAATGTGTTTGCTTCTCGGTTCTATCACAAGAGTTGTTAGTATATGACTATACTTTTATATCTAATAATGGCAAACATTAAACCATCACATTTTCAGAGGTACAATTACCTCTTCTATTGTAAAAAAGGGAGATGAGCCCAATGATGGAATGGAGTTTCTGTGAAGAGTTAGCCCTGGTTTCTCATAGAACAGTACTCTTTTTTTCCTTTCCAGTGGATGAGATTACTGCCCAAATCAGCCATGATCACCCTCAGAAATGAGGTCTGGCATTCTTTAGTAACTGTGAAAACAGGAAGATGTGTGGGAAGTTGTTGCTTGCATTTCTGTCTTCACTGGCTCATCTCCATTTCAGGAACAGCAGCAATAAATAGATTTCCTCAGATATGTTCCTACTGCTAGTAGAAGCTCAGAGCAAGTCAATGCTGTAGGTGACTGAGTTTGTCACACATTCTTAGGACAAGTTCCTGCTCTGGCCCAGTGGACTTTCTCCCTCTTACACGTCTAGGAATCAGCAAGTAGAAACACCAGTGAATTCAAATTTTTTAGATTTGGAAGTCTACAGGCTTTGAATTTCCTGTTGGGATAAGTCTTTTATCAGTGTGAGGCTACAAATGAGTTTTTGGCGTGTGCATACTCCCCAGAATACAGTAGCAAGCACGTGTTATGATGCTGCACATATTTCCAACTTTTGCAGTCTTCTATCTTTGCAACACAAAAATGAATAAAAGTACACAGAATTTCTTTTTCATCACCAGTAATCCAAACACTACCACAATCATCTCTGCAATCACCTTTTATTTGCTAAGGAAATGAAATACAAGATAAGACACAGAGGTACTTATCTAACAAAGCTTCCTCAAGCACAGCAAATAAACTTCCATTAAGGGTTCCTGAGGCAGATCTCTGCAGGATCCTAGTTCAGAACACATGATGCCCCTGCAGCTTGTTCTTGCCCAGACAACTCTGCCTGTACTCCCAGGAGTGTGTAAAGCAGTGGATGGGGAACTGGATTGTGCTTCTTCACTGATGTTCTTTGGCCCTCTCTGGCTATGCTGAAGTGCAGTAGTGGATTAAATAATGCCCCAAACACTTGCAGACATTTAAATGTGACCATCTATGCGGTTAGGCAGACAGGATGGTTTCTGGCATGTTTCTGACCCGTGCAAAACAGTATTCACCCCCACAACCTCAAGGTGTGTGTTAGAACCATGATGTTCTAGAAGCTGTCCCCAGCTGGCAGGAGGAGGCTGGGAGGAGGCCCAGAGAACCTCCAAGGATACTCATATGCTGTTCTGTGCTGGCAATCCTCAAGGCCTCGATATTTGCAGAATTTCTAAGAGGTTTAATTTAGTGGGAAATATGTAAGCTAAGCTTACATTGATTTCAGCTATGAACTAATGTCAAGGAGTAGTTGCACTCTGTGAATAAACAAAGCAACAAAGTCTGACCCACATTTGAATTTGCCCCAAGTCCTTTGTGATATTGTTGTGGTCTGGATGCCTATGAAAACCAGATAAGAACAGAAGTACTGACCTTTGGAATGAAAAACCCAAAGGGAGGAGTTTGTGGGAAAATGATGGAAAATTTAACTGCTGTGACTTGCATGATGACAGTGCTGAAGTTCCTGCAAGAAACATTACTAGGGCAGGTACAAATATGAAGCTGTTTCAACAAATGGTCCATAACTTGCCTACATGTCAGAATTCAATTTTCTCTACTTTCATACACCTTTATTGCACTTCTTGGAACATAACAACCTAAGAGGTTTCTCTTTATGGCATGGAGCATATGAATGTTATAGAAAAATATTTACAGCAAAATATTCTCAAGAATTATTTACATTACTGTCAGCTCTTTTGGGAGACTTAGACTAACCCTGTCTTTAGGGATTTTCCTTGTTAAAAATCTCTATGCCCCTTGATAAAGTCCTTCACACTTTAGCCAGAGAAACCATATTTTGCTAATATGATGTATTTCTGACTGACAGCATCGTTTTCAGCCTTTAAAAATATCCATATGCAGTAGTCAAAACATAGCATGCTTGCAGCCCTTTGGAATCTTAATTCCAAGTCTGTCTAACTTCCTGTCAAAACTTACAGAGTAAGCAGTAATCGGAAAGATCTAATGTGAGAAAGAGTCACTTTTATAGGATCCAGTGAGACAAAGCAAAGGGAGTTATCTTCTGATTTTCCAGAGCAGAATTGCAAAACAAACACTTCAGCCTCAAAGCAACAAATCTGAATTGGTCACGGTATAACTCAATGGAGAATAAATACCCTCTGAAAAGAAAATGAGAGATGAAAGAAAGACTTGACTGTAATTTACATTCGTTAAATGGAAATTATGAAAATAAGTAAATGCTTATAAAAAGACATTAGTAGAATTCAGCCAGATTCACAGTTTGAATTTGATTCCTTCTTATATGTAGTCGAACAGAGCTCAAGCTGCCTAAAAAAGCACCATTATTACAGTAATACTGATGTCTGCTCTGCCTAGTCATGAATAGCCACTCTGACAGTGAATGTGCTCCAACAGTAAGTGCCCAGGAACACAGGTTTCCTCTACTTTGACTACCACCTGTACCTTCCAGCCAGTATCCCTTGAGTAAAGCTTTGTATTCTGCAGGCCTTATTACCAGCTCTTTCCAAACCTGTGCTTGCAAGTCAGCCACAAATAACACGGAGAGTTTGCAACTGTTCCTGTTGAGATCAGTGGTGAAATTTGCTTAAACTTTGCTGCTCCTGGGAGTGTCACCGTGTGTGGTATGTGAGTGCCCTCCAAAATGGCTGCAGCAGTATAGCAGCCTGACTCCCACTGTAGAGGTCTGGAGAGGTAAACTGTTCTCTAGTCAGGTCCCAGATGTAACATGAAATGCAAACCTGCTTCAGACATCACCAAATCAAGACATGATCACTCAGTATGCCCATGTGCCCACATGCCCAGAGAATGAGCAGGCCTGGAGACAGCACAGTTACATGTCAGCACGCCTGCCTTGACAAGAGACAGATTTGTTCAAACCCAACTTGTGCTATGCCTAAAAGCAACTAATTCTCTCCTTGTGTTCATTACGTTCTCTCTCCTCTTTATGTGAAAATGATCATTCTGACCTGCAGACAAATGTTTAATTATTACTCAGTTTCATGGTCACAGCATTAAGTTTTTTCAAAGATGTCTTACAAACTGAGAAAAAAAAAAAAGAAAAAACCTGTTACCTAAGAGCCTATTGAAATTCTTTAAGTCTCTGGGCATGCATTATGTATTCACCAAGTTTGCTGCTGGTGATGTAAGTTAGAAATTCTCCTGCTGGTTTTGATTACAGCTGCAGAGTCACAGATTTGAACACCAGTAGACAATCATTCTTCTGAGCCTGCACATAAATATAAAATGTTTCCTTTTTCCTTATCACATAAACCTTCCACTATGATTACTTCAAAATGAATTCCTGTTTTCTTCAGATTTTCTCCACTTATCGTGTTACAATTAACAAAATGTATTCCATCCAACAAAGCTATGTTATTTGCATATTCAAAGGTCACCATACAGGTTAAAGTTATTTAACTATGAAAGAGATGATAATTTCGCAATCTTTTTACATGCAGATAAAATACAAAATTACCTCTGGGTTTTTAATTTGCACATTTACAGACACATGATAAAGAGTTTTACGATAATGGTATAAGCAGCATAACGAACTTTCAATTAGGCTGTGACAGCTCTTCCCTCTAGTCTTTGCATTGTCATTTTATTATTTAAAACACTGTCATCTCTTTAAGGCAGCAACAAAGAATTTTACTTACTACACTGGTACTTTGGAATCACAGTGGCAGCTTCTCCCAGGGGTGCTGCCTCAGCGTGTCAGCTCGTGTGTGCACGGTGTGGCATTGCAACCTCTCCTTGCCAAGAGTGGGACAGAGATGGGGGCAGATGAACTAGATCAACAGACCATCAGCTTTTATGGGTGTTCCTACCACTGAAGAGTCCAGATCATCAGATCAGAGCAGTGATAAATTGCAAAGAAAAGTCCTATGTGTTGCTATGAAGCCTTGTGGTGTTTGGGTTTTTTTTTTTACTTTATTTCATATTGAATTTTTACAAACACAATAAAAATCCTTCTGGACATTAAACCTAAATTATTCCTGGAAAAAGCAATGCTCACTGAATTCCCTATGAAATGGTAACAAAGTGAAATTCTTCCCCCATCTAAGAAGTTCTTGGCATACCTTTCAGAAAATTAGATACCTCAGCACAACACTTCATCCACCTCAGGTAATAAATCAATACAGCTGAGCTAATCATGAGTCCAATCCATTTCAAAGTTACCCTTTTCTCAATTAACACCATGATCACAAACCAATCCAACCTCTTAAAATGAACAAGCAGAGGACAAACATTTCTTAATATCATCAGTTACTCCAAAGTCAGTGGCTGTGACTACTTCCTATTTGTGTTGAAAGCCAACCATGACAAAATCACATTTTGTTTCATTCTCAATTGTCTGCACTTTTAAACCAGGGAGTAATTGATTGCAACAAACCAATTTCTCTAATTCTATATGTCTAACCAAAGCCTATGACTGCAACTTGAAAATTCCTAGAGACACGAGCACTAAAAAATATAAAAATTATGGGAATTTAATGAAAAATAAGTTGATACAAGCCTCCAGAAATTGACATTACTTATTGAAAATCACAGGTAATTTTACATCTCAGCTGACTGCAATAGATTGCAGCCATTTTTGGGCATATCTGATGTAACAATATTGCACACCAATGGTAAATCTTTACAAATGGACCAATTTTGAAGGGTGTAATCAGTAGGTCACACAAAGCAACAGCCAAATTACTTCTCCCTGAAGCACTCTGAACAGAAAAGAAAGGTGAGATACACACGTAGGCATAGGAACCCCTCTGGGAAAATCACAATAACATATGACTACAAGGGGTCTAGAATAGCTGTTGAGCTCTTCTACTGTCAAAGGTTTTACCCTCTTTAACATGTGTCTTCCTCATCTTCTTTTGCCATGAATCCCATCTGGCCTGGGACACGGACAGTTCAACAGGTTACACAGTAAAAGAACCCTCTCTTTACCCCATCCTGAGACACTTTAAAGGACCTCTACACCTTCTGAGATTCATCTAATTTTATTTTTTTTCTCTGTTGTAGATTGGTTTATAGGGGCAGAAGAGGAAGAGGCAAATGCAAGTCACAGTGAATAGTGTCCTAATTGTACAGAATACAGGTACATGCTGTTCCCCCCATAGCAGCTGCATCCTTAAAAAAAAAAAAAAAAGAAGATTCAAATTAGTAATACAAACCACACAATCTTTGAGTTAGAATGCAATTTTTCAAGACTCCTACTAGAGGAAATAAAACCACATGCCTTCAGGGCTGGAAATGAGAACCCCATTGACAATGTTACAATAGGAAAACCAAATGCCATGCATTTAAAAGACTGTTTAGAAAGACATGAAGAATTTAGAAGTCTGGTGCCCCTAAGACTGCATGAGAAGAAGTGAGTTAATATTGACTGAAGAGGAAGTCTTCAGGTGGATTTAAACTTTTCAGAAGTTGATAAAAATGAGAAGCTTGGTAATGCGCATTTCTCTCCCTGATTTCACCTGGAAGTGGTTTTGTGCGAAGAACTACAAAAACCTTCCATTTTTATTTCATATCAAAAAAGGCTGCAAATCATGTTTTGGAGAACTGGAAGACCTGGGTCAAGATGAAACTGCCATTGTAGTCCAGAAGAAGACTGTATTTTACAGGTGAGAAGCTTACTTGGACTGACCCTTTACAAAGTTTGATTCAACACTGAGGCTCAAACTAACCATGTTAAAATGTCTGAGTTTTAAAATAAATTCTTATCATTCTGTTACTGTTACATGTAGGACGGAATTCACAGTCTAACTAAATTTTTGTGCATGGAAAATACAGGGGAGCTATGGAACCACCAAGTTGCTTTCAGTAATTCATCCTGAAAATCCTGCCTCTGCTTAGTGCTTTACTGCAGAAAACACCTTGAAGCCAAACTGTAGCCATTGATGTAAAGGAAGAAAAGAGCAGTGAAAGGTGGTTTGCAATCAATGTGCAGTTGGAAGCACAAGAAGCTTAAGGACTTAGAAGTGTTATTGGTCATAAAATTATTCAGCACTTTTAAACTATCCAGCTACAATATTAGTCTTGGTAACCTTCCTTGACAATGACTTTAACAGACTTACCAGACACTGAATAAAAGTAGTATTTCCTTTTATTGGATCCACATTTATTCTATCTAATATCATTAAGTTCACATATTATAAGTAAGAACAAAGAAGGATTTGTTTTCACTATACATTTGTGATCTTGATGCAGATTTTTTTTTTAATTCAACACATTCTTTGTCCTAAATCCTTGCCATCCTGCCCAACTGTATGCCTCTTCAGAATAAACAAAATAAAAAATAAATTGCAGGAGGCACAGAAGTTGACACTTAGTCTCCTCCTAGGATACCTGCTGTCCTGATACCCTTGCCTCCATCCTGAGATATGAAAGGCTCTTTGAATTACACTATAAAATTATCTGTATGCCTGAGTGGCAGAATAAAAAAGACTCACTCTTCACCGAACTGTTTACCAGCCTATGCTGAGGAGTAACCAAGGCTACTGGATGGAACTTCAAGAAAATCTTTTAATACTCGATTTGACAAAGAAATTGAAGTTTCGGGCCAGCTCTCCAGAAATTCATTCCAGATTCAGAAATATTTTGGCTTTAGAAAAAGGAAAAAGAACACGCAAGAAAACAAGACTTGTGTGATCATACTATGCAAACGTTTGCATCCCTCACTGCCACCATTTACTCCCCCTAATAACTTTGACAACCAGTAGGCAATGTTAATTAAACCTGGCACAGCAACAGCAACTGAACTCAAAAATTCCTACAAGTTCCATGAAAACAAACAGCAAGCTAAAGGAGGGAGATCATTTTAGTGCACACACTGAGGGGACCTCTGACTGCACTGGTGGGGAGCAACAGCTGTACGTGAGCTGCACATGAGCTTCAATCACAACTCACACCATGTTCAACACCCAAGCACCAAAACCCAGAGCAATGAGTCCTGTGAGTTCTGCCACTTTCAGGATGGAAATCAACACACAGAAAAAGAAAACCAGTTCTTCCAACATCTTCAGCACCCAATGGCTAAGCTCCATGTGGGGAAGGATGGAGAGAATCCCAGCTCGTCACTGTCTGAAGAAGCCAGTAGTGCATGGTGAAGGAAAAGCATTTTAGTCATTGCTCTAACTTAAATCAGAAGGAAAATTCTTATCCCAACCCCATAAGAGATTAGCCAAAGAGAAGTGACTCAGAGGTGTCTTATTGCCACAGAATCTCCACAGAGCCCCAGCTCACGTGTTGCTCTTTGCTCAAGCCATTGCATCACCCAACAGCTGGTCTTGATCAGGTACTATCTGAACACCAAACCACAGCACATCTTCCAGCAAAGAAAATGAATATTATATTCTCTTAATGCATAGAAGTACTCTTCTCTCTGTATCTTACAAGTACCTCTGAATTTCAGCTACTTTCACATTTATTTTAAATCCTTTGCCTTTGGGTTATTTGATGAATCTTAGAGAGATTTTGGAGCAACTTTACAAAGTTATTTTTCTCTTTTAATGAAGCCACTCTTCTTTTTTATTGTACCTTCACTCGAACATTTTTATAATACAATAAATAGACAAAAGAACCCTGTATTTAAGTGCTCTGCTTGTGTTACAGAACTATACTCTCACCTTTCTTAACCTGACTGCACATCAGTGCTGCAGAGCTGGATGCAGGAGGGCACAAAGCATTGGCTTAGGACAGGCTTGTTAGACACTGAGGACTGAGGGCCTGGCTGCACACAGAGACTCACCCTGGAAAAGGAACCAGACAGAAAAATATGCTGCCAGTTGCACTCAAAAGCAAATTTCCCAGAAAAAACATAATTCAGAACTGCAAAAAGGTCAAAAAGATCTTGGAAAAAGACATAGTTCCTTCATTCTAACAGGGAGATTGTGGTTGCAACTTCCTCCCATGTCTTCCCCCTTAGAACAGTGAAAGGTTTTCCATGTGCCCAGGACTGAAGTGATGGGAATATGGAGCCACTAAAAAGCTCCAGAGATTAGCTATGGAAGAAGGAAAAAGTAGAAGACAGAGCATTTTGTTTACGACTTTTGCCACCATTATTCCTTAAGGAGAAGGAGGAGTCTTTTTTGGAGTGTGGGTGGAAGAGTAAGTGGAAGGCATTGTGAGTCAGATCAGATGAAGGTTTTTCTTGCCAAGCTTTCCATTGAGCTTTCTGAAGCCATGGCATTGCAAACGACATTCCTCTTGGGCCTCAGTTTCCCAGCTGCAAAAAGACATCTTGTTTCATGGAAGCTGAAAGATGGCTGTTATTTAGTGTGGGTCCTTACAAATAAGCATCAAGGAGTGGGAGGTTCTGGACAGACAACAGTCTGTGAATAACAGATATTATCACGTCTCAGTGCTGAGAATGTGTTATTTCTCAAGAACCATAACCACTAGAGCTTAAAACTCTCCCAAATCTTATTTCCAGTTAAGTATGAAAGTTTAATATTTGAAAGATTCTTATGGATACAAAACAATCTGAAAAGTAACTTTTTAATGCAGAAAAGCTCTAATTCTGATTTTATTTTTTTAATGTGGGGGGAAAAAAAGATGTGTTTGTCCGTATCCAGAGGTTCCCTATCCTGCACTATACTAGGAACAACTCAGGACTTTTTTAGCTCCTTTCCCATGCTGTGGTAACAATTGCCTAAAGTCCTGAGAGTCCTCACAGAGCTGAGGCTCTCAGAGTATCCAGTGGGAAGAAGGGAATACATGAACCTTGGTTGCAAGGGTCCTTGGAGCAATGATATCAGATCCCCAGAAGGTTTCCAATAACACAAGCAAGATAACTGGTATGCAGCATTCTGTCCAGAAACCTGGCATTTTGGTCCAAGTTTCCTGAAACCCAGATAGTTTCCATGAAACATTCAACTGTGAGTAAATTTATGTTGTCTGATGAAATCCATTTAAGTAAGACAGGGCTTGCTACCCTTGCTACTGCAGCAGGAGGCTCAGCTGAAATGCATGGGGATGTGGGGGCACTGAAGCAACATCTTTGCTCTGAGGGTTAGGAGAAGCCCCATGCTCTCCAGGTAGGAATATTTGTAGGTGCACTTTACATAAATCCATCTGATTTGTCTCTCTGTCATCTCGTGTTCTATCTGCAGACAAAGACAGACTGACCAAAGGAGCCAAATGCCATTTAGAACAATCACCAGAGTTAGCACAGGCTTTGAAGGGAAGTTGTTTCGTGAAAGTTGCCATAAACCTAACTTCCTACCCAGCTCAATTGCTACTAAAATGTGGTTCTTAAGCAAGTAACCTAAAGTGAATGGAACAAATAATCAGAATTTAGAACTGAAAGGAGTTAGTTTACTAATTATGCACAAAACACTGACATTCCAAAAACCAAACACACAAAATTCAGTATCAGATCTCCTGAATAATGCTGAAGGCTTCATTGCCTAAGCACATTTATAGGCTCTAAGATGTGTATTGAGCTTCAGACTTTGGCAGTATTTTCCAAGGCTCCTGGGAAATACACTTCTCATGTCCTAATCCACACCCTGTTGATTGTTACTGCTGTTTTATATGGTACAGACTAAACAAACTGACAACAGATCAAATTTAACAGGAAATGTTGATTTTGAAACTGCAGCAAATCATCTTCTAAATGCAAAATCAGTATGTCTAACATTATCTATTGGTATCCTTAGCACATTAAACAAGAACAGTAGGAGCTGGTCTAATTTTTACCATCTTTTCCTTCTTTTTTTCAAATTAGCGGCACATATTTTAGAAGATACAAACTCTTAGAAAGTGTAAATGAAAAGTAATTGAAACACAGAAGTAATTTGGCAGTATTACATCACTCGATACCTGCATTCACATCACCAGTTGACAGAATCCTCTCAACTTCTAGACAATTAATCTACTAAGTTATTAAAAAAACTGTAATTTAAAATAATTTTCCTTGTTACAAGCCAACCTCCACGTACAATCCCTAAAAAAGCCTTAATTATCTGTAGAGCTTTCAGAGACAACACAAACCAGAAAGTTCTACCTCCTTTTTAGAATTCTGGTTTATTTTCTGCCATGCATAGCTCACACTCAGATATGTACCTTTGAACTCTCCTTTAAGCAAAAGCATCCCTTTAAGGCGTGCTGCATGACCAAACACTCAGAAAAGCACACTGATGACTAGCAATCATTGTGTGCTATCATTTTTCCCACAAAAATAAGTAGGAGCAAAGGTTGTTTCTCATATTTGAAGCTGATAATATCTAATGAGCATCCTCAGCAAGAGGCACCGATAACCACACTCTTTACTACAGAATAAAATTCTACATCAAGAGAGCCCAGGGAAAGCACATAATTTCTTTCTTCATGAACCAGTATGTGATAGATAAAAAATAATTCTAAAAGGCACTTAGAAACTTTGCTTTCAGACGCAGCATTTTGCCTTGACAACTGAGCCTTCTGAAGGGAAATTTCTGGAGTGAATATGGCTAAAATTAGCCAGCTGAAATGATTACGGGAAACCTACTTGTCCCTTAGGGGTTCAGATCCCATCAGTACCTGCTGTAGTCGCTTGGGAATGACCTCATCATTAAAGATTAAACTCTCACTGTGGCAGCACATCGTCTCCGAGATTGAGTTTGGTCATTCCTTTGCAGTTGATATGCCTTTTCATAGCCTGCATTAATACTCCTACATGGGGCAATGCTGCTTGGCAATGGCATTCAAGAATGATCTGTATATACTGGGTTTTAACCCTGGGCTAACTACTTTCCAGCTGGAGCTTTGGTTCACAGCAGGACCACAGCAGCAGGACCACAGCAGCAGGACCACAGCAGCAG
>NW_020897759.1:2145890-2158598 GCF_003984885.1 Neopelma chrysocephalum
AGCAGGACCACAGCAGCAGGACCACAGCAGCAGGACCACAGCAGCAGTTCTTTCAGAAACTGGTTCAGTGGTTCCCCTGGATGATGCTTTAGTTTCAAGATCTACGTCAACTTTCGCTGTTCAGAATGACATCTCAGTTCTCTGATAGAGACTACACAGCATTCATGGATATCCATTTCTTCAGTTCCCTAGATGGCAATCTCAATCCTCCTTGTACTGGAGGCTTTCTTGGTGAAGAAAGCATTATCCAAATGTTCTGGCTGTGCCCTCTCACTACATAGTAGGTACAAAGGGGAAGTGATTTCTTGAACTTTTATTCTACCACACTGGTTGGCTGAGCTTGTCATTGCTGCACATTCCGCCCTCAAGACTTTATCACAGAAGAACCAGCTCAAAGGAGAGAGGAAGAAAAGGATTGGGTTTTGGTTTTATTTTTCCATTAAAATATACCTTTTTACAAGAGTTATAAATATCTGTAGTGACTGTTTTGCAAAATAAGAAGGGGACTCATCTGTCTAGTACTGTTAAATCAGCATCAGGTTTAGGTATCTGCTGTACTGAAAGAGAACAAAGATGTATCCAATGTCAGGGCTGAGAGTGCTTCCACACAAAAAGAAGGCAATACATTCCTCTTCGGGGAAGATTGCAGTTCCCAGACTAAGGCTGGGACTACCCCATTCTAACCTAAAATTGCTTTGCTGCCCAGTGAAAAATCGTTCCTCTTCCCTTTGTGTAGATGAAAGCTTTAAAGAAAACCCTAAAAATGGAAATCTAGACTAAACTCCGTTGACTCTATGTCCTGAACTGTAGCAATATCATTATAAAAACAAGAACTGGCTCTGACAGTACAAAATAGAAAGAAACTTCAGTACAAAAAAAACTAATAAGATCTTTTTCTTAAAATATATTCTCAGGAGTGTTTCAACAAGATACTGCAGTGACTATCTTGCACATGTTAACAAAGCTTTAGAACAGCCAAAAGAAAAGAAAATTACTTCAAATATAATATTGAAAAAGGGAAACAGGAGCAAAGGAAATATGAATCGGTCTGTTACATGTTTGGTTAGGAACAGCTAGTAAACAACCATGGAGTAAAGTTACCTGTATAGAGCCATGCTGGCTCTTGCCAGCAGGATGATTGTGTACAAATCACCATCAACATGGCAACTTCACCCTGCAAAAGTCAGGACAGCAATAACCCACACTGCCTCTTTGATACCCAACAGAAGAGTAATCCTGTTCCTCTCAGGAAAGCAGCTTCCTTCATGTAAACAATACCATGTTTGATCACTCTTTTATATCTCCTAGGCCTTTTTGAATTGCCAGCTGTGAATCAGACTCCAGGCTGACTCTCAGGCTTAGGAGCCTCTCTATATCCAAAAGAGCTCGTTACCCCTTCTAGGTTCTCAAACAGCTCATATATCCTCTTACAAACCTTAGTCTGTCCTAGAGTAATGATTTAGTATTTACTTGTTGCTGGAAATTACGTGCAAGACACCCATAAGTGTTAGTGCACCGACCCCTTGGCTCCTGCCTTTCTCTCAGCACTGGCAGGGACATGTGCTGCAGGGACTCCTGTACAGCTTCTCAGGAGAACAATCTGGTCACAAAAGAAGAAAGTAACCACGATGGGGACATGGACTAAGGACATTTTTCTGGGCAGTGAGGGGATTCATAATCCAGCAAAAGTCAAGTGTTTCTGGGGAAAAGAACTCCTTTGCTCTTATTACACCTGCAGGAATTCATAATTGAATCTTGTTTTTTTCCTACTGGAGAAGAAGCTCTGTGCTATCGTGACCATAACACAAAATGGGAAGACTTAGAGAAGGTTGAAATCTCATTGTCAGTAAAATCTGTGATCATTAAATTCTGGAAGGAGGATTTTTATGTAGGCAAAATTATAGACTTTACTGTAGGATAGGACTTCTCACTTGGTTATATGAAATGAGATGACTCCAATCTCATCTTGAAGCAGATTTTGTGGTGTTCTATTGCATGGAAAATCGTAACGATTTACAGCAAAGAAATACTACCGTATTGCTTATAGCAGATGTGGCTGTGTTGACGCACAGTTTCAGGGTTTGTTTTCTTAACATTTTGATTATATTTTGCCAGTATTTTATTTTGAAAGTAGAAATATTACTTAAATGAGTCCCACAGTTTTCATTGCTTGTTGCTTTAAAAAGAGACTCATCAGATGGTTTGTTTTAAGGATTTTCGTAGCCCTTTCTTGGCCTAAAATGAAAATTCACATCAGGAAATCAGAGTAGAGAGATATTCCTGCCAGAGCTAAACTGATGAGGTTTCTAGGTGTAGCTCATTTGAGAAAAGCCCAGGTGCAGAAAACAGCACAGTGAGATTAAGACTGGACAGGTGCTACCACAAAAATAAAGGCTACACAGCACATCTCACCATGATTGAGGGCAGTTTATGTTTTGATTCAGTAAGTTATTAATATGACTCATCCGTATGTTACCAAATATCACACCCAGCAAGTGAAAATTGAAACATATGCCTGTGAGATATAAAAGGGAGCTTTTACGAGAGGCCTTGGCAGGATGGGTGTGAGGGAGGGGTAAGAGCAGGAAGAAAAGAATAGAGCTTTTCTTGCTGTTTGCTACATCAGGTAAAATGAATGCATTGAAATTTTCCGGTAAAGGAAAACAGGCAACACCCAGACTTTTTTTTTTTCCCCTGCTGGCCTACCTTCTAACTCCTAACAAAGGACAAGGTGAGGATGGGAAGGCAGTGTGTGGACTCATCATAGCACTGTGCAGAAAATAAGATGAGGTGTTTGTGACCCCTCCAATTTCTCATTCCTTCAGCCTTTCCCTAATCCCAGTGCTACCTCAGGGCCCATACAAGGGCAGAGAAATGCACACCGTATGAAAGGGGAGGCTTTTTGAGGCTGCTCCCTGAGCTTAGCCCAACACCTATTACAGTTTCTTAGCCATTTCACACAGGAAGAATTCACCCGGCTAGTAGGAAATTATGCAGGGCAATTACATTCTTTTCATGTGTCTTTCTCCAGTTATTTTCAGGAAGAACACCACTAGATGGCACTGGGAACTGTAACCACCCTGCGTAGAGCTGCAGGCGCTTACCTGTAAGGGCAGGCAGTGGGAGTGCAGCAAGGGCTGCTGCTCCTGGACTTGCTGCCCCAGCTTGAACACCGCGGCAGAGAAGGCACAGAACATCACTCCTACCAACAGTCTCATGGATAGGAATAGTTCTTCATATCAGAATAAAGCTGAATGATCAGCGTTTTACTGCTCTTTAAACCACACTCTATATTGTATCAGCTGTCTGCCATAATGGCTCCACATGCTATTAAAGTGATGATAAAATAATCAGGGACTAATGTTACTATCCACATTATCAGCAACATCGTTTTCAGTTCTTTCAAACTGGGGCAAAGGGAGGAGCACTGAACTAGTAACGGACCCTAACCACATTCAGAGGGTGACAAAACCACAGAACAATTGTATTTTGCATAAAGTTATAATTCCTAGAGGACAAAAAACCTTCTGTGAAATTTCATGAAAATACATTTGAACAAGGATCTCCCATGATTATGTTTACATATGCATAATTAATTTAATTGAGAGAGCATCAGCATACATAACAAGTTTGTGATCCTAGTTGTCAATGTACAATATTTTTACATCCAGTCATGTAATGTTTGAGATACCGTACACCACGTGTCCAAAAAAAAATCCTGCCAACACACACAAAAGAACACATTCATCATCCTAAATCCAATCTATAAAACATATGCTACTTGTACCTTCCCCTCCCCTTCTCTCTGTGTGAGAAACTGGCACAATTGCTGTCTCTAAGCAGAAAATCTTCATGTGAACATGCAGTTCTGCAGCCAGTTCCACACTGGTGAAGATCCATTAATTTCAGTTGTACTCATTCATTCCCAGAATCAGGACATAACTCTGAGAGGGGTTGCTTTCATGCTGCATAGCACCTTGAGTTAGTCAGGCTGGGACTCAGAGAACCCTCTCTCAGCCTGACCTTTCAAGGCTCTACCTTGAATGCACTGGGAGCGCTGAGCAGAGCCTAGAAGCAAAGAAGCAAAGAAACCAAGCAGTGGGTTTGGCTGAGATAAGCAAAACCATCCAAGCTCAAAAAAAAAGAAAAAATATTTGATCCTTATGGCTCTGTTTCCCCATTAAAGAGCCAGTCTCTGTGTGAAAGAAACACTTATTCACATGTTAAGAAGAGCTCAGGTACTTCTGTGTACCTCTGTACCTCATTGTTCGCTGCCTGTCCAACATCCAGATGACTCGCCAGGTGCCAGTGGGCCAAAGACCTCCAGCACTTAACACATATTTCTATTCCTTATTCTCACATGCACTGTCTTGAGAAATCTTTTTACTAAGAATTTATGATATACTCATCATCTCCCATTGTCCCAGAGCCAACAGGACAAAGGACCCTCTGTACCCATGAAGATTACTCTAAGGAAAACTGGGCTTCCTGAACAAAAGATGCTTGGAAGCTCCCCCCAGCCTGGCTTCAAGTCCACTAATACACACTGCACTGAAGTTCCTTCCTCCAACTGTTTCCTGAGGAAAGATGAAGGACTAGCAATTCACATATTGTCACTTCCCCATCTCAAATCAGTTCAGCAGGACGGTCATTAAAAAACTTCTCATGTAGGTCACAAAGAGTGAAGGAGATGGTGGTTTTTCTGAGGGTTAGAGGAAATCTGATGTGGAAGCTGTGTCCTCTATAAAGATCGTTTATTAAGTAGAAGTATTTCTTAGGTGTGAGGCCAAATTATTCAGTTCACTCATCACACACACTGAAAATCCCAGGAGGTAATTTTTTAATCATTCCATGAAACTCAAAAACGAAGTCAGACACCCAAAAATTAAGAAACCAGATGTATTTTAAGAGACTGTGAAAAGTGCCTTTGGAATTTAATCACAGACTCAGAGTAATGAAAAGAAGTCATTTCCCGTATGCTGCCATTCAGAATTCTCTGAAGCATGTTACACCCATGTCACAGGTCTGATCATTTGCAACAGCAAGCAATTCCTGAGCAGGCAACAATGTAGTTGGGAAATGCTGACAATGCCTCTGAGGGGAGATTGATGCAAGACAGTCATTCTAAAGGTTACCAGAGATCTACAAAGCAATACATCAGAAGCCATTCCACAGGGACATAAAGGTATGGTCCATTCTGGTAGGCTGGTGGACACAGATCCTTGAGAAGCCACACAGGGGAGTGATAAACTTTTGAGAAAAAAAAAAAAATTTGACTGCTAAAATATTTTGTTTCGATATCTGACTTTTTCTTCCTGCTTTGAGAGGAAAAGACAGAACCATTCACTGAGCATTACCAGTATTCCCAAAAATTGAATGATCCCAAAATTGAACTTTTTGGCAAATTAACTTTTCTACAGAGGAGGAAAAGAGTAATCCAGGTCCACATCTCACTGCAGCAACCTTACTCTACCACAGCAGTACTGAGAATAATTGACCAGCTCTGATCAGAGAAAAAGTTCTATTGCAGCCTTGAAGTATAACTCTCTCTAATGCTGACCTGAATAATTTTTTTTTCAATATTCATCTTCTGGTTTTAATTACTAGGAATATTAAACCTCAAATTTTAAAAGATGCATTAGGGCCTTTCTGAGTGCAATTGATACAGACATAAATCTACTACCTGTGTACAATGTACTAGTTATTTGCCATTCTAAAGATCCATCATAAAACAAAACAAAATCAACAAACACACTCTAGCTGCTGCCTGTAAATCTGGCCAGTAGATGTATTTGGACAGCTCTTCCATAGGTCCTGGCTGACTTCCCACAAATGACCTGATTAAGCCAGTGCTCATTCAGAATTCCCCAAACCCTGAGTGCAGCAAACCAGAACCCACATAATGTCTGTCTGTCCCCAGAGGTGTTTGGGGAGCTTTCTAGATGCCAAGGAGGCAGTGGGATGTAAGTCCTCCAGCTGTGGATTGCAGCAAAAACAGATGCAAGCTAGCTTAACAGAATGGCTGACTTCACAGTTTCAGCTTCGCAGGACTTCGAATAAATTCAGAAACCTTAGAGTCTGCTGCCTTCAGACAGTTCCTTCAGATTATGAACATTTTTATATCAGTCCCTTTTAAAAAGTACTCTTCCTCCTGTCTTGTCGTTAGCTGCAGTCTCATGGCTATTTGCAGCACCATGGTAGAAAGGTGTACAGAACCAGGTTTTTTTCTTATGCAGACAGCTAATCCACAAGGAATAGCAGATAGATGATTGTCTCCTTTCTCAGTTCTTCTGAGATTTATGCTCATCATTTACAGGGAATACAGCAACCTGAAACATAACTTTCTTTTATCTTTGGAGATGGTTCCTACCCCAAAGACACTCAAAACAATGCTGTAGAGGTAAATGTTTTTTGAATTTTTGCTTTGTCAAATGGTTGCATCCGTTTCCAATTCCATTTGATAAAATACAGTACATTCACAGAATTTCATTCCAACTTAACTCTAGAGTTCCTCAGCACTAAAGGAAACACAAAATCCATCCATATCCAGCTTGCTACACACTATGAATTCTTATGAGCAGGAAGAGAGAATTCTTGTACAACAGCTACATCATTGGAAAACTGAGTGTATGAAAAAATGAACACCGCCTATACTCAGACCAGTCTCCAGACAGACCAATGATTACAGAGTAGCTGAAAATAAACACACCTGATTTCAGCCTCAAAGGTTTCTCCATATGTTATCGGATTTCTACCTTCTTCTTGCTGTACTTTTATAGGCTGAATTCCCTGAAAGACGTATACTAGAAATGGATCCCTCATTTTTAATCCTGAAAGACTTGCGACTTTCTCAAGACCAGGAAATTTTTTGAGGGAAAAATCTCCTCTTTTCACAGAAGGAGGATTTTTGACATTTTTCACATGTTTATGTTACAGAAGTTGGGCAGCCTCTGGCTTCCTGCTTACAGTAAGAACAGCTAGAATGAAATCAGTAAGAGCCTGAAAGCCCAGTTTCAGCACCCAACAAACCTACTTGCTTCAATTAACATTAGTACCTGGATGCACAGATAAGAGCAAAAACTTTGTAGCTCTCTAAAGAGATGGAAAACACTGCACAAATATTGATTTCCCCTTCCTCCCTATGCCGTAGGTCATTAAATATTAACACTGCCAATACAGTAATAGTCTACGCTTTCACATCAAGCAGCAACTTAAATAATTAATTTGAGAGAATAGAAGATAACTCTTCAGAATGGATAGGCAAGGGGTATCCCTGTATGTCAGGGAGTGTTTTGTTTGTCTGGAGCTTAATGGTGGTGATGACAGGGTTGCGTTTATGGATAAGAATCAGGGGGCAGGCCAACAAGGCAGATATCCTGGTGGGAGTCTGATATAGACCACCCAACCAGGGTGAAGAGGCAAATAAAATACTCTATGAGCAGCTGGGGGAAGTCTCACAATTGCTGGCCCTTGTTCTCATGGGGGACTTCAACTCTTCAGATGTCTGCTGGAAGTACAACACAGCAGAGAGGGAACAGTTTAGGAGGTTCCTGGAGTGTGTGGAAGAGAACTTCCTGACCCAGCAGGTGAGGGAGCCAACCAGGGAAGGCTCCTTCTGGACCTGTGTTTGTTAACAGAGAAGGACTGGGGGGTGATGTGATGGATGGAGTTTGTCTTGGGCACAGTGATCACAAAATGATAGTTTTTGGTTCTTGGAGAAGTCAGCAGAACTGCCACATTGGCCTTCTGAAGGGCAGACTTTGACCAGTTTAGGAGACTGGTTGAGAGAGTCTCTTGGGAGTCAGTCCTGAAGGGCAAAGGAGTCCAGGAAGGCTGGACATTCTTCAAGAAGGAAATCTTAAAGGTGTAGGAGCAGGCCATCCCTGTGTGCCAAAAGACAAGCCAGCAGGGAAGAAGACTGGCCTGTCTGAACAGAGATTTTTGGCTGGAACTCAGGAAAAAAAAGGAGAGTTTATGACCTTTGGAAGAATGGGCAGGCCACTCAGAAGGACTACAAGGGTCTTGCGAGGTTATGTAGGGAGAAAATTAAAAGGGCCAAAGTCCAACTAGAACTTAATCTTATTCCTTCTGTAAAAGACAATAAAAATATTTCTATGAATACAGTAGCAACAAAAGGAGGGCTAAGGAGAATCTCCCTGGATGTGAGGGGATGCTATACCACTTAGACATGCAAAACAGTATGGGGCTGGATAGGATCCACCTGAGGGTACTGAAGCAGCTGACAGAAATGCTCCCTGACTCACTGTCCATCATTTACCAGCAGTCCTGGTTAACTGGGGAGGTCACAATTGACTGGAAGTTAGCAAGTGTGACACCCACCTACAAGAACGGCCAGAAGGAGGATCTGGGCAATCTACAGGCCTGTCAGTCTGACCTTGGTGCCGGCATATGACATAGAGCAGGTCATCTTTAGTGCCACCACATGGCATGCAGAGGACAACCAGGGAAGCAGGTCCAGTCAGCGTGGGTTTAGGAAAGGCAGGTCCAGCTTGACTGGTGTGGTCAAGTACACCCTCAGTGAGTTTGCAGATGACATGAAGTTGGGTGAGAGTGTTGACCTCCTGGAGGGCAGGAAGGCTTTACAGAGGGACCTGGATGGGCTGGATTGATGGGCTCAGGCCACTGGTATGAAACAAGTCAAAGTCAAAGGGATCCTGCTCTTGGGTCCCAACAACCCCCTGCAGCACTACAGGTTGAGGGAAGAATGGCTGGAAAGCTGCCCAGTGGAAAAGGACCCGGGGGTGCTGGTTGACAGTGGCTCAACACAAGGCAGCAGTGTGGCATCCTGGCTTGTATCGGAACTAGTGACCAGCTTGTAGCAGGACCCACAGTGACTGTCCCCCTGTGCTTGGCACTGGTGAGGCCACACCTTCAATCCTTTGTTCACTTCTGGATCCCTCACTACTAGAAAGTCAGTGAGGGGCTGGAGCATGTCCAGAGAAGGGCAACAGAGCTGGGGAAGGGTCTGGAGAACAAGAGGAGAACAAGAGGAGAAGCTGAGGGAGCTGGGGGGGCTCAGCCTGGAGAAAAGGAGGCTCAGGAAAGAACTTTTTTATCTATACAACTGCCTGAAAGGAGGTTGTAGCCAAATGGGGGTCAGTCTCTTCTCCCAGAACAGGACAAGAGGAAGCCGCCTCAGGACGCACCAGGGAAAGTTTAGATTGATTATTTGGGAAAATGTTGTAATGGAAATGGTTGTCAAGCACTGGCACAGGCTGCCCAGGGAAGTGATGGAATCACCATCCCTGGAGGTATTTAAAAGTGCAGATGTAGCACTTAAGGACATGGATTAGTGGTGGGCTTGGCAATGCTGGGTTAACAGTTAGACTCGATGATCTTAGAGGTCTTTTCCAACATAAACAATTATATGATGCTATAAACATCCAATGTGTTAAGTGCTTGAGTGAGTAGGGCAGATGGTAGAAATCAACATGAATGCATGGAAGCCATAGGGAAGCATTATTGGATCCAGAATTATCCCCACAGTCAAGAATAAGCTCTGCTGGTTCTCTGCTCCCCTTTCCAGTTGGGTTCCCCAGCGTAGATCTCTTCTCATTGCAGACAAGCTGCAGGGGAACGGAAGCAGGGAATGTATTTGAGGCCAGAACATCTGTCACTAAGGGACAGAAGAAAGAACTAGATTCCCAAGAAATCCTCTGGCTTAAGAGAAGGCCAGGCAACTAAGGATCAGGGAAGAACTTTCAGTGGAGATTTAGTAACACCACATTGACTTCCTGTGATGGGTTAGAAACTACTGTGAAACCACATCTTGACAAACCTTTGATTGAACAAGCAGGTTTACATTTTGTTATTTGGGAGAGAGTGCAGGGAACCTAAAGCATCTTGGAAGACTGCAGCCAAGATATTACCCTAATGCAATTTTCCCATAGTTAGGTACAGATGTTTTTTTAAATATGTGAGCATTAACACTCTGTCTTTCTAATTATGCAGGCCTAGACTCTTACATCATGTTTAAGGGGTCATAAATTTAGTGTAATAAATCTCAGCTAAAACACTTTAAACAAAGTGTATTTAGCGCTACTTAAAAATTACTTTTAAATTCCACATTTGCAGGGCAACTATATTTCCATGAGATTTTTAGAACATCAGGTTTTTTCTTCCATGAAAAAGCCACATTGGGGATTTTTCTTGCCTAAAGAATACTCTGAAGAAGGTTTGAACATTCAAGGGTGAATGTTCAAAACAGTATTAGAAAATAAGGTGAGATTAATTAACATCTGTCTTCTTCTGCCATGAAATCAATTCTGCCTGTATCCAAGCTGTTGGAGAAATCTCGGTTGCAAGCCTTGAATTGTAGATTACCAGTGATTTCTGCAAGGTAAGGCAAGTAAACATCCACATTCCCTTATGCCTTCGCTTTCCTGGCCTGTATGTGCAAGCTGACTAAAACAGAGAAGAGCATCAGCTGCTGTAGTGTCTTCAAAAAATGGAGATGAGCTCAGGGATTAAAACCTCCAGCTAAGAACCTAATTTATGAAGGAAAACTATGTAGCAGAAAACTGAAATGAGATATTGGCTTTAAGTGTTCTGGAGAAAGTCGACTGTGAAAAGACTTGTTGATCATATCTGAGCTGCCAACACATCTCTAAGCTCATAAAGAAGGAAGAAAAATAATTTTTCTAAGATGCTTTGTTACTGTAAATCAACTTCCTTTTATGAGGTTTAAGAGAGCCCTGAAAAATCTTTAAGGTGAGCTGACTCTCCATATGTTTGCTTGGTTTGTTCTGAATGAGCAGCAAAAAGAATTAGAGTCCTCAAGTCATTAATTACCCAAGTCCATATGATTTTTTTTTTTGTTACTCCCTTATAACAACAAACCATATTGTATTTGTACAGACATATTGTATCCTTATATTTAACTTGTGACAGGAATTATTTTCTCATGAAAATAACACCTTGACAATCCTTAAGATACTGGCAGTACATCTTCTGACCCTATGACTAGATTGATGGATGAAAGAATATTATTTAGTGATTCATTCTTCTGCATTTACAGGCTAGTTTATAGATCCTTCTACAGCAGTTTTGGAAATTTATTTTGACACTGACTGAGTAGCAAACACAAAGACAGCAAATAAGCCAGTCTCTGAATGAATTAAATCCATGAGCTTGTACAAGTACAGGTTTTGTAGCATAAGCTAAAATCAAATAGTGAATTCGTTGGTGTGCTGGATATTTACTGCACCTTTTCCATTAGCTGTCTTCCTAACATGTCTGGAATCTGCTCCAGGAAGATCTAGGCTGGACATTCCCTTCCAAGCACTGGAGAAATATTCCTGCAGTACCAAGGGTTGATAGATGGAGGGGATTATTTTCTAAGCAGTTCCAGTTGATCACAGATATATAGGAGAAGCCAAAGGAGACAGCAGGTCACTCACTGGAGCTTTCAGGAGCGCTCCAGCTGGGTGTTAAAATGTTCAGCTGAGGAGAACACCTCTCCCAGTCACCTGCTTCTTTGCCAACCAGACAGGAGTATCTCAAACCAGCACTGAAGGCAAGAATGAAGCGGTGCTGAGGACTTGATGAACACACAGTTCACTGTGGCAAAGTTACTGCAGAGAAGTTCTAGTCTGATTCTGTGGCCTAAGGGCTGCTAGCAGTCCTGTCAACGCTATCTTATCCCTGTTTCCGCTCTGCAGAATGAAGCCTGCAGCTTCCTTCCACACCCTCTTTTCTTTCAGTGTCCTGAGTTTGACTTCATAACTACTTCATGAGACTAAACTTATTCCACAGTTACAAGATACAGTTTTCTGTAGTGTTTCCCAAAGGAAAAGTTGAGGGTGTGTTTGCTTACAGTTATATAAATAGCCTGACCTATTTCAAATACCATTTTTCAGTTCTTCCAGGCACAAGTGCTCACACCTTCACTTGGGGAGTTTCATCACAACATCCTCTCTGTGCTCTCAGGATTATTTTCTTTAAATGCCAACAACAGCTTCCATAATAAGGCCTTTATCCTCCATGCTGGGAATGGCAAAACCCAACAAAATGTCACTGGTTTGGGATACAATAGGCTGGCAAAGTTCTGGCAAAGTTAACCTATTTTTCTTATTCTGTCTTCTGAGAGATACTGATCTACAGGCAATCTTCTGAGATTAAGTCAAAATGGAAACAATAACTTTTATGCTGGAAGCCTGCTCAGGCACACAGAACTCCAATATGTAAGCTTTTACATACCTGTCAGCAAAATCAGGGCGGTAAATGTAGATTCTACCACTTAGGAATATCACCTGTGTTTGCGGTATTCCTCAAAAGATTTCTGACTCTTAATTAATTAAAAAGAAAAATAGGGATGTCCTTTCCTGACATGCATTTTTCTTGCTGCTAAATAAGGTTAAACTTGAGGTCTGCCAAAAGTAATTAATTCTCCTCAAGATTTGATCATGAAACCACTGTCAATAGTTTTTTATTACTTTTCCCAGTACCAGTAACAATGCCCAATTCACTGTTCCCTACACAATAGTAATAAATCACTTAGAAAAAGAATATTATTTGAGAGTATTTGAATGATGGCTGCATTTATTTCATAGCATATATGGAAATGTCTTCAGACACCTCAGAATCCTGTTGTTCAGTAAAGTTTACTTCAATAGCATGAACAGTAAAAACCAGAAGGCTTGACTAGGAGTAGATCCCAGTCTTATGTCTTCTTTTGGATACCGTAAC
>NW_020897759.1:2158608-2240786 GCF_003984885.1 Neopelma chrysocephalum
GAGCCTGTTAAATCTCTTTCCCCTGCTCACACAGATCTGACCTCTCTGTAGAGATATTCCTTCCCCTGGAAAGTAATCATTTTGTTTGCAGGGGAGGTAGAGAGAATATAAAGCAGAACAGAAAGGGACAATTTCTTTGCACAGAAAGTGACAATTTCTTACAGTCACTCAAAACAAATATTTAAAAAAAAAAAAGACTAAAGATCTATAAGATTTTCTGAAACCAGAAACAGTCAGGGAGGAGGGAGTGAATTTCAAGGTGAAACTTCTATGCTATGCTTTTTATTAATTGGTGTGTACGTATCTGTCATTTCTCTGTATTTTTCCTAAAAAACATGGCTTTCCATATAGGCTCCTATGCTTGTGCTAAAAAATAATAGTACATGGCAGGTAGAAGAACAGATTCCCAGCTCTGCTGCATGTACAACACTGCATGCAATACTAATATATGCAGACAGCTGGGTTTCCCCTGATCACATAGTTTTAAATACCCTTTTCCATATTTACAATGTTTGCTTCTTCCATTCAAAGCACTATTCTTCCTACAAATGCGTTTCTTCCACAGACAATAGTGAAGATTCTTCAGCAGTAGAAACAGTAGGAGTTTTTAGGAAAAATCTCATTACCTTGGAAAATAACTTTTTTCCAATTACTTTGGATAATTAAATACAGCTATCAGCCAGGGACATTCTTCAAAACAGCAATGTTTTCATTATTTTAGACATGCAGTTACCACTGTATTACAATCTGCTCTGCATTAGCATTGGAGCAGAAAGGATTCCTAGAATTTGACTTTTAAAGCGGAATCTCACACTATGATTAAATTATTATTGCTTCTCCAATAAGGACTGGAAAAAAAGAGCTTCTTTTAACCTGGGGGGTGGGAAGGACATTAAAGTTTCACTGGCCAAAGTCTGAACACTTCTCCAGCCAGGCATCCTATTTAGGGATGTTTGCTCATTACCTCGGACACACAGGCTGCATTCCCTGGTGTCATGTGCCCAATTCCAGAACCCATTAGAAAGTCACGAGGTGAGAGGCGCGTGAGTGTGACTGAATAACCCACCCCCGAGCTCGTAGGACACCGTCATGTCCCTGCAGCCCTGTCTTCACAACATCACCAGCGCAGCCTCTCCTGCCTCTGTTCATAAACCCGGGAATAAGATCGTGTTGGTCACCAGCAAGTTTTACCAGGCAAAGCATTTGCGGGGGTTGGGTCAGAGAAGGACTAGCAGGTCACTGGCACTGAGCCAGTTTTCCTTGCAGCTGTTTGGGATACACAGCTTTGCTCAGCTCTGCCAGGCTTTTCAAACAACGCGTGGATACAAGGATACACTTCCAGGGCATCCCTAAAGCAGCCACTGTAAGAGGCAAGGAAACAGGTAACTGCAGACAGGAGCCGAGGTCGCAGCCTCTGTTCAAGGCAGGTAATTTCAAACATTTTGGCCAATAAGGGCCTGGCTTTTCCATCCTTCCTGCTGCAGCAGAACTGAGGTAACAGTGCTGCACAGCTCCCCTAATACTCTGCAGCATATTTCCCCCAGCACCTTTGGGCACTCATTTTGCTACGAGTAACAAAGAGCAAAGAGTAGTATGGACTATAAAAAACACAAAGGGAAGCGTTGTCTGTGGTGGAACACAGGAGTTCGCACAATTTCCTTTCTTCTTATGTCTACATGTTCTCAAAAATCAGCTCCCTTATCTCTTCTCGAAGTGATCATAAGTATTTTGCTCTGTCCAACTATATCTCTTACTAGCTAAGCTCCCATTTCAAGATCAGGAAGTTCTTTATCTAAAGTGAAATTTTGTAACAGGAAAAAATGTGTAAAACTATCTTGGTGTTTAAGCAGTGAGTGTTCCTTGAGTTATACTTTATAAGCTTTATTAAAAAAAAAAAGAAAGATTTTGTTCTCTTAGCATTTTATGTAATGTTTAACTACTGAAACCCCAGGCCAGAGTTTTCAGCAGTAATAATAAAAAACAAAAACAAACAAATGAACCAAACCCTCACAAAACCAAACCAAACAAACAAACAAACCAAAATAAAATGCAAAACCCCCTCAGATCTGAACAAAGGTAATCCCTTGAGGTTTTATCATTGTTCATTTGTGTTGTAAATGCTTCTGAAACTTTTCCAACCCTAGAGGAAAATAAGCAAATAGGTGAAGTGAGACATTCTATAACTAATGTCTTAGTTTATACTGTTGTTAATGTGATAGCACTGACTAGATCAATAGTTGGTTTGTTTGGAAATACTGTAGCTGTTTACATTTCTGCTGGACATGCCACATGGAATCTTTAGAAATGTGCCTGATTTTCTTTCTTATTTCTAACAAACAGGGGACAGAAATGGAGGGGAAGAGCCCTATGTTTACAAATCCACTTGCATTAGAAGTTGAAAGTTTGATGATTCATAAACAGCTCTAATAAAGTTCTCCCAACTCAAGATCGAGCTACATAAGAAAAAGACTACTTGTTTGACTCTCTCTGAATTACTGCTCTTAGAACAAGGCCACCTGGGGATAATGAACAGCTGATTTAATTTTTAATCAGCATTTAAAAGCCTTTTAAGTGGAGCTCATTTTCATTAGTTTAAATAAAGAACACCTCGAAAAGTGAAAGGTCATTAAACCTCTGGAAGTACATTCATGCCACGACTTCAGCTAAACATAGGTCCTTTTAACAGGGTGTCGAGGGATTTATTAAATATAATGTGAACAATTGCTCATTTCTGTAGTCAAACAGGGCCTCATAAAGGGATCTATTGTCTCATCAATGCCTCACACAGGAAATTGCTCTATTTTCAACCCGCCTGTGCAGTCTGAAAGCATCTTTGTAAAGCCCCCACTGCACAAGGTATTCAGAGCTCAGTTTTGGTGAGATCCAGGGAGACTGTGCACACAAGATTAGGGGCAATGAGTAGCACGGTTTGTAATCCAGACCCAGCTGCTTGGTAAGAAGGAATATTTTGCATCTCAATGCTTTGATATGAGACTTGACCATTTTCTAATCTGCAGGCCTGGAGAGCCCTTGTGAGGCGTTTGTACACACTTGGTTGTGCATTTCTTTTCAACTTGCCTGTTCAAGCCAGGCTCCAGGGCTGGCCTTCCAAAGTACACCTGTTTTCCTTGCCTACAGAGCAGACTACTGTCATAAGTCTAACTTGCATACCCTTCAAGTTTTTAATAAAACATTGTCAAGCATAAATAAATATAGATATAATCAAGGATTGGAAAGTCCATTCAGTAAACAAGGCTACCCTGAAAAGCATGAGGCTCAATTCCATCATTTCATTCCCAGTTTTGTTCCATTCTCAGGGCAGTCAGGGGGTTTATTATTTTTTTATGAGCCTGTAAACATATAATAGAACATTACTTATAACTTCAAGCTGGGAATTTCAGCTCCTGTGATGCTCATTTTTCACAAACAATCAGGAAAATGAATGAGATTCAGGACACATTTAGAATTGTTCAGGATATTAAACGTCACAGCCAGAAAAAGCTACCAGATTCATGCTACCTGCTTCTGTTAGGGGAATTCATGCTGAGCATAAGAGGATACAGACAGTAAAAAGTCACACTACCACATGTCTTACCAGCCCTAAGGTCTAGGTGAGGAATATCAAAGGATAGCCACAGGTCTTGGTAGAAGAAAACTCAACCTATACATATATATATATGGAGAGAGAGAGGGGTTGGGCTCTACACAGACTTTCCAATATCCTCAAAACTTTGTACCAACTCAGAATCAAGAAAAATATTCCTATCCTCCTCACTAACTGGAAGAAAGACAGTTTCAAACTCAAAAGCTTCCACTTCATGAAAGATTTAAAATAGCGCTTCACCTCCTGAAGAAGTTGGGATTCATCTGAATGTACTGGGTTTTAGTGTCCCTGGCAACTCCTCAGCTCAAATGTTGGTTCTTATCTTGGCAATTCTTTTGTTGATGTGTAACATGGACTAGGAATCCCATAGATGGCAAGTGTCCTAGAATAAGCTCACTTCAGAGTAAACTCAGGGCACTCAGTATCCCTCGATGTTAGGTTGCACTCATCCATTACACATTTGACTCCTTTTGAATTCAACAGTCTTATGGTTTGCATCAAAAAGCTGCATTTGACACCTCCATTCATAAATGCTACCCAGATCAGTCAGAATTCCAGGTTTGGGTGGTGCACTCTACAGTGCATGTATGTGTGAAACAGATCTAACAATCTGACTGAATTTCTGCATGATGTGAACGGAGCAACTTCTGTGCCCAGGTTTTCCTGCCAGAAACATTAACTTCACTTTCCCACCCCTGCCTGTTAGATGGCTTAAATTTCTCTTTATGCAGAAGACAGATCTAATGAAAATTAATTTCCCATAAACACTAAGGATTTGAGGTTGTAGATTTGCAAAATGAAATCACTCATTATAACTCAGGTTTTCCCTTTAAAGCGGCTTTACAGTGTTCCTTCCTTAGGATTAGATAAACCTAGTGAGGCTGACATATGTTTTTAAGTACAGAGAAGTCACAGCCTTACGTGCCTGTATGTGTGCCCCAAGCACACTGCTAGACTGATGCTTTGAGAGATGTTAGAAAAGCTACTGATTCTTCTGAAAGGATCAAGCCATCTCCAAGTGTTATTATTGATACAAAAATTATGTATTTTTATAATGCAGAAATAGTAAGAACTCCATATTTACATTCACCTAGGTAGCAGTGTCTTTCAATTGTATCAATATCCAGGCTAAAACGTGGAGAACTAGGAAAGAACTGGCAGTTTCACTGTTTAATACTGTCAGTGCTGTTCTAAAAGTTAGCTATTCTAATGCTCTGGTTCCTTATGTATTGGCTTTTTTCTGGTTTTGGAATAACATACTATATATTTCCATCCAACAAATCACAGTAAAATTATTAAGTATTCCCTACCTAGCAATTAACACAGGACTTCAATCTTTTCCAGGATTTACTCGGGGAATACCGTGGCAGAAAGATAATATACAGTCAACTTTTTCCAAATAGGGGGGAGAAAACCCTTCCAGAAGTAAAGAACTTCTGTTTTAAATTAAAACAAGGGCTAGGTTTCCAAGGGCATGTGATCATTAATTTATAAAGGCCATGATTTACTTATCAGGTGACATTAATGGAATCACTGACCTGTATCAAAAGTTGTGGAAAGAACAAACTTATGTTCTTTGAAACAAACAGGTTGGTTCCATGCCTTGGCCACAGACTACTCTAGCTTGTTTTCACCTGTGAAGTGTCCATACACGAAATCCTTGGAGATATTTCCAGGAATCTCTGGCTATAAATGCTGTTCCAATTACTGCAAATCTGGATGAAAAACAAAAAACACAAAAAAAAACCCAAAAACCCCAACCAAATGAAAGCCCCCAAAAAACTCCAAAACCTAAAAACACCCATTGATAATACAAAAAACTGTCCATTCAAAATTCAGTCTGTGAGATCTGAGATGACTCCAGTGCTGCAGTCACTGCCCATGTGCTAACACAGCCAGACCCTACTTAGACTAGTTACATCAATAATAGCTATTCTGTCAGCATGGAACCAAGACAATGATCTTTACAGGAGACATTGTTTGTTTTACTAGTTAGATTAATTTTAAACTTATTGTAATAAGCATAACAGAGAAATCTTCTGTTAAAATATGCCAGCTCTAAATTTATGAAGTGGAAAAATTCTATCCAACATTGTTGATTTTTTGTCTAAATTATTTCCTTTTAAATTACACCTTTGTTTCTGTTTACTCTTGAATGGACACACTAGTCAACTGGAAAACCAAGTAAATGCTACTTCAAAGTCTGCAGGCTTCATTTGTTAGAACTGACTGAACTGACTTTTGATATGATCACAGTTTCTCTTTTTACACATTCAGAACAGTTTCAGAAACTGGAACCATGAAATTTGGTCTAATTTATTAAGTGTTGCACAATTCCCAATGTATTCATGGGAGGATATACAAGCTTTCAAAAGCCATCCTTCACCAATAGACTGTCTGGTTTTTAACTTGTTCATCCCTGTGAAGAGTCAAATGGAAAGTATTATAGGAAATATCAATATTTTTGAACAGTAACATTAACAAGATAAACCTATTTAATGCCCATTGGATCTATTTATTTCTTAGACCTTCAAGCAAATCCAAACCCTTACCAGCTCTTGAACTTGCACATTTTTTTTTCTCTAGCTTTTTGAATACAAGATAAGGGTGGCATATAGAAATCTCATCTGAAAATAATTTCAAACAAGATAATTCCTAGTGTTCATTTACAAATATCAGCTCTGTACTTCAAAATGCTTTTGTTCTCAGTGCTTTTATTCTATTGGTTGACATTATGTTCATATTAGTATATTATCTTAATTACAGAGTTGTTAAAGATTAACACTGAAACTGTCTTAGAAAACAAGTCTGACTTCATGAATGTTGTGTAAGGATAGTTAATCCTAAAATATCTACATTAGTTAGTTTACAAACCTTTTGAACAAAAGCCTAAATGAGATACAAGTTAATTACTCCTATTACTCCATGAACAGGAACCAGGTGCCCTTTCATATATTAAATTAAATATTCATATATTTATTTCAATTATTCTTCAAGGTCGAATACTCTCTTGTCAGTTGTAAGAACTATCAAAACCTGCCTCTCTAAAGCATAAATGTTTATACATAACTTTAGAAAAAGCCTTAGCACAAACAGAAAATACTTCAACATAATCATAATAAACAGGCAGGGTCTTCTTCATGGCATGAGAGTTTAAAGGTGGAAATTATTTATTCCTGCAATAAATCAGAAGCAAAATGTCATACCCTTGATGCTCATCAGGACAGGTAATGGATAGAGGGATTTCCTGTGAGTTTTGCTGTGCAACCTTTTCATAAAGGCAACTCCCAGCATATCTGAACCAGAAACGAGCATGTGTTAATCAATGGAAAGAATGAAGGAGGCAGATGAGAGATAAACAGGAGCAGTAATGCTGTGAAAATAAATTTTCCATGGCCCTTGTGAACACAACTTCAGCATGTTTTGTGAAAACATGGCTGGATGGTAGCTCTTAAATGCACAAGTGTCACAGCTGCCAAGCAGCATTACCTGATATTTCATTATCATTATGAGATATTCCCCCTGACATGGCAATGTAATACAAATGGCACGTCACACCAGTCTGATGTCATCTTAAAGTCTGTCCCACTCTGTTTTGGTAGCAGATACAAAAGCAGGTAATAATGAAACCAGGGATAAGCTGGGGATGTGCTGACGTTGTTGCATTCTTTCCTGGGTGGGTACACACCTGTGATGAGATTTAGGTTTCTACACAATTTTCTATAGCCAAAAAAAGGAAAAAAAGAAAAAAAAAGTGAGTACTCCTAAGCACTGAACCAGTTTTGCAGTCCATTTTCAATTTCTAGGAAAGAAGAGTCATCATGGAAATGCAGACAGAGAGTTAATGATTATGGAATTTCCTTGAACCATTTCACTGGAGCAGATAAATGCTGCAGAAAAACAGGATGTGGAAATTAGATTAGAAACTGACTGAAATGTAAAAAGAAAAAAAAGTTTTTAGAAGCTATACAAAACCGGTTGCTGCAAGGAGTTCTGATTGTTTAAAAATCCAGCACTATAATAAAGTTTGAGCAGTTTCAAACAGAAAATAAAATAATAATACCAATAATTTTAAAAAATCAAAGATCCTCTTGTGGCTTCTACCAAAACTTCCTCCTAGTTTTGAACGAAAAATAAACAATTCCTTTTCTGCCATCAGAGCCTGACTGACAGTGCTTTGCAGCTCAAGGGATACATGAAGTTTTTGAGGTCCCAAGACTATTTCTGGCAATCAGACTGTAAAAAGAAATGAGTTCAAGTTATTCAGAAAATGTTTTGGCTTAGCAGAACTCCCTTTCTCTGATTCCCATGTGGACGATGCTGTGAAACGCATCTTCCGTTTGTGCTACAAAATCCAAAGATTTACCCCAGCCACCTTTAAAGAAGGGGACCCCCTGGAAACAGAAGAGAGCTGGAAGATATCCCTGAAAATATCCCATGAATTATTTTATGGAATTAATATTAAGGTGTTAAACAACAGGGAGGTGCAGAGCCAGTGTAAATGGAAACGCTGAGCAATCACAGCCTAATCATGGCAGAAAACAATCTGCACACAGCTGGCAGAGCATGGGGTGCCTGTGGGTGGAAACAGGAAAGAGCTGCTGGCATTTCTCAGTCCTCCTAATGAACTTCTAAGGTGAATTAGAAATCACAGAAAAATTTCAGCACAATGGACTCATCAAAGTGGTATCAACAGGGCAAACACATAGTATTTTTCTCTAAGCATCCATGATTTGCAAATTTCTGATAAATCAAATTCCTACAAATCCTCCTTAGGACCACAACAGCTGGCTAGGGACACCAACGCTTCCTGGCTCCAGGACAGCCACAGAGGTCAGGCTTCCAAGTTCACTGTCACAAAGCTGGCAGCTGTGTGGACTGAATCTCCTGGTCATTACGAGGAGCCTAAGCACTTCCACAGTCCTTGCTCCTCAGTACAACTTCGAAGAGGGTAACCTGGAGTCTTTTAACACCCTTTAAATGGGCTACCCAAAACTGGAGAGGTCACAGTTTCCAAAAGTTTCCAAATTCAAAGACAGATCTCTCAACCACAGAGTACCAAGAGCAATAACCAGCTGCCAACTAATCATATTTATAGCATCTTCCAATATACATGTTTCTTGTGCATTTTTTTTCCATGACATGGTGTTTTAACCTGTTAAAAATTGAGGTAAACATGATCTGCAGGGAAAAACTGAAAACAACTATACAGTCTTAAGGGATCAGGCTTAAATAGAAAAGAAAGTATTTCATTATTTCCTGTTCACATACTCATCCAACAGCAGTGGTTGCTGGAAAAGTCAGACCCTTTCCCCTACTCAATCCCAGCCATGCATGATACCCAGGTTTATTCTATATAAGATATTCAACGAAACTATGAATTAAAAACTATCCAAAGGAAGTCTTCTACAGAAAAAAAAATCCAACACAAACAAACAAACAAACAAAAACCTTGTTCCCACTGTAATAACTCCTGCCACTGGCTTATTCTTTATGCTTCTAATGTTTTTTGGAAATTATATATATACACCTGTAAGTATGCTTGAAAGTGTTAATCGTCTTCTTAATTTTCCTTATGATTCAAAGTGCGAGTAGTTTAGAACATAAGCACGTGTTATTCAATGTGTCCAGGAAGAGAGATGCTGAGTTTTTCCTTCACCAAGAGCCAGGCACAGGTGATGAAGCTGTAACTGCAATAGGACTGTCACTGTAGTTCAGCTGAAGGGCCTCTGTGTTCTTACAGGTTAAGCAGTTATTTTTACCAGAACGGAGTTGTGAAAATGACTGACATCATTGTTTTTTCTGTATTTTCTTGCAGGGATAACATACCTGCCACTATGAATTCAGACAACTAGGAATAGGAAGCAGTTTCCACCTGTATCAGTTCAGCATCTCCTTATCAGGAATGATCTACTCTTTGTAAGCAGTGGGCAAAGCTGGACTCAAGTCTAAGGGTGACATTTTTGAGACAGATGCTGTACCACACCCTACCACTACACCCAGTGCAAGTGCAGTGGGGAGGAGAGGTGGCTGGGGATGGGTGGAAGTTTATTTTCAACCCTCCCCTTACTCAACTTTTTTTTTTCTATTACTATTCACCATCGACAGAGCATATACAACAGGTGACTCAAGTAAAATTTCCTTCCCCTAGAACAAGTTTCAATGCCTGTCATGTCATTTAGCAAATCTTCCTGAGTTGATTCAAGAAGTCACTATTCTTGGCTACTATTTCCAAGCTCATGACTGTTCTCAGTGCAGAGGCAGCAGAAGGGACTACGTGTTCGAATCTCTGCCTTCCAGACCATGAAATTTGTTTTGCACTGGGAGTTAAGACACAAGCACATGATCCTCACCCTGCTTTTCCTGCATCAGGTTCAGTAACCTCCATCAGAAGGTGAGGTAGAGAACAGAGACATATCTTTAACTGTCCCTGGAAGATTTATTAGTGTGGGCCCAAGTAGGTCCAAAATCTGCCATGTTATGAATTAGGCAACCTGTGCTGTCTGTGTTCTCCTTTTGGCCCTACCTCTAAATGTAAATAAGTGCCTGTTTTGAGTATCCATGACTGTAAAATTTAAATAGATCAAGCTGGGTGATTTATCTCATCAAATGTTTCTTGTGTAACAAACTTATTACTCTCACAGTTCTCAATACCAGTGGCATACAGAAGTCCTTTTTCTCCCCAGTGAAAGGTGGTGTTACTCTATTGTGCAAGCACTCTGAAAACACAGGATGTCCTTGTTAAGAGAAGACCCTTGTGATGGATCTACATTTTGAGGCTTGGAATACAAATTCTCTTTTGTCTTTTACCATTATTCTTTGAGTTGAATTCTAACAGCTACTGCAGCTGCTTTCTTGCCAAAATTACTGGATTTTGTGACAAAGTCGTGATTTGGCACTTCAGGTTTTGCATAACCATGAAAGAAAACCTGAATTAAAATAGACAAGGAAATGCTAAGCAAATACAGCCAAGACTGTACTTTGACAGCAAAACCCCAGCCCCACATTTTCCATCTAGCTAAGGAGGAAACAGCTGTTTATTCCTGAAGTACAGTTGCACCAACAGAAATAAAACCACAAGCTGGACCCTCATTTAGACCACTTTTAGATATTAAGCAATTCTAAATAAAACACCTCAGGAGGATGAGAACTGATCAAAGGAGCTGACTGTGGTCAGAAAGACTGTGTGAAAGAGGGAAGGGTGGAGATTCATCTAAACTTGAAGAGGTGCAGTTGTTCGTTCTGAGTATAATAATAATAATGGCCCATCTTCGCGAACGAAGATTTGGGGAAAGGTCTTTTACCTTTCCAGCCTGCGCAATGGATTTTTTAGGTGAGACACAGCCTGCGCTGAACTGAGCCCACCCTTTAATCCTAAGGTTCATCTGCCGGGGCCAAGCAAGCTTGGACAATGGCAGTGAGGTCCTCAGGACGTAGGTTTGTTTAGAGTGTCCTTCTCATAGATGGATGGCCACACAGGGCTAACGACCTCCATCAGGCCAGGAGACCGGGACTTGAACCCGTGGTCGCAGCAGTGAAAGTCCTGCACGCTAACCACTAGGCCACCAGGGGTCTCTCGTTCTGAGTATTCTTTTTACAAACAATCTTGTTTACAGTGGCTGTTAAAAATAAATAAACAAACAAAACTTCTTTGTTTGCAGCCCCATCTTTAGATCTGGATTGGGCTGTACCAGAAATGCAAGGCAGAAGCACAAAAGAAATTTGTAAGGACTGATTCTTAAGAAAAACCAAACAGCAAGCTAACAGAAATCCTAGGGACAAAGTAAATTTTAAAATGTCCCCTCTCTAAGCTCAACCTCTTTTGTTGCTTTGTTCAGATTAAACTTGTTTAGGAAGAGCCAGTCCTCCATCAACTACCTTATATCAATCCAAAAGTCAGGGCTAATCTCGAATGGTCACAGTATACAAAACTATATAGATAGATAGATAGATTTCAAGAGAGTTGTATCGAATGTTATCTACACCTAATATATTATAAGTTGTCTCAAAATGTGTTTGCTTATTCAGGCCTCAGGTACCTTTTTGAGGTCCTTGCTTTAAAAATGAGAGGAATTTGGCTGTCTTTAGTCTATTTTGATATATTTAGAGTTTCTGTTCTAAAATGAAAACCTGACCCAAGAATAACCCCCACAGGAAGGACTACCTTGACTACAGCTTGCTCTGCATGCATCAACAGCAACTGACCTGCAAAATGGGAAGGCCTGAGCAGTAGGGTCGAAAAGTATGATTTTCATTCTTGGCCTATGTTATTTCCTCTATGAATGAACACTTATAAATTTGCAATTACTCAATATATTCTCTAAATCAAGTGCATTTACTTGCAGCTGTGACACTAATCCTGTTTCTATCTTTCAGAACATTGCTTTTTACTGGATAAAAAATGTGACTGAAGTGTTTCAAGACAATAAAAATGCGCTATTAATAATGAATTGTGCTAAAAACATACTCTTCAGTGTTATCACTTGAGCATATCACTTAATATGAGAATATCAAAGACACAGGCAATGCTCCAAGTTATCTACTGAGTCCTGTCCAAATGAGAAAAAGGCTAGACCATTGTGACATGAATTTTCCATTGTCTTCATTTTTATTCTCTACACTCTTTTCATCTCTAACTACTTGTCCAACTATGTTCGTTCAATTACTGAAATCCAGCTGGTTGAAATGTATCCAGTTGGGCTTCATCATCTTTTGAACTTCTTTTTTAGAGAGGTCTTTAATGACTTTAACTGTTGTCCTTGAAAGTCTCTCTCACTCACACTAGATAATGCCAGGTTATCTTTGTGAAACCTATCCACAAACTTGACTCAAGTTCACTTGTATGCAAACTTCCAGGAGGGGAAAATGCACTGCTTACACAGTGAGAACACTCAGCATTCATTTCCTACCTTCTAAGAGCGTTTTATATTAAATGCTTTAAGAACCTTCTTAAACAGAACCAGATGTTTACAGAAATTCTCTGATTGCTGTCCAAATGAAATTATCTTCCTCTCTTTCTCCAAACTCCCTTTATCATTAAATAATGCATTGAAATGGAAATATAGGGCATGCAATGCTTGCCAGAATTAAACAAGGGGCAGATGAAGAGAAAACTGAATTACTTGGGTGTTTATGGCTTTTTTTTCTTGGTTATCCAGTCTCTCTTAAACACATTCTACAGTATGTATTTTGATCCCAAGAATACATGTTTACTCATCACAGTTTCTTTAAGGATCATTTAAAAACAGATCCTTTGCTTTTATTTGTATTCTGGAGTGACCAGTTTTCTGGTTTTGCTTGTGGGGCTGATAGGGAAAGGCCCAGAAAAGGGGGAGAAATTACTCTTACACATTCCCATGATGCCCATTTCTGTGGAAACCAAGGGTTCCACTAGGACAAGTCTCCTGATTCCAGAGAACCAGTGCTTTGTGGAGAGGTGCATTGTGCCAGATGATCCTGGGGAAAAAATGATTTCGGGTATCTACATCATCTAAAATGCACACAGCATTAAAGCACATAGTGGTTTCTTTCCCTAAATAACAGAACACATTGTTCTCATCATCAGTGAAATTACTAAAACCATGGTAAATTGCAGAAATCCAGCTCATGATTCACAAGCACAAGTATTACTACAGCCAGCAACTGAATAAAAGGGAAATTAGCATTGTCTCTTTAGACATATAATCAAACAGAGCTCTTCATGCCATTAGAGGTCATTGGAGTTGGCTATGACATCAGCAGAGTTCTACAAATATGCACCAATTTGAAGTTTTAAAAAAAGGAAAAGGAGAAAAGAAGGGAGTTCATTTTCTTGGGATGCACTTCACTTTTCTCCTCTCAACTTCATTCAATCTGACTTCCCAAAGAGGGTTAACCCTCGCCTTCCTGTTGAAATAATGTGATTTGCTTATGTAAATGTCAATGACCTCTATTCTTCTAACATCCAATTGGATATAGAAAAACCTTTTCTGTAGAAAAGCCTTAATTATGGAGCTGATTCAGCTCAATAAATTCTGCCAAGGTTTGCCTGAAGTGTTCAGATGTTGTGGTTGCCCTGAACGTACTGGGAAGGAGTGTAAGAGGGAAGAGAGCAAGCCATGTCATCTGAGGCTTAATATGATTGCCAAGTCTAACAGCAATGTAGAGTGTTTGAAACATATTCCACGTGCTTTGTCACATATCTATCTATCTATCTATCTAATCTATCTATCTATGTGTATGTATGTGTAGGTGCACAAGGAATATATCCATTCTCCGTTCAGCTGGTTTGACCACAATATTTTAACAAGTGCAAACTATAACCCACAGGTCTTTTCAAGTCTCTGACACCCATCTTCTCTTTCCTATGTAAGCTGATAGGAAATCACTCTGAATTACAAAAAAGACCAATGCTTACCTAATATTAGTCTGTGTGCAGTGCTACAGTGTAACACATGGGCTATTCACCTGTGTAGCCCTTGCTTTCATCACAATAGCAGTAATATGGTCCAGCAGCAACTCTCTAACTCAGCAATAGAATTGACAGGCTGATGGAAGCAACCAGGAAAACAGGAAGAGACCAAAACCCATGTTTCTCTGCTCCACAGTTCCTCTGAGTAGACCCGTGGCTCATCTTAGCCACTGTTTTTCTTCACAGTTCCCATGACAAGCAATGTGGGGACTCAGTTCAGACTGGTGGCCTGCTGCAGCTTGGAGGCTGATAGCAGAAGAGACTGACAAAAGTAGCAATATTGGCATAAGGGTTTTATTTTCAAATCTGTTCTCTTTCTTTTGGCTGGTTCTTGTTTCAGCTTTGACTAATAGGCAACCATACCAGTTCCCCAGTGGAGGGATCAGTGAACTTTATTGGTGGGCCAGTGCCCACAGTGACCTGTATGGTCAAAACCACAGGGTGCTCCTGGTATGCACTGAGCAATAATGATATTTACTTAGTACAGGTACAAATGGAGACAAATTCTACTGATCAGTGCTCTCAGCAGCTCAGATTCCAGGTTTAAGATGTATTTTATGCCTCTTCCCTGCCCTGCTCCCACCAAATAAAATGGAGATTCAATCTTTAATCTCACCATATGCAAGATCAGTGTCTCCATTAACCGTGAGTGTTTTTCAACAAACTCTCTACCCACAGCCCCATTATCTTCAGTGGGGATCACACAGAGCACATCTGCAATACGGGACCTGTTGCCAATAATCACTGCTGGCCAACACAGAGCAATTGCCCTCATTAAGACTGCAGCTCACAAAAGGAAAGTAACATCTTAAACTTCAAGAAGCTGAGGTATCACAGCAGTGAGAGCTGAATAAGAGCAGAGAGAAGAAATCTCTTTGAACAGAGCCCTGCTGCAGCAATTACCCATCTGACAGGAATGTTACTTCATTAAGCAGGAAATACATCAAGGCTATTATCCTCCAAGTTCTATATCATAATTGAAATAGCTGCAGAGGTATTTCTTTTGCTATCTGATAGATCTGCTTTTATATCTGGTGACAGGAATTCAGCTGGAATTAATAGCTGTAAATGTAGAATGTACAAAAGGAGCGTAGCTCCACACAGTGCACTAATTTCTTCATTACTCTTCGAGCACCTTAAGGATAAATGACATTGAGCACTCAGATTCTGAAATGTGTTAAACATCACTGTGACGCTCAAAGGCATCAATGGGTTCACTAATAACAAGTTATGCTAAGTAGCCTGTGTGCAATGAAGGCCAGATGTCTCAGTACTGAGGGTTACAAACATTCAATGGTACTACGGCACCTCACTCATTTTGGTCATGTTGCTTCTCAAAATCTGGTTTTAGTCCATGGAATTCACCTGTCCAGGATGCCAGAACCAAATGTTGTTATGAAGGCTGGATTTAATTTTGTTTTTATTAAAGCCATGTCAAAATTAGAACCAGCATTTATGTGTATTTGTACATACTCGAAAAAGATTAGTGAAGTATTATTACTTATAGCCAAAAAATCACAGCAAATCACATAAACTTCTGCAGATTATATTATTTCTTTCTTCTCTTGATATGTTAGTTGCTCACATGATAAATCTCTCTTTTTGTTTCCTTCTTTCCTTTCCCCCCTCCCTCCCACTCTACCCTTCCACCCACAAACCATAATTTTTGTAAGTCTTAAACATTTTTCTCTGTTGTCTTAGATTTTTATAATATACACTTCTTAATTATCTATTGTTTGTTCCAATCCACCAAAAGCTTAGCTAGTATCTCAAGCCGGTCAAAATCACTGGGATAAAAATAATGAAAAATTATCCATGTTAAAAAACTCCATCCAGACCTATTGCATGCATGTGCCTGTAAACAAGCAACTAAAATACATTCCATGAAATATATTATCTGAACTATCACACTGCTGACTACGAAATACTTGGAAGGACAAATGTTTTCTAGGAATATAGCTGACTGGGATAATGTACAAACGTAGTAACCTCAAAGATTTGCAGCATCAGCAAAAGATTTCTGTATGGCTTTTCTTCTGAATAAAAACCACAGTATTTAACATGGTCCTCCATCAGACAAGGTCTTGTGTTCTTTAAAAGGGACTAGTTGTGCTCACTGTTTGTGGAATCTTACTGTCATAAGATCTGTAATTAAAGAAAATTATCTGGAAAAATGAGTAGTTTGGTTAACTAGAAGTCGTTAGTGTTCACTACGGGCCTGCTATAAACAAGGGTCTGTCTGGACAGAGTCACTGAAGGATCTCCTTGAAGGACAGCTCTTCTTGGCACATAATTGAGAAGAATATTTATGTTCAAATGTGGGAATCTTGTGCTGTATTTAAGAATTTGCATACATCAAGCTATGGCTTCTTGGGTCGTTTCTAACAGATGGTAAATGTTTACAAAGGAAAATGTGCTTCTAAGCACCCTGAGAAACAATTCTGCAAGGCAGAGCAGGACTTGAATGAATTGGGTTCTCACGTGTACAGTCCTCTGAATTTTAATACCCTTACATGTTTTAACTCCAACGAGACCATTCATACATTCCCATGATTTTAAGTATTGTCTTCCTCTGTGATTCAGAGAAAATTCTCATTTTTGAAGCATCTGTTCAGCTTCATCCTTACAAAGCCTGATTAGGTGTATGTATTGTATAAATCCCAATTAGTGATACAAAAGGATACATGAATTCTTTCTTAAACACATTTTTCTACCTCCACTGAGAAAAGACAAGGTCTTCAGCCCAAGTGCCGGTGAGAACAATAAGTGATTTACTGTTCAACGTCTTTCTGGATAGATGCCTATTAAATAGGAGTTTATCCTTTAATATCCCCTTTTACTCTATTTCAGGAACTGCAGGTTCCATGAAACCTACATTTAAAAATAAAGTAACTGTCTGCCAATTCACCATGATTTCTAAAGAATTACTTTTCCTATTCTTCTAAATAGATTCATATTCTTAACGAGCAGAACATCTGGGACAATTTGCCTAAACCAGTGATGTAATCCCTAATGGCAACAACTTTCATCCCAAACAGTCTGATAAAGATCCCCGTGATATTCTCCCTAAGCTGGATTCTGCTCTCATTTAAAAATGTATGAAGCTGCGGATGCTGCAATGAAATGGTATTTTGACACAGGACACAAAATGGTTTTTTTCTGAGGAGGGTTTATAAATACTGTGAAAATGATTCAAATACAAATGTTTCCCAGATGAGTCAAGCATGCAGAACAGCTGCCACTTAGCCTAGTGGGCAGTAGAGAAGGCTTGGCTAATTCCTGTGATACTCCACAAGCTTTTGGTTTTTTTCAAAGCTGTTACTGAAGTTCAGTTTGTTCTTTTCCTTTCATTTCCTTTTTCACCTCCACTTTGGAACAGCTGTATGTAACAAATTAGTTCTTGAAAGACAGGAACACTGAAAATATGATGTAAAATAATTTCCCCTGGGAGTTTAAACTATTTGTGTTAAATGAAATGAAAAATCAACTTAAACATCCATATGAATGCCCTAGGAGAAGTATTTAGCCACTGTGATACTTTCTACCTTTTCCCTCTTCACTAAGGAATAGAGTTAGAGATTTCCATTAAAATAATGTTATGTATGAATTACCCTTTGCCCATGGGGAATAGGGCAAATTACAGCTTTTATACTCTGTAATTTACAGGGACTTGTTTTGGGATGCACTAGGCTTACTACAACAGTGCTGAGTACTAAGTGTTTCCAGGGCATAAAATATGTCATTTGCAGAAGGAGACCTGCACTGAACTCACAGGAACTATTCCAGCCACTTCAAGGATTCTGTTCCCCAGCCATGTGCAGAAAATGCTGAGGTGCCTGTTCAAAGTGCAGTTGTGAGTTCAAGAAGGACTGGACTCATTCCCATACCCTAAGATCTTTCTGAGTATTTGGTAATACTTGGCTTCAGCAAGTCTGTCTAATGGTTCTTATCCAACAGTCAGAAATCCAGTTAAAACCAGTTCACATGGATGACACCTGGCCCAAAAGATTGACCATGTGCAAATCATGGAGTTATGAGGAAGTAAAACATTCACATCTCATCCTCCAGCAACAGGTACAGTTCTCAGCTCCAGATACAACAGCAGCTGTGCATGGGCACAGTTTCAGTTGTGTTTAAATACTGCAAGATAGGGTCTCAAATAGTCTTTATCAAGCCATATTTCTTAGGCTATGTAGCAAGTAAGACATGTCTGGACACTGTGGCTCCAGTTGCAGTAGGACTGGGAGCAAACTCCTTTGAGAACAGCATAAAAGGAGAAATTCAGATTTCAGCAAATTTAATTTTCTGACTATTGTAATAATCACTGCACCTACTCAAACTTGTCATAAAAGCCAAGACCATGATGGCACTGAGGTATGTCAAACACAGAGACACTAAGTGAAGTGATATCGGATCTGTTCCACAGGGGTACTCATAAATTCATTGGATCATATTTTGCCTCAAAGTTGGAGCAGTTTTCCAGGACAGAACTGACCAGAGTACATAATAGTTTACAAAGATGATATCTGAGCTTTGACTAACTTTAATCAATATACTAATAAAACAATCTGTGTACTAACAAAACTGTTACATATGACATGCTATTTTCTGAACATTTTTTGACAAATAGCTTACACTTTCTTTCTCTTATTAGGAAAGTCTAACAATTACTGTATGAGGTAAATATTTTTTACTATTTACACAAGATCTCTGTTCATGAAAGGAAACATTCTGGGCATTAATCTGAGCCCTCTCAAAGACTGGCAGTGTATTAAATGCAAACCATTCTATCCAAGTGAGACATAATATGGGAACCTTTGGATACTGTGCACATGAAACACTTTCTGTCATTTAACATGTAAGTTCTGTCCATCTTTGTAGTCCTATCTATCCCAGGAAGGTCAGGAAACCTTTAGTCAAGACTGCTGAAGAAGCTGGTACGAGATTTAAATTGTCCTTAAACTAAATTGTTGTGCATAATGTATTTGAAATGCATTTGTAAGTTCACACAGTGTTTGCACAGACACCGACACAGCTCTGTTCATCACTATAGCTCTCAAGCAATACAAAGAATAAACAGTAATTATCATGCTTGGTAATTTTTAATGATGCCTCTGTGATTTTGCTTACAACTTTATATGAAATGACTGCAAAGTGCTGCCTCAGTGTCCCTGTCCCAAATGCAACCTCATGTGTTGCATGCTCTGAAGACTGCTCTGCAAAGAGTCATTGAGGGGCTGGACATTTATCATGAAATGAGATTCAGTTTTTGTTATACCATGTTTTTCCAAATGGCTTCTGTCCCCTTGCATACACAAAATGAGGTGCTCTATCAATGACTGAGGGTTGTGTAGTGCAGAGGGTACCTGGAGAGAAGCAGGCTGGACAGGAGAGACAAATTTTCAATCTCAGAAACTCCTGTCCTCTTTGAAGGCTTGAGATTGGGAAAATTGCAAATTTCCTCTACCACAGATCTCCTGATGAACACACTGAGATTGTCCTGAAAGTTCATCTTGGCTGGAATTCATAAGGATGAAGAGAGGCAATGATAATTTTCCCTTTATGTTCTCTGTATTGGTTCATAGCTAGTTTTTGTTTGCCTCCTGTCTGGGCGTTCTTTTTTATCTTGAAAGTGCCTGTGGCCCACTTTTTAGTCTTCCCAGGGCAAGTGAGGTCTGTCCAGGTACTTTTCCATTAGTAAACAGAAACATTTGCTGTCTCCTAGGTGCTTAGCCTTGACAGCAAGAGGGGAGGGCAGAGCAGATGTGTTCTTCTTCAATTCTATTAATAGCATCGTAGCCTGATTGTCATTCAATGGGGAAATCACCTTTCTGCAGGGTTGATGCAAAGAAGTTAGAAATATAGATAAGCAAAATGTCTTTTATGTCTCCAGCTGTGCTCAGTGTTAAATCAATTGTAGGTGGTTCTTGTTCAAGGTTAGAAACAATATCGTGCAGTTTGGGTTGTGTAAATCCCATTTGCAGAACTGCCCTCTGAACACAGTGTTCCTTCTTTCGCTCACACCCCTCCAAACGTAGTTTATCCAGTGATGCCCAGGAATACATATCTTCCACTGGACACGTGCCTTCTCTAGTCATGGATACTCAACAGGGCTGTGTGTGTTCTGTCCTTGAGGCTCACACAAGGTCAGGCTTTTGAACTGCCAGTGCCAGCACTGGGGGACATTCAGGGGCAAACCTGGATGTTGAGACCTCTATTAATTGATAGGAATTGGTAGGAACATGCAGCCAAACTCATGTGGGCTCAAAGGGGGCTGCACTATTCTCATAGCACCAAGCCACTGTGACTTCTTTTAGGCATCTTCTTGCCTTGTACTGCTCTATGGATACAGTCCTGTACCAAAGAACCCTGTCTGAGCCTGCTTTCTGAACAGAGCCATCAACATAAAATGCCCCTAACTTGCACGAGACCTATCCAGGATTAATGCCTCTGTCACTCCTGGTGTGGGAGCCATAGCTGGGAATACAGCCCTCCCAATGCCTTTGTTTTCTCACACCTCCCTAGGGCTCATTCACTCTCCCCAAGGCTGGCAATTCTGCTCCAGGTGCTGGACTCTGCTCTGTGAGGCATTTCACCTCTAACACTGGAGTGGGGAATGGGTGAACTAGATAATATACTGGTTTATTTTATCAGCTGATGATTATTTCAGTTTTAATCTTTTGTTGTGGTCAGGCTATTCTTATGTGACGGGTTTGCTGGGTTTTGCAACCCTAAACATACCAAAGAGACTCTGAATATGCTCCAGAGCCATTTCTTACTTCTCACAGATACTTGTTTTCCACACAATTTTGCCAGCTGACTTGGTGTTATTGGAATGAAAAGCACATAAATGCCTCCTAAGAAATGCTCGTGATTTGTTTGCTTCTCTTTAAAATCCTAATCCAAAAAGTTAACACTGACGTTATGCAAAATGCCACATTTACATTTAATAACAGCATCCTGAATAAATATTTAGAAAAACTGCAGTTTTTTAATTAAACCTGTTGTGAATGAAAGAGCAGATAAATAATGCATACAATAATAAACTTTCCTTAGTCAATCCACCCTTTTGGCAGCATAGTTAGTATGTGATTTTATAATATTTTTAAATAGGTAACATCTGAGCATGATCCTTCCTATTTTTGTGATTATTTGTTGACTGAGTGTATGTACACACGGAGTTCATCAGATCAGTTGATTCCCCCATCTGTTCATTTCTGCCCAGAAAGGGAGACAATATTTTATTAATCATGAGCAAACTATAACATAAAAGCACAAACCCAGATTCACAGAGCTAGCCCAGCAACAGAGCAACATTTTAATTTCAGAGGACATAGCAAAAGGACTGCAGCATTCTGACTCAGTGATCAAAATTTAATACTCCAGATGGGTGACATTTCTCATTTAACAGCCTTAAAAAACCAAAACCTAAACTCTTCTCTGTAACAACTCAAGTATAAATAATTCTTCTGTCTCACTGGCCAGATGAACTAAAACATTTATACTCTTTTTTTACAATGAAGATGTAGTTTGGTCTACAAATTGGAGGCCCATTTTTACTTTTCTTCCCTTGCTAACTGAAAGGTTATGCTCTCGTATCATCTGACCCAGACCTGGCAGTACATAAGGGGTGTTCCTGCCCACAAAGCTTATCCTGAAGTTCCTTATTCTACCCAAGAATAAGACCACCTGACCTGGGGACACAGTGTGAACTAGTACAGAAGACAGTTTCTTTTTTGAGCCCTGGAGTGTACTGCTGCTTCACCGATGATCTGATTATCAGACTCATGCTGCATGGATTAGAGAGCCACATTCTTGGACTCTGCCTCTGTACTTCTGAGCCCTCTGTGGCCCTGGCCTGACATTCAGTGCCCAATGTCCAGCATCAGCTGTGTCCTACCTGAACAATGAAGCTGATAGGAGAAGAGCAGGAGCCAGAATGAAAGAAGAAAGAAGTCCTCAACATCCCTCTAAGGGGCAGCAGATGGTTAAGATCACACTGAGGGTGGCTGCCATTGGCCTGTACAGCTGTAGGGAAGACTGAGCTGCAGGAGCAGCAACTGTAGGGAGCTTGAAGCTGGAAGACACTCTGAGCATTGCAGACCACTGGAACAATGACTGAACACAAAACACAACAGCTCTCCCTCCAGAACCAGAGTTAGGAATGAGCAGTGCTCCCATCATCAGCACAGCACAAAGCCAACTTCTCCAACTCACCTTCTCCTGCTTAATTTACTACAGATTGCATAAAACCCAAGAAATGCTAGACAGTGTTTCAGTTTGGGTAAAATTATGCAGGCCCATGGCAATTACAATGAAATGACGAATATTTCCAGCAGAATTAGAGGTCAGAGTTTATAGATAATTACACACACAGACACACACACAAATTCCCCCATGCAGGAACATATAGAAGAAATTCCCACTGAATGGGTTAAAGTTCATGAAACAGTCATACTCTTTCACTGACAGTTCTAATAGGAATACAATGTATTTCGCGTTATTTTATTGCACACTGAAAAATTGTGTGGCTCATAAGGAAACGATTTATACTACAAAATTCCTGGTACAGAAAATCAGTGAAAAGTTACCATTAAGCACTTTTAAGAAACAAAGATCCAGTCTCAAGATTTCAGGACATTCTTCAAACAAGAATTACTTGTTTGAACTTACATTATCAAATCTCCACAAGAAAGTGCATATTTTTTTTTGTAGATCCTCACTAGCTTTTTTCTCACTTCCTGTAACTGGCTTTGGTACTTGTAAATTATAAACACACTGGGAAAAGTTATTCTTCTAGGTGGCCAGGGAATAGCCCTTGTTCTGCCTGCTTTGTCACTGTACACTGACCCCCGACTGCACCAGCTCTACAGCTGTACATATCAACATAGCTGTTACTACAGATCAACTTCTGTGCACTGGAGTTATTTGAAACTGTGTTTTTCCACAGGTTACATCCCTGTGGAAACCTCATTTCTTCTATTTAGCAATTTTTGATTTTTTTTTAATAATTTCAAGATAACAATCTAAATTTGTTTTCACATTTTTCCTCTCCTCCTCATTCTTTTTTTTCTCTGCTTCCACAGCTTTTTCCACTGAAGATACAGGAGATTGTAAGACAGAGGAGAAAAGTGTCAAGTGTAGAAAAGTGAGTAAGAAAATAAAAATGAAAATTTCTTGGATTTGTGATTTTTCCCCCTTTATTTTGTGTGAAACTAAGATGCTAATAGGCTTAACCAGAATTTTAGTTCCTTCAGACTTACTCCAGTTCATGAAGTATTATACTAACTTCTCATATTCTCTGAATTCTTTGGAACTGGCACTATGTTATGAGGGCTTTGGCCTAATAAGTGATAGCTTGGTCCTGAGGGGACCGCCTAGATTCTACAGTAAAACAAATACAAATTATAATCCCTGAGAATGTGTCTCAACATGAGCAATTTCCCTACTTTTTGTTTGTTTGGGGTTTTTTTATTGACATACCTAAGGAATTGAGATGGGGTATTAAGGAATTAAAAAGAAAACACAAAACATTTTTCACACTGAAAGTGCAATCCTCTAAAATTAAAGTCTTTAATGATGTGTTTTCAGTGAGGGAGACAAATACCCAAAGAAACTCTCCCAAAGCTTCATCCTGACATATTTAAGTTGTGGTACAGCTGAAATTGGCTGCAAAACTTCCATTTTCTTCAATGTGTCTAAAAGGTCCCTCTGAATATCTAATCTGTTTTCTTTATGCTGTCATTTTTCCTGTTCCTATTATGAATACTACTGTAATTTATCTGCATAGACTTCTCCCTAGCTTTTTAGCTCCAACAGCGTTTCCTGATTCAATTTAGCTCATAAACAACTGCATTTTTTGTTCTTCCAATGTATTTCAAAAATGGTACAATTTTCACAAATGGACCCCATCTCATTAAATTTGTTCAGTCTAAAAGCACACAGATTTTCCTCAGGATACAGTGTATAATACTTCTTGTTTCCATAGCTAGTGCTTTTCTGCATATTATTACAAAGATCGAAGAAGCATCTTCAATACAGTTCATGAAATGAATTCAGATTCAGAATCTCCATTTTTTTTCTCCTACAAATACTAATGCTCTTTTAGAAGTGTGGAGCTTTTTCACTCCCACTTAATGTTGAAATTCACACATTAATTCTGCCAAGTCTAAGAAAGTATTGATAATAAATAATAGTAGAATTATGTGGTAAATAGATGCTCTGTTTATTATACACTACAATGGGTTTAGAACATAGTATTTACTCATTATGCTGCAGAATGCTACATGTAATACCACCTAAAGAACTGATCTTGCCTTTTGTGGTAACTTGTTTTGCAATATCTAGAATGATAGCACAACATGGACCTATTTGCTCATCAAGTCACTGGAGGGAGCTAAGCAAACACATCAATTACAGTGAAGCAGAATTAGCAGCAAGAACACACAGTAACAGATTCTAAACTATTTGTTCCAAACTACAGTCTAGAAAGACTATAAAGCCCTGAAATGTTTGATTAATAGAAAATAATATGTAGCTAGTTTAAATATTTACAAAGAAGAATACAGATGTTGCTGCCCACTGGTGGAACATTCCTTAGGTGAATCAACAGCCTGAAACAAATTCTACATGGTAGATGTTCAATTGATGAAAATCTACTCATATTCATTCAATGAAAATTGTAAAAGTCAGCTGGTTTCTCTAATATGTGTGTAACTGGTGTCTGCAACATAACCCCTGAAACTACTGCTGTTCATTTGACTTTTGTATGTACTCTGTATTTATAATAATTGAAATTTGAATGAAACCAACAAAACAGGAAAATCCATTAGCAACCTAAGCACTGCTTCTATAGCATGTGGGAGGTTACTCCCAAGGGATCACATTACCACGGAAGAGAGGAAGCTAATGAAGCTCCCTGTAGCAAGAGGGTTCATAGTGACAAATAGTCAGATTATCACTCTGCCCAGCACAGGTTAATGCAATAAAGTAAAGTGACAGAATGCTGGACTGCAAGGTGGGGAGTAGAGACAAATAAATCCAAACTAGAAAAGACATTCTTAGAAGAAAAATATTTAACAGTTAGAAATAACATATCCGGGTATGAACACACTTTATATCCTGGTCACATAGTGTGCCCTGCTGGATTACATACTGTGAGAAATTGAGATTGTCCTGTATGTTTTTATTGGATTTAAGAAGACAGCATTAATTACAAATGTCCACATCTTTTCTCCCATGAACAACATGTAAATTAGCTTTTCCAGAAAAAGTCTGCCAGTTTTGGCTTGATGCCTCCATATCATATGCAATCAGATGAACTGCTGGCATAAGAGAGTGTTGTATCACTCTGACTTACACTAATGACAAATCTGGCCCACTGCTACACTGTATAAAACTGTTACTGCTGAAAACAAGGCAAGTAAAACACTCCAGCAGCAGAGACAATGTGCTACACAAATTCAAAGATCCAGGGCTGTATGAACCTAAACCAGCTATCAGATGGTAAAAACGTGCTGTCACTGCTGATTTGACCTAAGGGAAAGCCTCTCCTAATCATTACTAATTTCCTGAGTCAGCGTGTTCCCTTAATGCCTGTCACTAATCACACAGATTTACTACTCAGTACAATATTTGTGAACGAAAGGAAAAGCCCCTGATATTTAAAGATTATGAAAGACTATTATCCCAACACTAAAAAAAAAATAAAAAAAAGGAAAAAAAACCCACAAGCCTATAAAGACAATGATGAGCAATGGCAGGATTTTGACTTATGACATTATCACAAGATAAGAAGCATCTAGTCTAAGGGAGGAAAACAATTACTTAGGGCTGGCTACGTGTGTGGCAACATGTCCGTTACCTTTCTGCTAAATATCAAAGCTCCTGCAGTCCTTCCACACTATCCCTGTAAGTTGGAAATCAGCTTTGCCATTTATAACACATGGCATTTCACTGAGGCACCCAATTGGGAGATATTTTTAGACTACAGAGGAGAGATTTGTTGGCTAATAACCTTGCAGCATTCCTGCATTATGTTCGTGGAAGAGTCCCTGACAAAGTAGCAGTTCGACACTGTTTTTCTGTCATACCCTTGTTCTTTGTTAAATTCATCCCCTTCAACCAATAGCTTCTAAACAGCTGAAAATTCAGAAGTCTGTAAAAATAAAATGCCTGTGTGCAAGGTATTGGATAAAATTCAGTCAAAGATCACAAGGTTAGGATGTGACGAGGCAAAAATTTCTACTGTGGGAACAGAACAACTAGTTAGACCTACAGATTTGACCTATTATGTGTGTGCATATTTATATATATTCTATTGCCTGCTAGTGCCCATTTTTATCTTGCTTCATCAACATTTTTATAGGAATAGGTTACTTACTCTGACCGATGGACGTTTTATGGACATGGTTTAATAACATTACAGTCCATAAGAACTACTCACATATCTGAACTCTTGTGGATAGGTGGGCAGGAGAGAGCCCACAGCTTCTGGAACATAAATTTACTTTGTTTTGTTCATTAATGTCTCCCTGCTGCTGACCTAGAGAACAGAAAAGATAATTATTAGGTGTTTTCAACACTGTTTCCCATTGAAATTAACTTCCTGTATCAGGAGTAGAAAACAAACACTGTAAAACAGGTCCAGTCCCCATATCTTCCCACTGAAGCAGAGTGAATACTATGGATTCAGCACATCTCAAATACTGGTTATATCGTTTATGCAATTTATCTTTCACATTGTGTAGATATCTCATTCCTCTTTCATTAGCTGAAGCAATTAAAGTACAGTCAAACATAAGATTTATATTTTCATATTCCCTCTTTGTGCGATTCATTTTGAGATAATTAAAATAATTTTTCAGAGAAGCTGTCACAGCATAATGAAAAATGTTATGGGAATATAAACAAGACTTGTAAACATTTTATGAGGTTTGTTTTTTTTTAAAGGGGGAGGGACCCACAGCAGCTTTAAAAAATCATAAAGGATTCCCAAGGTGAAGAAAGAACTGTAACAGGATTTTTAAGACTCAGCTTACAATTACTTGAAAATAATTACTTTCCCAGAAAAGAAGCATATGAGAAAAACATCAGCTGATGAAAATAATTCAATATTTTCCCCCTTCTATTTTCTTTGTGTGATTATTACTGTACCTGTCCAGATAACAGAACGGACAATGTGAAATAGCACACATCATTTCCTGTATTAGCTGCTTTAATCTGCTGTGATTGAGAATGTATTTCTGGACACTGTCCAGACAGGCTTCTGGCAATCAGAGCAGTGACGAGACCTGATGTAACTTGTTAATTCTCTTAAGGCTAAATCCCAAAGTCCTTGCCCAGGCAAAATTCTCATTGAGGGTTTTATTTAGGTTAGGTTTTGACCTATTAACCTTAACATCTTGAATTCATGGTTCTTTCGTCCATATAAATAAAGTATCAGGTTACCTAATATACTGATACAAAAAGATATTACTTGGTACATCTAACACCATGTGTCGTCATGTCACTGGGGATCATCACTGGAGAAAACCTTTCTGTGAGTTATGGGGTAGTTAAACTGATGTGAACATACTAAAATAGAAGACAGGCATTAGGTCATTCTTATCCCCATTTTGCAAGCTGATATGTACAGGAAAACCACTGGATCCACACACAGCACAAATTACATGACTAACTTCAGGACTAAAGGAGTTCACTCCAGCAAAAATTCTTGAGTTTTTTTCCCCCACTTCATTTACTGTCTATTCCTCTGGAGACTGGTCTACATATTAATATTTTTCTTTAAGTCATCCTTGTGATCTTTAGCAGTCTGGAGTGTGAGAAACCGCAAGCCAATGTGAGTACTTTGGGGTTGGCATTCATTTAAAGAATACACCTCTAAAAAGGAAATATATACCTCAACAGAGATACATCTTATTCCTTCAAAGATTGATTTTGGAACTCCTCTCCAGGCAGTAAGCACAGATCTTGCCGTGTCAGTCACCTTTCTCTACACCTGTAGTACTTTTACTTACCTTTACAGTAAAAAAGCCCCATACAGCAAAAGCTACGTGTTTCTGCTCTTTTGCTGTCATTGACATAAAATCCAGCATTCAAAGCTTATTTTCTCTTCAGTAAAATCTGACACTTGACATTTGGGAAGCTCCTCCCTGTATCTTTGCCTGCAACTTCTTACATAACCTGAATCACCACAGTCTCCATATTCCTTATCCTTTATGGTTGGAATTAACCACCTCTGTTTGTTTGATGGACTTTTTGCCACAGTCCTGTTTCCATCTTCGCTGTAGGATAATGCAAGAGATAAGGCATCTAAATGCCACCAGTTGGCTGCAGCATAGGCTGGATTCATTCCAAGGTTCACCATGTCCCTTCTGTATCATCTCTGCTTTTATAGTTTAACTTACTTATGTGCCTGTTCAAATTACCGTGGTATTACTCTGCTCTCCATTGCTGGCAAAATCTTGGCAAGAATACTCCTGAACAGACTAATACCCGCTATAGCAGAAGAAATTCTACCTGAAAGTCAGTGTGGCTTCAGAGCCAACAGGAGCACCACAGACATGATATTTGTTCTCAGACAACTGCAAGAGAAGTGTAGGGAACAGAACAAAGGTCTCTATGTAACCTTTGTCGACCTCACCAAGGCTTTCGATACTGTGAGCAGAAAAGGTCTTTGGCAGATTTTGGAACGTTTAGGTTGTCCCCCCAAGTTCCTTAAAATGATCATCTCACTTCATGAGGATCAGCACGGCCAAGTCAGATATGGCAACACACTTTCTGAGCCCTTTCTAATAAAGAATGGTGTGAAACAAGGCTGCGTTCTCGCTCCTACCCTATTCACAGTCTTTTTCAGTATGATGCTTCAAAGGGCCTCGGCAGACCTCGATGATCAGGACGGTATCTACATTCGATATCGTACTGATGGAAGCCTATTCAACCTAAGGCGACTGAAGGCCCATACTAAGACCCTAAACCATCTTGTCCGGGAGCTGCTCTATGCTGATGACGCCGCCCTTGTTGCCCACACAGAAGCAGCTCTGCAGCGTTTAACATCCTGCTTTGCAGAGGCTGCTGAGCTCTTTGGGCTGGAAGTCAGCTTAAAGAAGACAGAAGTTCTCCATCAGCCTGCACCTCAGGAAGTCCCCCACCGTCCCCACATCACCATCGGCCAGTCAGAACTCAATTCAGTCCAACAGTTTAATTACCTAGGCAGCCTCATCTCCTCAGATGGTAAGATTGATGGGGAGATAGACAATAGGTTAGCGAAGGCATACAGTGCTTTTGGAAAACTCCATAAACGAGTTTGGCGTAATAAACACTTGAAGAAAAGCACCAAGATCAGTGTTTACAGAGCCATAGTGCTGTCTACTCTTTTATATGGTTCCGAATCATGGGTCATCTACCGCCACCACCTGCGTCTCCTAGAACGCTTCCATCAACGCTGCCTCCGTACAATCCTTAACATCCATTGGTCAGACTATGTGACCAATACATCTGTTCTCGAACAGGCAGCAATTACGAGTATTGAGGCCATGCTCCTGAGAACGCAACTGCGTTGGGCAGGGCACATCTCTAGGATGAAGGACCACCGCCTCCCTAAGATCCTGCTCTATGGTGAACTTGCCACTGGCTGCCGCAAGAGAGGAGCTCCAAAGAAAAGATACAAGGACTCCCTGAAGCAACAACTCAGCCTCGGGCATATTGATCACCATAACTGGTCCACTCTGGCCTCTAATCGGGAGGCCTGGAGACAGACCATTTATAACGCTGCTGATGCTTTTGAGAAGGCACGCAGGATCACTCTTGAGGAGAAAAGACAACGCAGAAAGAATCAAACCTTGCAGAATATACCATCTAAGGAGTCTTTCTGCTGTGTCTTTTGCAACCGGACTTGCCTTTCTCGTATTGGCCTTTTTAGCCACCAACGCGCTTGCATGAAAAATGGGTAGAGCCCTTCCCAAATCTTCGTTCGCGAAGCCTAGCCATGAATGACTTATGTGCCTTTACTTCTATTACTGCAGAGAAATATACTTTCTGCTTGGAAGTGCCTGCCATCAAAGATATTATATAGATAAAATTATCTGCACTAGGTTTGAGCTACATGGCCTAAAGAACAACAGTATTACTGACACAACAGCAGAAATTTCTACATGTTTGCAGCAAATACAACATACCCGACATACATACCCTGAACAGTCACTTTTTCATGACAGACATTCCTGGATCCTGAGCCCTGCTTCCTTACAGATGACACTGGAACAGTCCACGAGATCACTCATGAGCTTATGATTCAGTTCAGAATCATTTAGAAAGTTCTCTAAAATTGGTTGTTCTTAATTGTATGAAATTTCTGTTACTTACTTCTTCATCTGTAACCAACACAAATTCCCCTGTTGAATATTGCATTCCTGGAATTAGCTACCAAAAGTGCTTTGACAACTGTTCTTACACAGAGTTTGATGCTGTGCAATTTTCTCTTTAAAAAAACCATCTTTAATCATCTACTGCTTTTGTTTGTTACAACTAATACCAAAGCCCACCTGTGCAAGGCAGAGTGTAAAGGTACAATTCGAAGGAAAAACTCCACGCTTTCTATGTGTAACAGTTTTGCAGTAGGCAAGCACTTAAAAGGACCACCCAGTTACCAGCACTGTTCTATTTGAAGTCCTTCTGATGTTGAAACTAATTATGCATCTAGCTAGGCGGGCAAGCATCAGAGCTGGAGAAACAGCTTGAAGAAAAAAACCCTACAATTTAGGATTTAAAAGATTCGATTCACACCCTAATGCGAAGCCACAAATAATCATGAACTCTCACTTTGTTTTATGAGCATTCATTGCTGTTCTGTTGGATATGTTCTATTTTTCGATAATAGTTCATAAAGAAAATGTCCCGTGTGGTAAGCAATACAAAATGTTTCATTTTCTTAAGAGTAGAGGAAAAGTTACCAAGTTACAGTCACTGGTATTGCTGTATGCAATAAGCTAGCAAAGATTTTAAAGGAAGAATCTAAGCTGAGGATGGAAGTGCTGAGAAGGTGAGTTAGCAGAGTACACACCTTCACCTGGAAGGAGTATTTTGGCTGGCATACTTTTCGTCTTTTCCCTAAATAAAGTGAAAATCTGTATCACTAGAAGGGGGATTCCACTGGTACCATCATGTTCAGAGCTGGTATTTTCCAGCAGGAAAAATGCATTTTGAAAAGCAAAAGCCATTAAGGAAATAACAAGCTCTGTTCTCTCTCAGAAAAAGAATAAGAGAGAAAAGAAAAGAATAAAGAAAACGTGGCAAGCCACTTTGTCTCCTGTTTTTCACTGTCAGTGCCCAACAAGAGGACTCTCATGTTACCAGTAGGCTCTCATTCACACAGACCTTCTCCCTTTCACGCAAACATCCAAACATAGTTACAAGTTTGCTTTCAAAAGAACAAGGTTGTGCACAGTATCTACAGCCTTCGTGTGCCCATAGGGGAAATACTCTTCTCCTAATCACAATCCCTTGGCAATCCAGCCAAACTCCTGTTTCAAAGACATGCACTGTGAGTTAGGGTGTCATCCACCCTACTCCTTAGTTCCCCTTTAATCATTCACCACGGCACAGATGTCCCAACAACTGCATTTCTGTCATTTCCCTTCTCGTTTAGAACCCTCATGGAGCCTCATTTCCGCCTGGCGTCTGCAAGGACAAGCTAACCAAGGGCAAGGTCTCTGCAGAGCCCCAGCTCTTCAGCAAGGGCTCCAGCAGAACTGGGAACTAATAATGGAAGAGCCAGCAAGGACGTTGATTTACAGACATTGCATCAGGATACATCAGTATAATTGGAACAGCAGAAGCAACACAAATATTAAATACAATTAAGAAATCATAGTTCTTTGCCAAGATAATTCACATTTGTAGTATTTTTTCTTCTGTAAAAGGAAGTCAACGCTATCCTTTCAGACTTTCTTAGAAGTGGGAAAAAATTAAGTATGGAAAACCTGATTTTTTAAAAATACTTTCCTTATTTTTCCTAAAAATGGCATGTTTCATTTTAAGACAACCTCCCCCCACCCCCACTTAGCAGTAAAAGATGCTTAGAATTTCTACTTCATTCAGCTTTCTATTACATGTCTGCCATCCCAAACAATACTTCAGGTATTTATTTAACCTGGGAAAGATAAAGCCACATTTGAATTTCCAAGCAAGTATAAATGTAGTTTAAATGAAAATAATCCAGCACCAGTTCCCACTTTTCTTTTTCTGTCCATAGTTCAGACATGTGGGTATTCTTCATATTTCTTTTTCTCCTGAGTCTAATCTGACATTTTCTTCCAACACACACAATTTAAATCCTAAAGAAGGCCAGAAGCAAAATTTCTGGCTGGTAGAACTCCACAGAAGTCAGGAGAAATTTATCCCATGTGTATAAAGATCTGGGGGCACAGCAGCTGTAGCTTAAAAAGAAAGTAGAAAAGTTGAAGCACTCTAGACACAAAAATGAAGTGTAGAAGTTTGCTTATATGGGTAAATTAATGAGTTTCAGTACATAATCTTGATTTACTGCTCTGGAGCTGTCACCTGCCATACAGAATACCCTCACAGCCTTGCTCCTCTTATAGTTACAAAGGAGCTAACCCTACTGTAGCAGGATTTCGGCAAAAGAAAAGTGAATCTACAAAGCCCAAATATATTTATTTGAAAATTAAAAAGATAGGGTATTTAAAGATAAAAGCATAAGCCTCCTGCACAGAAGATTTATATGAACCTGACTAGAAAGACATTTCCTTCATTTAAAATTAGTTGCTGCATGAGTAGCATAACTAATGAAATGGCTTTCTTATAGATTTGTCCCCTACTGTCATGACCCAGTTCCTGTAGCAATATTTCCAGCTGCATCCTGCAAGAGACAGCTCAAAAGCAGAGTTACAGCTCATCTGACAGTGCACGAATGCTAACTGGCTGGTCAGGTACATTTTGACTGATTACTTATAACCAAATGTTACATATAATGTGTGAGTTCTCCCAGGAGGGTCTTCATTTGTGTACAGCTCTCTAGTCACCAGCCAGTTTTCCCAAATTTTGTATCCATTTAGACATCTCTGAGAGTCCTACCTGTTCCTCTTTCAGGTTTCACTGGAATTAACCCCTGGGCTCAGAAGTAAATGGAGATGGGGCAGAACTGACAGGGAGACAACCACTACACTATGGAAATATTTTCCTTGGGCACCTGACTTACAAATAGAGAGGATAACATCTGAAAATACCTGAGAATCCCTCCACTATTACAAAATATTTCATTTTAACATCACAGAATTAATTCTTTAAATTATTTTTAAGGAAAAGCCTTAAAGAGATGAAGAATTGAAGAGAGAATAATAAGAGAAGCTGAGAAGCAATGGGGCCTTGTTAGTCTGTCAGAACATTTTTATAACTTTGAAGGCCAAACCCAGGTATTCTTCCTCAGCTTGGCAATCCCGTGGTGAGAAATGCTGTCATGAGTTCTAAGTGACACTCCTCGGAGCAGGCAGGATTTGGAGGTCTAGATTTCTTCCTCGCCATTGGCGGGGTTTTCATAAAAGACTGTGGGTGGATGGACCTGAAATGCAGGACAATTTCCTTACCCTCCCACCCTGGGAAGCATGAGGGTCTCAAAAGAATTTTTATTTAAAATACAGGTTGTCAAGTAGTTCCCATGAAAGAAGTAAACATTTTGGTTTCTGTCTGAAAACCAAAGTACTTTGTGGAAAGCTTTATTTGCTCTAAGGTCTGCTTTACCAGTTTTCATAACATATTAGATTTTGTTCAAAGTCAGATAACCACTGTTTGGAAGGGGGGGGTGGACAGAGCAGTGGGGGCACCCTAAAGGGTGTAGGTTTTGTCTTGGATTAAAGACAATGTAGTGGCACTTCTGTCTCAGTTACTTTAAGTCCCTATTTCATCTGTCAATCAGAACTCAAGGCTGCAGATGTCAACACAAAATAATAGAGTAAAATAATTTAACATATTCAAATATTGAATGATATCTCTGGAAAAGGCAATGTAGGAGTTGTGCCACCCAGTGGAACAACTAAGAAGAAAATACTGTATACAGTAAGTTCTACAGTGCTCAAGCTGCAAATACTCTCCATGGTATCATTTAGACCACGGTTGTTAATTCAACCCTTTTATTTTTTGTTCTTCTGAAAACTCAGTGTGAGCTGCCAATACTTCTTTGCTATAGTAAATAGGATTTTAAGCAGTATACAAAGGACTGGTTCATGGGAGGTGTGCTCCTTTACCTTATTTTCTATCTTTCATGGCTCTACATAGATTTGAATTCTGAAAGACTCCCTTGCAATAAATTCAGAAGTTCTGCTTCAGCCATGTAACTTCTCTCTTAATATTTGGCAGTAGATTCATTTCTATGGAGTATTTCTACAAGAGTTTAATTGGGGCTGCCACTGAGAAGCCAATGATCAAAGACTATAGCTCTGGTCACAGCAAACAACTGTAATTGTATTATGCAAAGTGTAAGCAATCTCAGTCCTCATATCCAACAATCAAACTAGCACACGGGGCCATCTAATGAGGAAACACTCGTTAAAGATGTTCAAGATCAACCTAATGAGGTGCATTTCAAACAAAAGTCTCTACCTTGGGACAAGAACTTAAGTGAATAAGACACACTTAAGCTATGCTTGTGGTAAAGTCTTTTCTATTCTGCTATTTAGCAAGATATTCTCTGGCCCATTTGTTTGAGAAAATGGTCTGAGAAAAAAAATAAATACCTGAGGGAAAGACAGTGTAAATCTCTTGCAGGCATTTCCTTGTAAAAGGAAACAGTGACTCCCTTTAAGACTCCTCACTGTAAACTGAAGGACTGGGAGAATCTAAGTGAAGCTGCAGCATGGGAAAAACATCTTCTGTCTTGCATGGACTATCAAAGTGGGAGCCAGTCAATGCCTCAGCAACTGCCAAAGGTAACATTCAGAATCCTTCTGCTGTGGAGGTGCTAGGTAGAACAGAATCCTTCTCTCCAGCAGCTTTCAAAGCCCAAACTAGATCTGCTGATATACTAATGCTGTAATACGTTTGTCAATGTACGCATTAGGTATGAGGTAGAGCTTTCTACATAAATCTTAAATGCTTGTTCCAGTCACTGTCAATCTCTGATGTACCCTCTAAGTCCTCTGTGATGAACATCAGGATGGGACAGTTTTACATAAATAATGCTACATCTTTGTTTTAGAAGGCCTCCAAATACAATGCCATGATACCAGGCACAGAGGAACATTAGGCTTCTTTTCTGAATCCTTGAGAAGCATGTTAAATTATCTTACTCCTGGTTCATTAAACAAGTTGCCACACTGCCAGGTGACCTTTCAGTTGCAAATCTCTTCGAAACTGCTTTTTCTTGCATTGGTTATTCAGCATGTTCTCAGAAAGCAGACATTTGTCCTGATTTCCTTATCATTTGATAATTATCACAAAACATAGGATAAAAAGGACCTTGTTTATTAAGATGAAGGGTAGCATGAATATTTTCCTTTTTGGTATATATCTAAATATTTGCTGTCAAATATGAAACTACCATGCACCTTCAGAAAATGTAAGTTTTGCAATTTGGGGGGTTCACCTCAGTGCATTTAAGCTTTGCATGTATTTAAGTGGATGAATCCACCAATACAAATGGTAAAAATACATCAAGAAAAATATCCAAATGGATGCAAATATTTTTTGAGTGAAAGCATCAGTCTGATTTAATGAGCACATTTATAACAGCAGTAGCTTTCCCTCTTTCTGTGTAGAAAAGGATCCTGTCAGGATGAGGGGCCCAGGCACAGAGATGAAGAGAAATCACCAACTGCTCTTCTTAGCCTTGTCATTGCCTATGCAAGACAAGTAAGAAATAGTAAAAGGATCCATCAGTGACCACTGTTTTATTGTTAAACTTTCACCTGAATGATGATTTCAAGGCTGCAGAGACCTCATGTAACTTGCAAATATCCACATAGCTGTGATTTCGTAAGTAGCAATAAATTTTCAGATTGTGTCCATGATGAAAAAAAGCTGAAGATAGTTAAATTTCAGTAGTATAGAGCAATTTTTATGTATTCTTATTTCATATGTTGTTTCAGGTCAGAGGCTTCCTTAACAGATTCACTGGAAATACCAGGATTGCAAAAACAAGTGAACAAAGCCATAGGGAGAATTTGGTTTTGAACAATCCGTATATAATTTACATAGACAGTTTTTGCATTCATAGACAAGTTAGAATTGTGTATTTCTAAATAGGTAGTTATGCCTTTCATTTCTGAATAAGTCAACAGTTGGCAAAAATCATTTGTTACTAATCCATTCTTTAGACACTTTATCTTAATTCCAGCGCTACCCCTATAGCTTTCAATTTAAATCATGCATCTTTCATCTTCGTATACAATATCTTAAATGTTTTGCATATTTTTTGTTCAAGAAATTACCAGTCTTTCAAAGCTACATGTTTCCAGCACATTCAAGTGTCTGTGTGCTGACTCTAATGAACCTTGGCAATATTTCAGCCAACAGAAATGGATTTTTCTGTTTACATGTTATTATCCAAGTGGAGTCGTTGGGCTGCCTCAGATTTTTGTATTATTATCTTGTTAGAAGGTTATGAAGCTCAATTCCAGGAGCTTGTATTCTAGAAAACTGGGACCATATATTCCAGGCTAAGGTCACACATCTGGGTAAGGTTGCCTGCTTGGAGGAAGAGCCAGCAAACAACTACCAGGCAGCTGCAACCATCTTAGTAAGATCGTGCCAGATAGTTGGACCACAGAACTGTCTCTGAGAACATTCTCTTAAGTTGCTTCATTGGGAGTTACTTGGAGTGATATAACCACATTTTGGTATAATGTTTCATATTTGAGAGAGAAGGATATTGGGGTGACTGCTCTAGAATCTTCCATTTCTCGTCATCTAGTTCAAAGTACTATTGGTCTCACTGAATCATTAAAGCGGTACTAAGGATATCTGACTGAGTGACTCGGAACTCAGCAGTTACTCTGGCTTTGTGTGATCTGCCAGTCTCTTCCTCCACTCTCTGCCATTCACACTGCTCTTTATCTCAGCCCTCAAGGAGTGAAGAGATGGTTGGCTGAATTTAGCATCTTACAAGTGTGCTTATGCACTGGAGCGTGCTTATGTGAATCTGACATGGCGAGCTAGTGGAAGAATGCAGCTGGTTTAGCAATCACAACAAAATAATCTTTCAAGCCAATCATGCTGTTCCTCTAGGCTCCTGTTTCCAGAGGATCCCAACTGGAGGGTTTGCAACAAAACCAAAGCAAATGTGCATTGCCAGGAAGCAAAGTAGAACACCTTAATGTGGGTCAGTACATCCACCCCACGACAGAGCTGGGGCTCTCACTGCTTGGAGGCATGTACCCTTTTGTCTACCAAACAGCTACTTTGAGTAGATATTCTACCTTGGGCTGTGATCTTGATTTTCTTATAGTCTCCAGCTGTATTTTCACATTTTCCTCAGACCATCTGCGAGAAGGATGGGGTAATATAACCACTGTTAAAAGCAAAATGTAGAGTGAAACATTATGAAAAAATATTTACTTTTCATATCTGCCAGGTAAGACAAGTAGCAGACTGTCACTCTTGTTAAAAACTCTGTAGCATCCCATTGCCAACTTTCAGCATGGATAATTAAGGAAGTGCTCCTCCAAACACATAAACTCAGCTGGAATCACTTCCTGAGATCATTTAGCTACATTTCTACATGAAACTAAAAACATCTTTTAGTCTGTGCAGGGCTTGGACTGAAATTCCAACCTTAGAGTCTTCATTTGTTTTTCTCCTGTTAGCAGTGGCTAAGCCAGGAGGCACACAGACCTACAGATCCCAAATTCACCTGACAATCCTGGCAGCTCAAGACTAAACATGATTCTGTTTGAAAGCTGACGAATTTTAACACTTCTTTACTCAGATCTGTGTGAGGTAGGAAAAGATCTCTACCCCATGGCTTCTTATACCCTAAGAATAAAAAATTAGGAAAGTAGCTGTCATTTATCAGTGAAGGAAAAATAAGTCCCTTACTCCAGCTAATGATTTATACAATAATCACGGATTCTTCTTTTTTTCACATTGTATAGAATTATTCTTTTTTTCACGTTATATAGAGACTTAACTTTCTCTTTACTTCCAAGTACTTTCAGGACCCTCTTGAAAAGACAGATGGTATTTATTGTGAAATACTAATGTAGAGAAGTAGAGGGGTGAGGAGAAGCTGAAGTAAATTTTCATTTTACTGTGGAAAAACATGGTTCCTCAACTGGAAGAGGACATCTCCTTTTTCTGTTTTAGTCCAGGTGTATTTCCTACCTATGTATGCTCCCCTGTGCTTTCAGGCCTCCAAGGTATATAGTGCTGCTTTAAGCAGGAGGCTGGACTAGGTGACCTGCAGCATCCCTTCCAACCACCGTGTCCATGATTGTGTCTCTCATTTCTACTCTATTATTCCTTGCCCTCTGCATCCCACCCAAACTTCTGTGGCATATATTTAATTTTTAAATTGTCCTAGAGCAATTTCCTTTGTGTGCTTGCAACTATTGTCAGCTGGCTGACATGTCCAGCTGTGCCAGTATGTCATAGACTGGATGCTCAGCAAAAGCAGAAGCAGCAACCTGCACTAAGGTTCTGCTCATGAGAGAAGACCAGGAGGCACACATAGAAAAGAAAATTTAGGATCTGTACCACAAGGCCAAAAAGAAGGTCTGCTATAATTCATGAAGGGCCTTGTGTGGTCCATCTGCCCCTCCTAGCAAAAGCCTAAGGAATGATATGACAACAGCCAGCCAGCATTAAGACATCATGAAGTAACTAAGGTCAAGAGGTGTCTATGATGACATCTGTTATTATGATAAACTGTCTAACTAGAATAATCTCACTTAGATAAGTGTGTCTGTGCCATGAAAACTGATCTGACAGCAATCCCAGTTACTGTCAAGAACCTCACCATTAGCCTGTGCAATAAAAAATGTAACTTACCAGCCACTGTCCTCCCTGCTCCAGAGGTGACCAGTGTAAATCAAAAGCTTGCTATATCACAGACGAGCTGAGTGACTTTAATGAGAAATCTTGTCTTTATGGATTACTGTTCCCCTGCCACATCTTGTCAGCAATTCTTCAGAAAATTATTCTACCATTCCCAGTTGCAAGGAAACAGATGGCACATGGAAGGAACCTCTCTGAAGTGTAATGTCTTGGAAAAATAAGAATAAATAAATTAAAGACCAGAGGCCAACACTAATGTTGTCTTCTACCAAAATACAGCTTAACTAGGTGTATTGGGTTTGTGTGTCAAGGCGTTGTAGCGGAGGGGCTGCAGGGGTGGCTTCTGTGAGAAGCTGCTGGAAGCTTCCCCCATGTCCAGTGGAGCCAGTGCCAGCCAGCTCAAAGATGGACCCACTGCTGGCCAATGCTGTGCCCATCCATGACTGCAGTAACACCTCTGGGATAACAGATTTAAAAGGAGGAAAAAAACTGCACAGCAGCAACTGCAGGCAGAGAGAGGAGTGAGAATATGTGAGAAACATTGCTGCAGACACCAGGATCAGTGGAAAAGGAGGTGGGGGAGCTGAGATTCCCCTGTAGCCTGTGGTAAACGAAGCTCATGGTGAGGCAGCTGGTCCCTGCAGCCCAAATAAGTCCATGGTGGAGCAGCCCTTGGAGGACTATATGCCAGAGCAGGGGGCTGCCAAAGGAGATTGTGACCCCATGGAAAGCCTGCACTGCAGCAGGTTCCTGGCAGAAGCTGTGGCCCTATGGAGAGAGGAGCCCACACTGGAGCAGGTTTGCTGCCAGGACTTGTGACCCCATGGGGGACCCATGCTGGAGTACCCTGTTCCTGAAGGGCTGTCTCCCATGGGAGGGACCCCATGCTGGAGCAGGGAAGGAGTGTGAGGAGTGTGAGGTGCAGGGAGCAACAGAAACGTGCTGAATTGACCACAAGCCCCATTTCCATCCCCCTGTGCCACTGGGGGAGCAAGAGGTAGAGCATTCAGAGGTGAAGTTGACCTTGGAAAGAAGGGAGGGGTGAGGAGAAAGTGGTTTAAGATTCAGTTTTTATTTATCATTATCCTACTCTGATTTGATTGGTAATAAATTAAACTAATTTCCACAAGTCAAGTCTGTTTTGCCTGTGCCAGTTACTGGTGAGTGAGCTCTCCCTGTCCTGACCTTGACCCATGAGCGTTCCATTATATTTTCCAAGGGGAGTGATGGAGCATCTTTGATGGGCTCCTGGCATCCAGCCTGGGTCAACCCCAAACACTATGCTACATTTATTTTCTATTTAGCACTTAGATAGGACGGTCATTGTTTGATCCACTTTTAGTCCATTCCTGCAATTGTTGCCTAAGCAATATATATTGTTTTCACAATATGGAACACCAACAGTAAAACAAGCCACTGTAAGCCATAGAAAGAGATGAAATAATAGTAACAGGAATATATGAATTTTCTTGGATTTCCAAATATCTGAACAAATACCAGGGCATCTATACTTCAGTCATAATTTATACATAGGCATATTACCTATGCATCTATGCATATGAAGTCCATACACAAGATAATAAATACTCAGTAAAGCATATTTATAACAGCTTTTGCTAGTGCAATGAATCCTAAACCTTAAGAAGTAATGCAGAATGTTACAAAAATGAATATCTGAGTAGCAGTGAATGGATACCAAATGTATTCTTCATCTGTTTCCATGCTTCTCAGCTCTGTAACAGAAGAAAGAGGGGAAAATTTTCCTAAAGGCATGAGTTATACTCAGACTTGCAAATAACATCTTTAGCAACTTACAGCTGGAGAACAAGCAGAGAAATAGCATTTTTTCTTATTGAGGTATTATGGGAAAACTCAGTTCTTGTGTATAAATACAGAGTTCCTTAGAGAAGTAATTCATTCAAACATACTTGGCACAGTGTTCAACAATCATTACTTCTGCAAGCTGCACCCAAGTAAAGGCTCTGAGTAAAGCAAATGCATTGATATGTAACTCATGAACATACTACTGAAGCCATCAAAAATTTGCCACTTCTAGAAAGCTCCTGGAACTGTTTCTATACTAGTATACTATTTCTTTGGTGAAAAGAACAGTGCTGTGGAAGGGCCTGGGTACTGTTTATAGGACAAGGAATAATTTAGAGGATACCCTAAGAACTTGCACCAGTGACTATTCTGTGGTTGGACTTGGCTCTTCTGAAAAACTCCCTGCTCATGTAGACAATGAAAGCAAATCAAGTACTGGTGCAGTCTTGCAGACTTTCACTCCCTCTCCAGGGATGCCCTGTTGGAGTGCATAAAGTTAGGATAAATACCTGATTTTCCTGTTAGAGGAAATTCTCTTTAAAGTACTGCGGGGACTTTGACACAATGTTGACTTTGTGCCCCACTGCACAAGGCAGGTGCAGCCAACAACCTCCAGCTGACAGAGCTGTCACTGGAAGAGTTCAGGTTCCACAGCCAGTGGCAAGAAAACCAAAACAGAGAATACATAAAAATCTAATACACAAAATTTAATCCCAACAAATGGGATACAAAGAGCCATCTCAAGTCTGCCTGAAGCAGATTAGCAATGCCATGAAGACCAACAGTCACTAAACCACCCATTCCACCATGAAAAATAACTTCTCTGGAAAAACTCCTGGATCAGCACAAATCATACACTAAAGAAAACGACATAGCTTTTGCTAGGACCAGCCCAGTAGCAGTTGGCATTAAGCCTATGAAAGTTTTGATGAGAGCAGACTGTGAATATGTTTGCTATTTGAAAAAAATTAACTTTAATGCAACCTTTCAGATTTCATAAGTTTTAAATAAAACAACCACATCCAGTCTTGCCTTTCATGCCACAGTCTATTACTTTTCACCTAAAAACAGCTCTGCTGACACCTTCAGCACAACAAAAAGAGAAAGTTACTCTGGTGGTGATGATGACCAGTTTGTACCTTCTTTTATTTTCTGCTGGCTACCTGGGAGCTGCTGTGATGCAAACAACCACTTATCTTGCCAAGCTAAATGGAGAGGATGTGACTCACATGCTCTGATACAGGTAGTTTATTAGTCATGACCACAAGACCATTGTTTTATGCTATGCTGAGTTCTGACTCCTGCTATTCCTATTATGCCCATGAGTTTTTCATGATGATACATGGGAACAGTCAGTTGTGAATGAGAACAAGGTGCTCTGTACTGCAGTATTTTCTGCTGTACTACTGTGCATTTTCACAGACGGTGATGGATTTCCAGAAGCAACTGAGTTTTTCTTTGTTCTGACGTATGTAATGTTCATGACTGCAGGAGTCAAAGATTAGTTAATATGGTCTCTGAAATAAACATATAATTCCCCATCCTACCTCTGTATTGCTGTCAATGCCAGTGTTTGCTCCAATATATACCAGGAGGCATCCAGACAATTAAATATACCAAGAGGTAGAGAATCCATCACTTTATTTAGTATTTTACTATAATTGGCTCACTTTGATTTTTAAAGTTTGTTTCCAGCTCACTAAATCATTGATTCTTACGTCTTTCCTCATCAGATCTGGATGAAGATGGGGGATAACAGCAGCTGCAATATCACTGTTGAGTTCTCTAGTGTCAGTAGATCAGAGAAATACATTTGTTCTCATCTTCCAGGAGTTGACTCTTGTTGAAGATTCCTATATTTTAATTGTTATGTTTGTTACAAAGAAATTGCAATAAGAGATAAAGATCTTTTTGGTGCCAATGGATTTCTATGACATAAAAAGTATTAGTAGCTACTGTATATTTATCAGTTATGATCCATTTCAAGCATTCAAAAATGTAAAATGACTTACGTATGTGTGTGTGAATGTATGAATGCAAACATATGTATAGGAAAAATCTATTATTTGCATAATAAAGGCCTGATTCTGCAGAAACTCAAACTTCCTGCTGGACTTTACCTTTGTCAACAGGACCATGGATTAGAAGGACAGAGCTCTTCAGGCACTATGAGCAGATTATGCATTAGGATCATGTGGCCATTGGTCTAATTTATCAATTTCTCCCAAAGACAGCAAATTAACTTTACCTAAGCAATACACAGCTCATGTCAATACTTCTTCAGATTTCACTGTATTGTCTGACTGAGGTCACAAAAACATGACAAAGGTTATACATATATGCAATGAAAACCTGTTATCTTAATTATTTATGATTTACTTGAACTGCTAACTTAACACATTCAGATACAAGCAGCAGATTTTCTGGGGTTACTATATATATATATATATATATATATATATACATATAAGAGAAATAGTCATACCATCCTTAGATCAAAGCTTACTGAGTTTTATAAGAGAAATTGTATGAGCACAGTCACTACTCTGTGGTTTGACCCCTTCTTGCCATAGCAAGCCTGTACTATGCTTGTTCCCCATGTGTGTTACGGAGAGATTTTCCTAAAGCAGCCTTTCAGAGGGGCTGTACATAAATTCTCATGCCCTGATGGAGGTTTTTCTTGATGTCTTGAAGGACTGCAGCTACATGGTCAAGGAGAGACTTCACCAGAAAGGCAACATTCTTTTAAAAATCAACGAATTCAGATGTCCCTACTTGCGAAAGCAAGGAAGTAATAACAAAAGCAGAAAACTTACATCATTACTACATTATTCATAATGCTATATATTATTGCACCTAAAACATTCTTATACATAATTTTTTTAATAAATTTGTAAGATTTCCCAGATGCACAGCACTGATCTCAGCTGAAAAGGCTACACAATAAAGATACGTGACTTTTCTCAAATTGTTTCCACGGCAGGGGCTATTCTCTAAGCTTATTCTTGAGATACGGTGACAAGCTCTCTTCTATGGCAACAGCAATATAAATAAATATAAATAGCCATGTAAATAGCCAGATATAAAGAATAATAAATGATGTTTTATTATATGGCACATTTTAGGGAAGGTATATTTTCTTTAACGTGCCATACATTGTCACCTCAGCTGCATATTACTACTGCCCTCAAAGATACAGTACATAAGGCATACCCATACCTACCATTTGTTCTATAAAATTTAAATTATTACAGGTTTTAATATATCTCAAAGCAATCTCTGAATTTCTGTGTTTAACAGAACGGAACCAGTTTTATAATTGATCTGTTATCTAAACAATTAACCTTTTAATACTTACCAATGTTGATCTGAACCTCAGCCTTAAGCAAATCAATCATTCAGATCCAAGTTTCCTTATGTGTGGAAAACAGTTTTTCAGACGCAGCATTTGAATGTACAAATTGACAGAAAATATTCTTCAAATGGCAATAAACTGAAAGAACTGGGATATGAAGATGGAGAATGAGATCATTAAATGTTTGGTCATGTTCTAATCCAAGATTTCTCAAGTGTGAGAACACGTTCTACTGAATCTCTCAGGACATAACAGTTCTCAAATAATCCATATCCACTTTTCTGTGAAGTTACCATTTTCTAAAACATAAACTGTTCTTTAAGGGACTAGCTGAATCAGGCTCACACAATTTTAGTCACCAAAATGAAAGATAAAATTAGGTATTTTGTGGAGCTCTGAATAAAATAAATTTCATTTTTTTAACTTCTCTTTGTATTTCCAGAAGAAGTTACATCGAATTTCTCATCCCTTAACTTTTTAAACTTACCTTTCAAGGAATGTGGAATGTCATAAATCTCAGTACACATAGTATCAGATTGTTTTAATTTTATGGTCATCATAAAAAATTTAGCATGTTGTGAAACAGAAACTAAGCAATTCATGAAGTACAAAATTACTTTTCGTACCATGTATTCAAAGCTGACAAAACAAACACATGTACTTTTGGAAAATGTTGGTACTTAAGGAAAATTGATTGAGAGTTTTTATCAAGACAACATCATAAATTTTATTACATCTTGCATTATAGACCCTTCAGCTTAAGATCTATAACAGAATCAAACATTAACCAACAGTTAATTTGGATAGTATGGCTAAGAACATTATGTTGCCTTGATAATTAATTAATTCGGTATTCCCAGGGCATCCTTTAAAATAAGGAACTATGATTAACCCTCATTTAAGCACACAGAGTCCAGGGACTCCAAACGGCCCACGGAAATAGGGGTCCTGTGCAATCACAGCCATCTCACACACCGCCTGCTCCGGCCCAGCACTGCAGTGAGTTCCAGGGGGTTCTGCAGATCTTCCATCCCGATCTGTTCAGACCCTCCAGGCTGGGCAATAGGAAATCTCTCATCTACCCTCATCATTAGTACTTCAACAGAAAAATATGGCATAAAATCCTCCAGAAGTCCTCGGATAAGCCATTTCCAGCAGACTGTATCCTATCTCATTTGTTAATTACCTTACAAACTTGTTTCCTTTATTAATAAATCCTACTATTAGTTGACTATGTTTTTTCTACAGCAAATAATGTTGTAAATTCACTTTAACAAAATAAATTGCAATTTCCAGCATTTCCACAACACGGAGACACCAGTGTTCATGGTTCAAAATGTTCTTCACCCTGTGGTCCAGAGACAACTGGCAGACCATAACCCACCATAAAGTAGTCTATAAAAAGAACACAAAAGAAATTCAACAAAGAAGCTATGCATACATGTTCTCACATGTGCAAGGAAGCAAGCAAAGAAACACAGGGAAGAAACAAATGTAATAAATATGCAGTTTAGTGGGTTGTGACCATTATACACAAGATTTTCCAGTATGAAGAAAATAACATTGTCATTGCATGTATTTAAAATAACAGAGTCAAAATACTAATGTCAAAACAGCCAAGGGGCAGGAAATCACTATAGATCCCAAACACAACAGAGGGTTATTAAGCCACTTTCATGCTAATTAAATCTCATTTTAATGTCTAATATCCTACAGATGGCTTTGTACAGGCTTTTCTCACTGTTATAGAATGAGCCTTACAAGGTAACCCCTTCAGTCTCTTCAGCTGTAAATTGTTTATTGGTAGAGCTAACCCAAAAGCTGGTCGCTTATCTCCTGTAAAATTTGTTTTTAAAAGCTTTTAAATTCAAAGCCATGAAATATATTTGCTTCCACTCTCACTTCCTTTCAAAATTCCAGAATTTCCTAAAACTACAGTGAGGGATTCTGAATAAGCAATGATGTCTGATTATTTAAGAGGGCAAACAAAGGTGATATAAACTTAAGCAAGGAGTTATATTTATATAATTGGGAAAGTTCCAGTTTGCAACTTCATTATGCTTTGCACCCCACAGCCTCCACTTGCACCCAAAGACATAGAAGGGACTTTTCTCTGGTAGGGGATGTGTGTATCCACTGTGTCAGGATATATGACAGTGGCGTAAATAATCCTTTCCCACCTCTTGGAGCTTTGTGCTGAATAACTTGGCCAAATCTCAGAATCTGTTGGCACTCAAATGGCACTGGAAACCATATCACACTAAACTGCACTGCTGTGTTTCCTGTGCTGCTTCAGAATGTCAAAGGAATCTTTTTATCATTTTATTTCTAATTGAAGTGGGACAGGGACAACTCTAAAGGTTATATCTGTGTTCTGTTCACAATACTGACCTCCTTACCTCATTTCCACTATTAACAGATTTGCATTCCTTAAGACAATAATAAATGAGGCTAGTCTTGTAAGGGGAGTAGTATCTTTTAATAGCTGTACTGAAATAATGAGAAAAAACAGAGAAGCTTGCAGACCCTAAAGGAGTGGGTTGTGTGCTGAATACTCCTCTATTTTCTCCTGCTAAAGTAGTGGTCTAATAAAAAGATAATATAATGTTATCTTTTACTACTTATGCTTCATTTGTATCCCCAGACCATCACAACTGCAACAAATCTACTTTAGACAGGTGGCTGTTCACAAACCAGTTTAAAACAGAGAGGAATGGTTTAATATGAAAAGATATGTATATTCTCCAACTGCACTGTGGAGTAAAGTTCCCCCGGTCGATTAAATAAATAAAAGCCTTACTGTATTTCCTTAAATACCAACTAATTTTAGGCAAAAAAAATCTAATTCAGATTTTCAGTTGCACCTTTAATTAAACATGAGCTTTAGCTAGTTTCATCCTTGGGACTTCCCACAATTCATCTGTAAGTGATAAAACTTAGTAATACTATGAAATCAAATTCTTTATATTAAAAGCCCATGATTTCCATATTTTTTTGTTCACAAAGGACACGATTTACCATAACTAACTTCTGCCACCCACAGATTAGAATCCTAAACTTACCTTGTCACCTGGACCCCCTGATAACAGACAAATACTTTACAGGGATGACTGACTTGTCTTGATGCCCAAGACAGACACATACAACCATCTTCTGAAGGAGCCGATATCTCTCTTCTCTGATCACACAAGGAGCCAAGACAATTTGTTTAGGCTATGGATTAAATACAAGGGTCTAGTCCCATGGGAGGTGCTCTGACACAACCACTGCTGCCCCAGAGGAGCAAGGATTTGCCTTTGGTCCTGTGTCAGCCTTATAGAAGTACCTTACAAAATGATACAGAGAAAAGGACAGAAAGCAATGAATGCAGCTCCTTTTTTTTTTTCTGCTAAGGCAAAAGGAGGTCTTTTCCCCCTACTACTTCTAGGTGGTAAACTTGCCTTTTACCCCAGCATTTCCTGCTTTGGATGCTAAGGAATGAGCTTGCCTTGTTTCAATCTGCTTTAACCAGCGTCAAACCAAACTTATGTTAAAGGTGAGGAATGTGTTTAATTTCACAGGGGTAGAACATACTTCGTGTTTGTGTCCTGCAGCTCTCTCGCTGTCACTGCAAGAGGTTTCAGACACTTTGCATTTGCAAATCCACAATGCCCCACAAAGCCTTCACAAGGCCTGGCCCCTCCACCACAATCAACAGTGCATTTATAATCACACATAATCATCTGAGTTCATGTGAAGGCACATGAGATGGTATGTTTGCCTCTGCCCTTGCAATTGCTTCCAAGGTTCACATTTAAAGCAGGATTTTGCAAAACCACAGGATTGTGTATGCAGTACACAAAAAGACAAAGTACTGTTACAATAAGAAATATTCCACATTTTCTCTGCCCACTAAGAGGAGGAAACATGGGTTGAACATTGCTTTATTTGAGAGCTTCATGGATGTACAGTTCATGAATGCAGGAAGTTGGGTTCAGAATAGATTTAATTCCATACTTTGGATATACATCTTGATTAGATTATTCTGCATCTGCCTCATTTTAAAAGAGGTGTTAAAAAGCACTATCATATTTCCAAATCTGGTTCACACCCTTTGGTATGCTAAGAATTTTAATATGTCTCACATTCTACACTTTACTGCAAGAGTTAACGAATTTTGCATTCACAATCCATGCTTGTTACAAAGTATGTGATTTAGTAGTCAAAGAGAAAACTGCTCTAAATCATTTTATACAGTATGAGCCATGTAACAACCATTTCTGCCCTGCAAAATGTATCAGGAAGGTCTGTTTTTACTCACTGAAACATGAGTGTTTGAAGGCTCTGGGATTATAATCCCATTTTTAAACCACGTGTTTGTACGAAGATATATTTCTTTTCTAATATATGATAAAAACGCAGTAAATTTAACAGACAGTAAATAAAGCAGATGTGAACCATGAACACTTGCTTAGAAAATGTGGGATGAGGTAGGATGAGATGATGCTATCTTTAAAGCTTCATGGACACTTGCCCCAGATCAAGAATAGATGTTTTAAAGTGCAAGTATGTTTTCTAAATTACTTGTTCCTCCTTGATCCTCAGACACATTTAACTGCAGCACAAACCTTTCATATGCCTCCATATGCTCATTTTAAGCCAGCTTTGCATCTGATGAATCGTACAAACCAGTTCCATTTGCAGAGTTGGAACCTCTTAAATGCGAAAATCCACATTGAACAGTAACAGGACATGCAAGTTCCCCACCAAAGAATATGTCCTTTTGTTAAGAACAAGAGCAGTCTTGTTTGAAATAGCTCATATGACAAGAGGGTCACAGGAAGGCACAACACAAGTTTAGCCAGGCCACATTTTCCCTCCAGAATCACATCTCCCAAGGTGAAATCAGGGCAGATTGGTTTATACCACAACTGTGCGCTAGAAGCAGTAACAAGTACAGAGAAAATTGACATTGGCAATACACATATAGGTTGTTATCTGGTCAGCAAATATATTCAAAGCCAGTGCCTATCCATCAAATACCTTCAGGCTCCATTACCCTTTCCTTTCACCCAGCTGCTGTTTACAGACAAAAGGAATCCATTCTGTTTTGCTGAGCAGATCAAAGTGTAACAGGCTATATATGGCCTGCAGTGGAGGAAAACAGTGTGGCACGTCATACCGCTGCCCTGACGCAAGGCAGTTACAGGCATCAGCAATGACACATTGACTTTTGCACCTACTGCAATATTTTAAGCCTCTTTCCACCATGTCAAGTACAGAGTTCAGCCACCAGCAGCCCCAGGCAAAATGTGCTAGTGCTGGCCAAAGAGGGCTGGGACACAGAGGACAACTCTAGATATGGGCTTGAGAGCCAAGGTCTGACTGAGCTCTACCTAAACCTCGTGGATCAGTGAAGAACAGGTAAGGGTGTGGAGCAAAGAAGACTCAACACCCAGCAAGAGACAGAAAGGAGAAATAGCAAAATTCAACCATAGTTAATTCTTGATAGAAAACTTGTGTAAGCTGCTCCCCTTGCTAATGGATTCTTAAAACATAGTACAGTACTTACAGCATAGAGAATCATGAGAAATACGTAGGAGCGGTCTGGATCAGTTCCTAACTACCTGAGTGTGCTGATGTGAATCTCATTAGATACTAACTGTGTCTCTATTTACTGATCTCATCACCAAAAATGTTTTCTTCCTCTTAGATTCAGTACTAACGCAAAAAAAATTTCAGGTCAGTTTTAAAAAGTTTCTAACAGTACACAGTTTGTGCCTTTGCATTCCATAAACATGGCAATAACAGTTCCCTACAGAGGGACAAGAATGTCAGAGGTGCAGAAAAAAGACACAATAAAACAAAAGATAAACAATAAAACAAAAGATGTGATGAAATAGGTACTACATTGGAGTAGTACATCATTGGAGAATTAAGGTAGGCTAAACCCAGGGAAATTGGAAGCTAGTTAGCACACCCCACGCAGAGAAACATAGCATTGTTTTATAGACTGGCTTATGGTTAATAATATTATGGGAATGGTTCACTCCAGCTGACATGTGCAACTTCAGCTTAAAAGATTACCTTTTTTTTCCCAGTCATCATTATAGTAAAAGTCTGTGTTAGTCAAGCTAACAAAAAAGAAAGAGGATTTGTTTTAAGGGAAAAAACATCTCACTCAATGAATGTTTAAGAATGTTTCAGCTTTCCGGTTTTGATCTACTTGACTGGTTTATAAACTGCTTTTAAAACTGACAAACAAATCTTGTCAGAGAATAATACAACACAAAACTAAGCTGTAGCAAATGATTTCCCTTAGGGTTAGGTTTTGCCATGTGTCCAGAAAAGACGAAATAAAAACATGTCCTTGCTAAAATAAAGCCGTTTTTCAAAATTCAGCATCCTTTCCACACGCAGAGCTTTAATTTTTGCAGCAAGGCTTTGCTGTCTTTTTGTTTTATGTGCAGCATATGGCTTTCAAGAAATGTCAGTAAGAACAGAGGGACTTCACCAGACTCCTCGGAGGGTGTTTCACCTGGCTCTATAACAGCTGTATGTGCTAGTGAAAGCTGAGAAGCCCCAGGTTTATGATTAACAATTTAATGTGAGTTACATCATGGGAGAGGCACCTTGTGCAATCTTCTGACATAATTTACTGTACATGGTATTCATTCCAATGTGAGTTATAAGTCATCCATGAGTAAGTCCTGAAGAATCAGAGGAAGCTGTAAGCAATACACAGGGCAGCCTGACAAGAATGAGCATTTGTGATTGGTTAATAACTTTGTATTGACCTTTAAGTTTTGGGTTTCCAATTGTTAAGTATAACCAGCAGAAACCTCCAAACTGATGTAATCTCTCACATTCCCAACTTGCAGAATGGGCCTTTCAGGTTTTTTTGTTTCCAAACTGCTGTCTTTGTTAGTGCTTGCTGCAGAAAATTACTATGAAAGCATTAATAGCTTTTGATGGTAAAACAATGAAATTCTGACATAGCTGGGGTTATGCATAATCATGATCACAGTCACTTTATATGTGTGAATGATTTCATTAGACTCTTATCATTTATGACGTTTTATGCTCATTCAACTAGGACTACTTTTATCTTATATACATAAGGTTGCTAATGCATTTGAATGATTGAGGATTTAATTGAAATTGGTAGTATGCAGTAACAGTCATAATACTGTAGCTGCTTCCTAAGCACACCAGCAACAGTCTACACTCCATGGAGTTCAGTGTTGGGGAACAGTACAAACAGAGGTAGAGAAAAGAAAACCAAAATTTCTGAAGTGCAGCAGTTGTGTCAGAGGCTTTAAATGGAGGGTTGCTGATGAACCAAGGGAGAACGAACCATTGCTTGGGGGCTATGAAAGTAAGACACAAACATTTGCTATCAGAAATAAACCCAGTAAATGTACCATTCAGCAAATATGGGCATCACTACTACAAGTGCAAAGCTTTATCATTCACCACATTTGAAATGAAAAAATTCTTGAATCTCGTTCCACACATGGAGGGCACACTACTACAGCTACTTCCACACATAGGCCCACAAACTTTTTTTTTTGCTGCTACATTTTGGACACACTTTGAATTACAAACCTGATGGGAGCAGGAGCTTCTTTTTTTAGATCTGCTTACAAAAGGTGTTTTACACATATCAGTATCATAACTGCATTATATGCCTACTATGTATTTTGTATTAAACATTATGTTATAGCAGAGAAAGGAGATCTTTCCATTTAAAACTTGCAGGCAGACTCCAAATACTACCACAGTTTCTAAATAGAAGCAGGAATAGTCAAAGTTGTTTTGATCTGTTGTGCCCTCTTCATCCATGAAGTACTTAATTCAAACATCTCTTTTTGCACCAAATTTATCAGACCCCAGGGATCCCCTTGGCATCAGGAATTCTGGCTCAATAAAGCAATCAAATGGAATGGAAGAACTGGGTCACTGATCAATCTGTTCTCTGGGATGCTCAAAATATCCTTAAGTCTGCTAAATTTGACTATGTGAGTGATTTCTGTTGTACAGAGGGAATTCTCAGAGGGCATGGAGCTACCAGAGTAACTTCTTTCACCATGTCCTCCAATGGGCCTCTTTTATTGCACGAGGCACAGACAGGAGAAGGCAACTCCCTGCTGGCACAGATCCCAAGGGCCACAGCTGTTATCACATGTCCCAGTGACCAGCCTGACATTGGGATGGCCACAGCTCTGCAGCCACAGAGTGGAGCTTTCTACCAGCCTCAACCAGAGCGTGCACTGCCCTGCTGCAAGTTGCCAAGTAATCAGTTCTCTTTTATACTCAGTCAATATTAATCATAGTAGGTGGGATTGTCAGGAATGATTTATGGCACACCTGCACAGCCAGAGCAGTGATAGAAATCTGCACATGAAAAGGGTGGCATTACCGGTGTTTTTTTCCAGGAAGTGACTGAATCTCTGTGTGTGGATCTGTTTTTCCTTCACATAATTACTTTAAATGTAGTTTTTTTGGCAGAAGTTGCCATCTGCAGCTACACACTACGTCTCACAAAACTCAAATTCTGATCTGATAATTTAGCTCAGTTTTCCACTGCCTATTCACTGACCTATCTCCTTCCATGTCATTTCCCTTAAAGACTTAATGCAGTTGTGATCTTACAGCATGTTTGTTTCTACACAACAGTGTATGTAGCGGAACCACAGACGAATACAGCAGAAGATTCCATACAGGCATACATAGAACACGTGTACAGATACAAAGATTGACAGAGCCAGGCACATAAGCTAAATCCTAGGAATCACACTCAGGAGTTAGTGAATGGATCAGTATCAAGAGATCACACAGCCAGGCTTTGAGGTGGAGGAAGACTGCATGACCACACTCAGTCTGTTCACTATGGGAGAGATAGAAAATGGTCAAGTTCTAACAGAATTAGATCTCAAGCTACCTTCTTCTCAGTCTCACATTCCTGTTCCCAATGGATCCCAAAGGCCATAGTTTATTGCAGTAAGACTGTATTTCACTCATTCTGCTCCTGGACTCAACGTCATTCCCTATTTTGCATTAAAATCACCTTTGTGAGTCTGAACAATTATACTTTAGTATCAGTAATTAAGCAAGGCTACTACAGGTACAAAACGTGTGTGTTCTATATATCTCCAGTGCATCTAAGATATTTAATTAGCTTTATGCAGATTAATAATGCTGAGAAAAAAAATAAGGTTGATAAGAGATCCCCAGAGCCACAACTGTTTTCTGACCTATTACTGCAAGAGATCCTTTCCTCATTATTTTGAAGTAGGTTATTTCCAGGTAACGTTATTTCTGCCCAGACTTGCAAAGTACCAAATATGTAAGTAAGGAAATTATCTGTTGTTTTATAGAGTACTATTTGGCAAAATTTGACCTGGAATATAATTTCAAACTTGCCGTGTTCATTCTGGATTCATAAGCACTGCCCTAGGTTTGGTAAATGTGGTTTTGTATTTTAATACAGAATAGAACAATAACAGCTCTGCCTGAGAGAGATTTAGGTCTTAACCAGAAATTCAAGATAAGGAAATTCACCATGGTGCAATGTGAGGTCACCTGGGCTGAGTAAAGATAATAGCCAGGATTCAGTAGAATGTCTTAATTTTAGGATGTCAAATTTGAGACATGTTGAAAAGCCTGGGTTTTCAAAGGACAGGTGTTCCACAATTCTCAGAAAGAAGGCAGCATGAGCGTTACTAAAAGCAATGAACCAGCAAATCTTGGAAAAAGTGCTTTATTCCAAGAAGAAAAATTGTTTACATTGAGGGCAAATGTCCTTTTTCCATTTTGCATTAGGCACTTGAAAACCCAGCCAGCATCTGCAAAGCATATGTGTTTTAATGATTGGATGAGAAGAGGCCGCTGTAAGGAAGTGATGGCTATGAAAACCTAAAGTAAATTCTACACAAGATATTTTTATTAGTGGCTGGAAGCTTCTGTATTTAGAGGACATTCTCTCCCTTGCTGTGTCCATTGAAGTAGACAGAACTTTTCATAAAGCTGCCTTAGAATTATGATATGGCAACAACTATAGTGGATGTCACCAGACCTATACAGAGTTGGATACTGTTATTCCCCTTGTTAGTTTATATCTGCTTTCAGCTGGGCTGCACCCAATTATTGTGTGCAACTCAAGAAAATGTAACCAAAGACCTCCCTCTGTGATGATACCTGGTGCTAAAAAGGTATGTGGTTTATTGGAGGGTGGGGAGGGCCAGGGCAGGTCAAGGGGTGCAAGCCACCCCTAGGATGTCTTTCTAAGATAAACTATATTTACATTTGCCCCGTGTCTGGTGTGCACTGAATGACCTTGGCCCTGACCTCACAGTGACTGTCTGCCATGTGTGACACAGATATACTCAGGTAGCTGCACTCTCTGTTGCAGAAAGCTGGAAAGCAAAGGAGAGCACAGGCTATCCTTCACTTTTAAGAGGATCATGTACCAGATTATACATCACTTTGCCTCCATGCCTTTGTTTTCATATATCTTACTCCTTGTACCTCTTAGTTCTTGTACAGAACTGCAGAACTGCTTAGGAGTGCATTGCCATCCACAGCTGCCTCACTACCTGTGTGCCACCTTTCCTCAGATTTTAAATCACTTTTGGAATCCCTCCAAAGGCCTATAGAAATATGAAGTTTCACATCCCATGCCTCACATCCACTACCTCTTCTCCCTCAGAAAGATTTTTTTTCCCAATCAGGTATACATTTGTAAACATAATGACAAGAATATGAACTCTGTGCAAACCGTGAAGTATTTACTAGTATGCTGAGAACACTTCACTGAAAGACTAACTAGAAAAGAATGCAAAGAGATTCTCTGTCTTTCAGCTTAAGGTTTTAACTAATTTCTTTTAGCTACTGTACAATGATACCTGTGTGGATACCTTTGCTAGAACTGGCCCATGAAACACTGAACTCCATGCTGAACAGAATCTTTAAATCACCCTTCCTTGGGCCATCTAAACATCGGCTTTCTTGTGTATTTATGAACATCGAAATCTTTGACACATTTTAGCATCTTACTGCAGAAAAAAATACTCTCTTGCTCTTGTTAAACTCTCTTGTTTTGCAAGATAGTACAAAATGTACAATAAGCAAATATATTTGGCTCTTCTATGACCATGCAAAGAAACAGTCACTATTTTATATAGTGGGTCAGTCACTATTTTATATAGGATATAGCCAAGGACCTGGCTCTCTCCCCTTCTGCCTTCCACCTCTGGAAGAATATGAACAAGGAGGTTCTGGGTTCCACCCCTTTCCCTTGTGTTCCTGAACACCTGAGCAAGCACTCAGCACATCCCCATAGCTGCCAGAGACTCAGCTGCAGCCAAGAATCAGAGCCCAGGTCTTTTTTTTTTCCTAATGCAACGTTGGAAAACATATTTAAGAGCCTCCCCTTCACTTTCTTCCTCTCTTTTCTTCTCCCCATGACTGTCAATTCTGTCTCAGTTCTTTTGACTGAGTATCATATCACTGGGATTGATTGCACAAGAGTCACCTGAATGCCAGTCACAATGTTTAACCTTCCATTCACCTGCACGCTCTGAGACACATGATCTTCTTCAAACAGTCACCTTATGATTTACAGGTAGGGAAAAAGTGAACACTGAGGCTGCAAAGAACAGGGCTTCAAATGAACTGAAATGAAATGTTTCATATATGCAGGCATTGCTACACACTGAAGTCCTTGTTTATGATATCTTATTTTACCTTCAACCCACAGTGACTTTATCACACCTCATTTGTAAACTCTGGGTATGAATTCTCACAGACCAAATGTATTTCATTTATTCATACTGGTAAATCTTTCCTTAAGGAAGTTGTCCTGCTAAATCTGTTAAGGCTGAGACAATGCCTGTAGTTGTGCATTAGCTTAAATAAAAGCCCTAAGAATGGGCCACTTATTCCCACAGAACCTGGATGGGAGATCAGCATCACCCATTCCCAGGAAGCCTGTCCTGCCCCAGAACCAAAAGGAATGTAACTACATCATTCCAAGACAGCATTTGGGCTGATGACAATTGGAGCCTATGGCAGTACCCTTGTTGATAGCTAAACTACTTGTCAGGCTGCTGTTGCTGCTGCTGCTGCGTTATATGGGGGGAACAGGAAAAAAAACAACAACAAAAAAAAAGGGCTTTAATACATTACACAGCAGAGAAGTAAGACACAGCATATTTCACAGAAAACCAGGACAGTAAGAAAAGAGCTTGCTAATAAACAATCACTCTTATGGCATGATACTTCCTTTATATGCACAAACTTAGTCCCACCCTAATATCCAGCCAATTTCAGTCACTGACTATCCCAACTGTGAGGAAAATTTTGGTCAAAGTGCAGACACTGTTAGATCCCCAGAAGATGCAAACATGAAATTGTACCTTCTTCAGCCCTGCTTCTCTCAGATCTGTTTGTAACTCAAGAGACATAAACTAGACAAGGTGCCCTGGCAGATTCACCAAAGTTCTCACTAACTTCCTTTCCTGGTAGCCTTCTATTGCAAAAATTGCAGTTCTGTTCTCCAAGCATTGGAAACAGCAACTACTGAAGACATTGAGTTTATCAAAGATACTAATTCCAGCCAAAAACTCCCCATGTCACAGAATTTACCAGACTTATACCAGTTAGTGCCTTGGGATTTTCCACTTTCACTGCCTCAATCTGCCTCCAAAATGTAGATATGAATCCCTATTATTCTCACTATCCAGTTAACAGTGCTCTTTGCTTTTAATTCCCAGCAAGATCAATTCTCAATGAACAATTAACAGGAGTGCTTGAAAGCTCAGAAATACAACCTAAGAAGTAAAATATTTTCAGATGAATGCATGTGCTCTATTAATCAAATTTTACAGTCACCAATCACAAACTATTGCTTAGTTCTCTTTCTAATGGCCCAGATTTATACCAAAATACAAATATTCTTGCCAGATACTCAGAAAGTCAACCATGTCACTAAGGCTACAGCTTTTTTTTACCTCACAGATCAACTTTGGACTAAGAAAAGAAAAACTCATCTATTTTCCACTTAATAAACCCTGAATTTAAAAATAACATGGCTTTTAACTATGGATTTTGTCAAGTTTTTTCTACTTTATTTTCTGTTCTTAAGAGCCACAATATGTAACAGTACAAGTGATGTGACAGAACAGATGACAGGACAGATTGCCTTGTTATCTTTCAAAAGCCAAACCACATTCAGGGGTAGAAAGAAAGGAAACTTTCTATAGTCTGAAGTACTGACACTGATTTCCTGATGAGACGAGTAGTCTTAAAATGAGACCCTGCAGAAGTGCTGCTTCTCTGTACTAGGAAGGAAAGTTCATGTCACTGCAAGTTCAAATCCCTTTCCATAGAACTGAATCTTGACACACTGTAGGCACTGCTGGTGATCGTAGTGTCAGGGCTGCCTGATCCGGGAAGCTTGGAATCTGACTGTGTGTTGAAGATTCAGTTGGGATAACTGAGGTTTATGCAGATAATTTGTAACAATTTCTCACCGCAACTCTAGTTGCTGCCATCTGAACTGTCAGGACTCTTTTAGATTCCTTAGCACAGGAAAGATGGGGACCTGCTGGAGTGGGTCCAGAGGAGAGCCACAAAAATAATCAGAGGGATGAAATACCTCTCCTCTGAGGAAAAGCTGAGATAGTTGGGGTTGTTCAGCCTGAAAAAGAGAAGGCTTGGGGAGACCCTATTGCAGCTTTTCAATATTTAAAGGTGACTCATAAGAAAGATGGGGATGGACTTTTTAGTACAGTCTGTTCAATAGGACAAGGGGTAATGGTTTTAAACTAAAAGAGAATGGATTTAGACTAGATATAAGGAAGACACCTTTAACAATGAGTTTGTGAGACACTGGCACAGGTTGCCCAGAAAACTGGTAGATGCCCCATCCCTGGGGCAGCACCTTTGAAGCTCTGTTTGAACTCAAACTATTCTGTGATTCTATTATTATTTTGCTGTTTCAGTATTTGTGGCCAGATTTAATTCTTCCTTTCCCTCTGTATCTTCTGTGTACTGGTTAGTGGCTCTGCATGCACTCCCAACTGAATAAAATGGTACACACTTGTGAGAGGCACAAGCATCCATTTATCCTTTTAAGTGCTAGTGGATTATGTTAACTCTAAACACTGACAAGTACCAGGGCACAAATAGTCACATGGCAGACACTGTTCTGCATTTTCAGAACATGAAAATACTATCAAGAATTTTTTTTTAGATGTTGTCAAGAAGTTTCCAAAACTCAGACTGGTGAGATATTAGGAAAGATTTCTAAACTGTGTATGTCAGTCAAATGGCAACACTTGTGCTTGCAGGTCTACTGAAAAATGAGAGAGAAATTAAAGATGTTGTTCTTCATAACAGACTATAATTGAAGTGGCAAAAAATAGTTCAAAAATTTATCACTAAATCTACAGAATTCCTTAAAAGGAAATCAAAATTGTTCATATTTTATTAACTATATAGAAGTAGAAATACAATATTCAAAAGTTCCTTGAACAGTTTATATATAAATCATTATAAATCTAAGCATGTCATGGACAAAGAAGTATTATCAATAGTTATAACTGTAATGGCTGAACCAAATATCAAGTACTTATGAAGATGTCTATTAACTTTTATAAATCAAAGGGTTACTGTAGTGCAACTGCTTACGAGCTGGTAGTTCAGTAACAAGTAACAACATTGCCTACACCATCCAGTCTGTTCCTTTCTCAGATTTCAAAACATCTGAACTTTCCTGAAATATTTCAAACTGTGATTCTTCAAACATCTTCCTTCCAGAAAGGTCTAGCAGAGGAGCAATCTGTATTTAGAGACACTAATGGAGCATTGACAGTGACTGATTTTGTTAAGGACAATGGAAAACTTTCTGGAGTTTAGTGCCACATGCACTCAGTCTCAAAAGAGAAGGTACTTGGTAACAAAGCACAGGATGTTGCCAAAATTTTCTCTCTGTACTAAAATTGTCTTCATACTTTTTCTCTTTTTTCTTGATCTACAAATACAGTATGCAATGTTTACAGGAGCTAGTTATGTATTTAGAAAACAACTTTTCTACAGATATCAAGACACAGAGACCTCAAGCCCAAATGAAGCTCTGCAGATTAAATACTAGTTTGGCAGTATTTACTTAACTATTTCCATTAAAATATAAATGTGAATATCTGAAAGTAATACTCACTTTTCTCTTTCTTTTTCTCCATATTTCCAAATTTATTGTCTTTTTAATAGGTTCATTTAAATGTATCTGGCACCTTTTCAATGTCTCTCTGCTGGAAAATGCAGAGAAAGTTTTCTTATGCGGTATACTACAATCTTCAAATGTAGAGGCAATACAAAAATTTTAATTCTCTTTCTTGATCCTCTTTTGCTCTCTGGCTCACAAACAATTAAAATACAGACCATCCATCTGATCCAACATCTTGCTAGAACAAAGAGCTCAGAATCTGAATCCAGACAAATGGATTATTTACTGAGGCTGCCACTGTAGCAGACCTCTCTTATTTACAGTGAGACAACTCTAGTCTCCACTGGTGATACACTACGAAGTGATAATTCTTAACTTCTGTGGGGGTCTCATAAGCCAACAGCAAATTAGGGACTCCAATTGCACATGGAGCAAAGGAGAAGGCCTATTCGACACTCAGGTCCTCTGCGTTCTCAGAGATGGCTTTGTGCTGTGTTGACTTTGGCTTCTGAGGAACCTCAGTGCTTACACACCTTGGCAGAAGGTTTGGGCCTTTTTAACAGCAAAAACTTGTTGAAAAATCTTACATAAGCACCTACATTTCATTTTAGCTGATAAATGGGAGACAGAACAAAGATGTGAAAACAGACAGTAAGTAGATTAAACAGCATGAAGAAATACTACTTACAGTTAAATTTCCTTTTATGGATGACAGGTCTGGAAAAAGATGTTTACATGTGGTTCAAACACTCTACAACTAAACATACCCGGTAACACATTGTACCAGCTTGAGAACTACCCAAATTGCCAGTGTTGCCATGTCAGACACAGGTGTGCATCCATTTTCGCATGCACATCATAATCTGAGATATCAGAGAACACTGTTTTTCCTGTAATTATAAAGACTGGCTTTTTTTGGCTAAAGTCCTTTGGTACTGTTGAGTGGTATTTGTGAGGACAGAACAAGGTCATAGTTCATATCCTTAGCTGCTTGTTCTAACTTATGAATGGGATAGATGGGGGGTGGGAGGGGGAACACACGACAGCTCCAGTATGTGCTCCACAGTTCTGTTACAGCAACCAGCATTTGAACTGTTGTATACAGTCACTACAAAAAAATATGCTTATGTGAGAGTGATGCTTATGAGAGACTCCCACATACTACACAAGGGGAGTTTGAGCAAGGTCTTGGCTTGTTATACAGAGGATTTGCTAGGAAAGGAGTGACATTGGTGCAAATGCTCTGTATTGGTGGAGCAAACGGCCACACACACTATGCATTGCTGCCATCCACCTTGGCTTAAATTCTGCAACTCAGCCTACACAGAGAAAGACTATACAGCCACAACCCTTATGTTGCAGGAGCACACACAAACAGAGGGACTTAGTCCCTTCTCCTTCCCCACATCAAATTCATCCCTGAGCTCTGTAGTTACAGTGTAGAAGAAGGATAGGAGAGGAATATTTTGGTCAGTTCTTTCTCTGCCTCAGTTTTACATCTGAACACAAGGATGGATAAGCTTCAGACAGTTTTACATTACTTCATGATCCCTTTTTCCTGGATCAGTTTTGTTTAATTATGAAGTCATACAAGCTTTCCTTGCTGAACTTTGTGCTTTACAAAAGATTGGTTCAATGTGGCTAAATATATTTACTGCCTTTAATAAAACTGCGGAAATAAATGAGGGAAAAGATTTGTTTCCTCTATCCTCCTTCCAAGGCATTGTTGTTCTTTCCAGTGTTCTTTGGAGTGTTTTCTTGGTAGGCTTGTCCAAGCTGGTTATAAGTCTTTTTATTTATAAAGAATGAGCTGTATGAGGACATGACTTTGAGTGATGCTGGATAAATAGGGACTGTCCATCAAAGCAGAGTTAACAAATGTTTATTTGTTAGAACCACTAGATGTCAGGAATTCTGCTGTCATTTCACTCCTGATATTTCTGAGCCCAAAGAAATGAGAGATTCAGGTAGGTTTTCCAAAATCAGTAATGGGTTCTCTCTGCATAACTTTTGTCTATTATTTGACATTTCCACAAACTATTTCTCCTCGGGTTACAATATTTCACTGTTATAATCTGCCAGTGAAATCCTTCCTCTCCCAGTTTCAAAGTCAGTTCCTTTACCCAGACAAACCTTCACCAGTCTTACCCAGGTTTGTGTAGCATAAGCACAGTGGTGATTGCTGCAGTGTTTATAATATTATTTTTATAACAGTCTATAAAGCTGACGTGCACCTTCAGCAAAAGGCTGTAACATGCCTCCTGACGTTCTATTCAGCTGTTGTTCCACTCACAACTCCCACTGAACTACGTACAATGTTTTAGGTGTGGACTTGCCAAAACGTCACAGGGAAGAACTAAAACCTCTCACTGCTCTGATTTGTTGTATTACAGCTTAAAGCCATAATAAGGCTGTGAAAGCCCTCAGTAGCCAAATGACTGTGACTCTGATGTCTCTTGGGACAAAGAAGAAGCTTTCAAGGCCAGTACAGTCTTTGCCACACACAGATGTGGGGAACAGGAATTCCACCTGCCCTAACACCAAATGACAGGGAACAGGAATGTAAGCCAGAGCTGGCCACAGCCTGCTGGAGGCCATGGGCAGAGCCAGAGAATACACAGCAATAGAATTCCACTATCTGAAGCCTGTTCCAGGCCAATGTGGCAGTAAAGGGCTACAGTAACCACAGTCATAACCATAAGAAAACAGAGAATAAAACATTAAAAACATCTCAATAAATTGTAGCATAATGAGCCATTGGCTTCCAGACCTGTCTGGAAAGGCCTGGCACTTGCTCATCTCCACCTCCCACATGACCTCCCGTGTCTCCACAGTTCATTTGGCAGAACTGAGAGCACAAACACTCCCTGTTCCACCACAGCACAAAGGTCTATGCTCTATTCACTGTCTGTGAATGCTTCAAGGCACTGCTTGAAAACAGGTGTGAGGACCTTCAGAAAGCTCACAATTTACCTCCATCCTATAAAATTTAATGGGTGCTGAAGAGTACAAATGCACTTACTATCACAGAACAGATTTTTTACCATTTTTCTGCAGAAAATAAATAACCTCTCCCAAATCCTTTATCCTTTAAGAACTCAGACATATAATGAAAGCCATGAGTCATCTGGAGCTACTACAATCAGACTAACATAACTGCAGCTTGATAACAATGGTGCAGCAATGAAAACACACTCATAAATATTTTTGTCACCTTGGTACCTTCTGTGAATGGGGAGTAATGCAATCACAGTCTGACATCATGACTGGTATCAGTCTGTCTTATGCCTGGGTTCAAGAGATATTGTCATAAAAGTTATACAACTGTCTGCCAATAATTATTCTTAACAGCAAATTTAATAGGGTTTTGGCATCCAAAACCTGCAAGCCTAGAACTTACATAGCTTCTCCTCATGTATTCCATGTGCACTTTGAAGGATAACATCACACTCTGCATCTCTCCTTATAGCTTCAACACCTGCAATTTTGCATAAAAATAAGCTGAATCTTAAAAGCATAAATGAATTTGCAAAATTCAATAAGGACAATAAATTAAAGTTGGCAAAAATAGAGCAAGGGTGCTGTGAAGACCATTAGCTTTCCAGAGTACTGCTTAACTAATCTAAGGCTGAAATGGAATAATCACACTTTAAAGAGCAGATTACTTACTAAATACTTGCCTTTTTGTTTTTTTTTAATTAAACATGCAGTCTTAGTATCCAAGGCATAGTTTTAATGTAGTAATAATATCCTACACCCAGTAACTACAGGGCAGTGAAGAAACAGGAAATCCTGCCTTTGCTGGCATGAGAAAGTAAGTGAATGGGACTATCCTCAGCCCAGCAAAGCTTCCTGCCTGGTAGCATTGAGAAGCTTCCTTGTGCTGGACCAGACTGGGATTAAACATAGGAGTTCAATTTCCGAAACTGTCAGTCAAGAACCTTTCAAGCAACCTAAATTCATATTGAAGTACTAAAGGAAATGCATGAAATAGAAGCAAGTCATTCAGTGTTCACAAAACACAGCTGATTTAAAGCAAACTACATAACCTGTTGTGTGGGTGGACTTTTATCTCATGTGGGTTTAGTTGGCAGAGCTAAAAATGTTAGCCAATACAAGGTTGGAGGCTGTCCTCTGAACAGATGCAGATGATAACCCTGTGAGCTCAGCTGTCTGCTCCAGTCGCCTTGCAAATGATAGTGCGTTTCCAGCAAAAATTACAGGAATTTAGTCAGTTTGTTTGGACTAACATTGCACAACTATACAATTCTGCACCCAAATGCTGTGGAAGCACTGTGGAGGCTTCCTCATAGGGGCTTTAAATAGAAGGTACCAGAACTCTATAAACTCTTCCCAAACAAAGTAATGCTTTCATTTCTTGCGAGTAAATGTGGCCCAGCAATCTTTCTTTGCCCTTGGTACCACATACCCAGCAAAGGTCATTCTCTTTTAGTATTTATTCAGAATCTTAAAATTTAGCCAATTAAGAGTTTCTGACTCTTCAATGAGGGGCTCGCAGTACCAAGTGTCATTTATTTTAAAGACCCAGCTCCTGGAATCCTGTGATCATCCTCCCACATTTCATTTACAAATGTAAAAAGCACAGAGTATGCTGGTGTTTGACAGTACTCTAAAGCTGATTTATGTGCTGAAGGCAGTCTATCCATGGCAGCACAGAGCTGCACACAGGCAAATTCACCCTGCTGCGCTGTTCAGCATGCTGATACAGCAGGTATTGACACAGCACGCGCGTATATCGCAATATTGATACAGGATACAGCAGGTAAGTTTCAAGCCTTCATGACTCCCCAGGGAAGCACATGAAATAAAAATCATCAAAAGAAGAAAAAAGATTCAATGAACCCTGCTTCTCTTCTGGTTTTCCTGATCTGGGGCGAGGTTCATTAGTTCTGAGCAGAATGCCTGATCTCTGCCAGTCCGATAGGAGAGCATTTTGGCTGCAAGCCCAGCCTGCCTCTACCTGCAATACTGCCAGCTCCTGCTGTCTTTAAGCCCTTTATCACTCTTCTTTAGCCTGGAAGGGCTGCGTTGTCAGAAACCCTCCATAACCACCACTAAACGTCACTGCTGAGTGACGTGAAACACTGGCACAAAGGGTGAGCACACAGTCCTCCAAAATCCTCCTGAAGAGAGCAGAGAGATCCAGGGTGGAAAATTGAGTCCAAGATACTGAGTAAGCAGAAAATTCCTTCAACACCAGGCTACCAGACCATTCCTCAAATTTACCAAAGCATTTCAGCAATATGCTCTACAACCCTTTCAAATGCCCTACAGTGCTGGATTACTTATGGCTTCCCACTATTGCTCCCATTCAAGACTTCTGTTAGTGCATTATTCGTACAGAGGTCAGACACCCTGAGAACAGTGTGAATGTAAAGCATTATGGATGGAAAACAGGCTTAACGCTCCTTTTTAGCTAGAATTCAGCATCAAAGTCCTGCGTGGGGAAACTGAGGCGGGCAGCGTGGTGTGATGTTCTCGTCCGACAGCAATGTCAAACACAGGAGCATCCGCACCCCAGAGAGGCGCACAGCTGAGTTCAACATTTCATCATGCGGGTGCTCACACGGAGCAAGGACCGACTCTGAGGAGGGGGCGGGGGATGCCCCGCGCTGCTCCGCGCTGATGGGACGCCAGCGCGGCCGCTCCCCTTGCGGGGCCCCGCAGGATTTCCTGCCTCCGCAGCCCCTCAATTCCTGGAAGCGATGTCTCCCGAGGGCAGGAAGGGCGGGCGCGGCGCCGCCGGCTGCACCGGAGCCCCCCGTGAGGGGATGCGGCGACCCCCGGGCCCCCTCAGAGCGGAGCGGCGCGCGCACGCCCCCACCCCCCCGTCCTCCCCGCGCGCTTCCCGCCGCCGCCGCGCGCGCGCGGGCGCTGCTGTAACGGCCGCGGCAGCGGCACCGCGTGCCGGGGCGCGCTCACGTGACGGGGCTGATTGGCTGGGGCGCGCGCGCCCGCTCCGCTCGCGCCGGGCCGGGCAGGGCAGGGCGGGACCCGCCGCACCCGGCACCGCACCGGGCATTGGGCACCGCACACACCGCTCCACACACAGCACCGGGCATTGGGAACTGGGGATTGGGCACCGCACACACCGCTCCGCACACAGCACCGGGCATTGGGCGCTGGGCACTCCACACACCGCTCCACACACAACACCAGGCATTGGGCACCGGACACCGCACACAGCACCGGGCATTGAGCACCGGGCACCGCACACACCACACAGCACACGCAGCGCCGGGCACCGCACCAGGCACCGCACCGCGCCGGGTCACTTCTGTCCTGCCCCCAGCGGGTCCCGCTCCGCGCTCAGGTGAGACGCTGCGGCCCCGGTCACGGGAAGAAAGGAGGGGAGAAGGGAGGGAGGGAGCGGGCGGGTGATGCCCACTGCCCGGCGCTGCCCGCTGTCTGGGCTTCCCGAGGCTCTCCGGGCGGGACGCGGTGACCCGGCGGGGCCGGGCGCGGTGGGAGTTGCGCTGGATCGGCGGGAAGGAAGGAGAGGTGCGTGGCGGAGGAGCCCAGCGGGCCGGGGGCGCTCCCCGCTCCGGGGCACGTCCTGACCGGAGCCCCGGGCTCCTGCCCCAGCGGGGTCCCGGTACCCGCCCGGCTCGTCCTGGTGTCCCGTGCCCTTCGCCGGTAAGGCCAAAAATGCTGACGGCTCTCCCGGGAGTCAGGCGGTCCTGCTGCATCGCTGCCGAGCCATTAGATACCGTTAGGCGTTTGGTGTTTCTGTGGTTGAACGCGGTGCAAATAGTGCGCTGGGGTGTTTATCGCTGCACCTGGCATGATTTTTACACGTTCATGCAGGAAATTTATCGTGGCTACCCCCTCTTTGTGAAAACTAGATGGACAAATCTAAAATCTGTTTGTATTTCACTTTCTTGACGTTGGTTTGGCACATTTTCCATAGAAATGAAACTTTCTTCTCCTATAGAATCTCCAGGCGCTTTCTGAAAGCACTCTATTTGAAAAGCAATTTGCTGAATTAACGTAGCATGCACAAAGATAACCTGAGTTGACGTACTAGCAGAATAACATCTATCTCGTGAGCAGAAATGGAATATTCCTGCCCTTAGGTTCCTTTTTAATCTTAAATTATTAATGGTTCTCTGCATTACAAGAATGAAATTTGTAATTGGTGCAGAGTGCAAATGCGTGTAGAGAACTGGATACAAGAGGACCTGATTATGAAGAAAGATGTACCTCCCAAAAAGACTAGCAGGAGAATGAAGTTAGAGAGCCTCTTCTCTTCTTTAGTTGTTGAGAACCTCTGGGGAGAACCACTGGGCTGTATTGAGCCCAACTCTTTTGCAGCTCTCCAAAAGGAGGAATGAGAAAAGGGCAAAACTTTTCCCTACTTGGGGAGCATAGGAAATTAGAGCTTTAGTACATGCACTTTTTAGTAGCTGTTTAACTGAGTTGTTGTGGGTGCTCCTAAGGCAGGGTGAGTGGCAATCGTAGTATCCCATCTTCTTTTAGAACCTGATTGTCAACTTCTCACCAAATGTTGTCATTTGTACTTAGCTAAATAGAAATATTTACATCACATGTCATCAGTTTCTTTTGTCTGCATAATCAATGCAGGAAAAAATTCCTTTTTCTCCTAGGGAGACCCTAGAAAAAGCACACTTGCCTAAACTGAAGTAGAAAGGGCAAAACACTTGCATTTACTATGGATTTTAGAACATATAATGGTTTGAAAATATCTTGAGAGGAAATGTTGGTTAAGTTATCAATGGGAAGTAAAATTTCTACTGTCTGTTCAACCATGTAATGTACAGCAAGTGAGGTGTGTCATTGTAAAGATTACAACAGTGAATTAAGGTTCTGCTCTTTCTTTTACTTGAACTTTTTCCGGTATTTGAACTCTTAAAGGCAAAAGTTTGAAGTGAGAACATATTAAACAAGGAAGAAACATGAGGCTTAAAAGCAGTTTTCTTCTACAGAATCCTTCAAAGTTGGTTGAAGAGATTCGGGGCAGATGTACTGTGAATGTGTGATGTTACAGAAACTGAAACCAATACATAGAGATGATGGGCTGGTAAAAGGAAACTGAAGTAGTATTAGAGGATAAAATTCTGCAATGTTTTTAGTTTTGTAATAATCTTCAAAATAACCAGGGGTGAGACAAAGACTGGATCAGCTTAGGCTTCTGAACAAGCCAGAGGTGAAGCTGAGGTGGATCTGAGGAGAAAATTGGGCTGTTTTCTTGAGTTTTCTGTAGTGTCACTGTGTTAGAGGAGTGTCCTGTCCATAACAGAAGAGGCTCCTAGACCAGATCACACATGATTGTTGGCCCCAACAAGTCATCCAGGGAACCTAGTGTTCCACCTGGCCTTGCCTGCGTTCCTTCTGGGCCTGGTTTACATAGCAAATGTTTCACCTGCCAACCTGCAGCAACAACCACCTACTCCTCACCTTCCTGCCTATTTAAAGGAAATTCCCCCCTTTGGAGAATTAGACCATAGAGGTACATCCCTCCCTGAATTACTCTGTGTTCCAGCTGGCTTTAGTTTCCCTCAGCTTACGCTAACCTTGCTGCATGTCCTGCAGACAGTACCACGGTGTGCCTGCTGTTGTGGGTGAGTGTGAGTTCAGGTAATGACTGCCTGGGTGTGGAGCAGATGGAAGAGAGAAGGAATTGCACTGCCTTGGAAGGAACTGGTGCTCTCTCATGCAGGCACTCAGGGTGAGAGTTGTATAAAGCCAACTCTCTTCTCAGCTGTGAGAGAGACTCAAATGAGTAAGGTCCATGTAAGGTTTAGCATCTCTGTTCTTGTGAGTGCAGATCATCATCACAGAGATAAAAGATCTGCTTGGTATGAAAGATGTTTATAATTTGAAGTTGTAATCAGTCAGCACAATGCTAATTAAGAACTGAGCCTTTCTTTTATGGTCCCAACTATCTTCAAAACCAGAAACCTAAAGACTGAGGGCGGGGGGATGGAGGCCAGAAACATTTTTCTGTGAAGTGGAACTTTTAGGCTTATGCTTTAGTAATGATGAAAATCAGGTTTAGCTACATTTCTATCCACTTACATTCTTCAAACAACTGGTCTGACTTTACAGCATAACAATTTAAAAACGTCTCAGCAAGCAGGAGAGTCTCAGTGTGTCCTTTAATAGGACAATAATGTAAATAATTAATGATTGCTGAAAAAGAATTATGAATGAACTGGTGCATGTCTGTTTGAGAGCAAGAAGGATCTTGATGTATCTTTGGAGGCCACATCTGTGGATTTTAATGAGGGCAAAGCAGAGAAAGGCTGTTAGAAGTGTATGAGATCTCAGTTAAATAAAAACAGAGAGAGCTCTGGGTTTAAGAGCAGGTAAACCAGATTTTTTTTTTTTTTTTTTTTTTTTTGAAAAAGGATGTTCTGAAAGAAGCTGCAAGTAACTTCTAATCTGCCATCAATACAATTCTTGTCAGTAACTGCATGAAACTGGCAGTTCAGGAAGACTGATACGGTCTTTACCACTAAAATGCTTATTGTTAAGTGTCAAAGGGAAGGGAAGGACTTCTAGAGGGAAATAAAGATCATGCTTCTAGCTCTTGTGTCAATCCCTTTGGCTTGCTTATTCCACAAAGGTGGAAGGAAGTGTTACTTCACTTTCTGTGTTTGCCCTCACTGTTGTCCTGTGCTGGGTATCTACAGCAGGTGAGAATTTCTGTGAGAAGCTAACTTCAGTCCTAAATTCAACTCTGAAAAGTTGCTGATAAGAAGGGAGAAATGCCTGGAGAAGCTAAGTGGGCCACTAGTCTGTTCAGCTGAACAATCTGCATTTCGCTTCTGCTACTCAAGCTAGAGCATGAAGCTCTGAAACCTACTTGTGTCACTGAGCATTGCTTTTAGGGCACCATCTGAAGTGAAATCAGTGTTGCTCCCACCTTTGGCTCTTGGAAAATCTCAGCCTTGCTCCTGGATGGGAACCAAGCCATAATAACACAGATATTTACCAAACCCAGCTAAGCACTTTCATAATTAATTTCATTTGGGACCAAAGGGGAAGCAACACAGAAGTCCCAGTTCATGTGTCATCAGGCTGCCAGCCTGTATTTTAGTCTTGATGCTTTCTTGAAAGTGGGCAAAAAAACCTTCTCAGACTCTGTTACCTAACAGAGAGGAGTTGGTCAACTGTGATACGGCAGTGCTCACTTATGACACCTAAGGTGATTTTTAAAATCTAAATCCAGAGGAAAATTACTAAAGAACAAGCTTCATTTGACAGAGCTGTATCAATCTCCAGTTATGCTCAAGAGCTCATCTAGCTACCCATGATTTCTTCAATTCATTGGAACAAACAGTATTTTAATGAAGATTTTCCATCTACCTGTTTGAAACTTTGAAAGACTGTTTTGTTTACCAAGCAGGCCTGTTTTACAATATATAAGGGATCATAAAAGATGTCTTTGCTATTGCATGTGTTGTAATTTTAGGTTGAAAATAAGGTTTATTCTCTCTTCTTTTTTTTTTCCCCTCTCCTTTCCTCTTCAGGAATGCCACAGTAAGAGAAAGACATGAAGTATCTTTAAAGGAATTCTGCTTTTGATCAAACTGCTAAAAATGGATATGAACACTATTTTCTCCTTTGAGGTAAGTATTGACAGGGAGAAATAAAAGAAAACCTGACTTGTTTCACTTAGTGTTGCCTGTCACCACTGCTGTTCTGTCCAGCAGCTTTTGGTCAGGTATTTTAGCATCTATGTCTTGGTGAACTTTGTACTGGAAGACTTAAATGGAAAAGTCCTTGAATTAATCCTTTCATTTACAGAATTAGTCAGCTTTGTTCTGATATTTCAGTAGATAAAAACAAATGTATAAAGGATGGGTGTTGTTGCAGGGTTAGCAATGGGTGGCTTCTGCACAGAGTAGCTTTTGACCCAATGTCAGGCTTTTTTTTCAAAGCATCAAAGAAACGGAAGCTGCTAAGTCTAATTTTCAAGAGCGAATACTTACACAGACTAACTGCAGATGCAGGAAATGAGTGAGATCCTGGGATGAAAAAAGAGATTGTACCACAAATATGCAGGTACTGTTTCATGCATCCCAGCAGGTTTCTGAGTTCCTGCTCTCTGCAGCCTAGGGAAAAGTGGGGCCGTTGCCAGCCTGAATTAGAGGTGAATATTTATATTGCTTTTGTCAAGTACCACAGCCAGATCTTCACAGTTCCTACAGTAAGCATGTAAGTTAGTAAAACCAAATATGTGTCCTTAATTTGGGATCACAGGAAAATTCAGCTTGTAAGGAACCTCAGGAGATCATATAGTGAAGACCTCTGCTCAGAATTTGGAGAAGTCAATGAAATTAGGTCGTTTCCACCCATTGGCCTTCTCAGTCCATTATATGTTCAGAAGCATTAACAAAAGATGGATTTATATCTTGCCATATGTATTGAATGCATATTATAATAATGCAGATAGGAACATAACATGCTACTAAAATTTATCAGAAGGGAAAATGTTTTAATTAAGACAAGATTGTACGGGAATGGTCTGTTTTTCTGAACAAAAAAGGAAACAATAAGTTTCTAATGTATTCATTTCTTGCAATTGCAAATGAAACCTCTGCAGGTCAGCTAACTGACATGCTGCCAGTATTTTCAACACAGGTTCCCTGCAAGAATTACCCCTTCCCAGGCATCTCTAGGGAATCTGTTTATTTACTTCCTCATATGAGCAAAATTGCTTTCTCATAGTAAGGGGAAGTGAACACATTGCTTATCCTGTCTGATACATGTTACTGAAACATTTCCTCTAAAGTATAAATATTTGTTCATGGGAAAACACAGTGACAATGTGAATAAAAATAAGCATCTTGTCAGGAAGCTTAGGGAGCAATGTCTCCCCTGGGCTCTAAAAGTAAACACAAACCAAGGATCCCTCTCCCCCCATCATTATGTACTACCAGGCAGAACATTTGTGAGCCATAGGAATAACTACTTCAACTGTTTTGGCCAGGGAGGGTCATACAATGAAGGGGTTAATCCTGTCAGGAGAAAGATATTTTAGCATTCAGAGCCTCATAGGAGGGTCATTGAAGTGAAGAGACACTTAGTTTGCTTTGGATTTATGCTTATCTCAATGTGCTTTGAATTGATCCCTCAAAATTGGTAATTTAATAGCTTTAATAGTTACATTAGTAATTTAATGAGCCCCTTTCAGCACATCATCAAAGACAAACATATACTTCGTGAATAAAAATAGAAGTCATTTTATAGGTAATGCAGTTCCTGAAAGCCAGTCTATAATATTACATATATGCAAGTTGTGATAGTCATGGTTTAACCCCAGTCAGGAACTAAGTACCATGTAGCTGCTTGCTTATGCACTCCCAGTGGGGTGGGAAGGAGAATCAGAAAAAAGGTAAAACCCCTGAGTTGAGCTAAGGACCATTTCATACTTGAAATAAAATTTAACACTCATTGTAATGAGAAGGGAGACAAAAAAAAGAGAGAGAAATAAAACCCCAGAAAGACAAATGATGCACAGTACAGTTGCTGACCAAGGCCCAGCCCGTCCCTGAGCAGCAATTGGCAGCTCCTGGCCAAATCCCCCCAGTTTATATACTGGGCATAATGCTTTATGGTACAGAATATCCCTTTGGTCGGTTTGGGTCCCCTGTCCTGGCCATGCTCCCCCTCAGCTTCTTTGTGCACCTGCTCACTGGCAGAGCATGGGACACTGGGAAGTCCTCAATTTGGAGTAAGCATTACTAAGCAACACCTACAACATCAGAGTGTCATCAGCATTCTGAATAAATCCAAAACACAGCACTGTATCAACCACTAGGAAGAAAATTAACTATCCCAGCTGAAACCAGGACAGTGATGGTATGAATTATTTAATATGCACTAAGACTGACCTCAGCATCAAAAAGTACTTATTAAAGGAAATGGCATACCTTAGAACCCCAATATCTCCACCTCTGCTCCCAGTTTCAAATCTCACTTCCCAACCTGATTTTCTGTCTCTAAATGAATTTTTAAATGACGTTCATAGGTCATGTAGTTAAATTGCAGAATAATATTCTCAGAAACTTGGTGTTTCCACACCAGTTCCTGTTGCTCTGTGGTTTGGTCTCACTTCTTAGAGAACACATCTGCAGATCTGGACAAAAGTTAACTTGGGTATTATCATGTGCTTGAGTCAGAAAATGCTACACCTGTGGAAGACATGTCTTTGTAGAGGTGTTATTTGCTCCTTAATATCCTGGTCACAGCTTATTTGCTTATGGGCTTTTGTGTCACTTGAGGCATTAGCAGACGAGTAGTAGTAAATTTAGCTCTCTGGGTAAAGAAGCTACTGCTTTCTCAGAGATTACTTTCTTCATGCTCAGTGGAATAAAGTAGCTACATGTGTGATAGCCTCTACAGTGCAATTTAGTAATTTAATTTTGCTGACAATTCAGATTGGTAAAAACAAAGTTCTGGACTGTGCAAACCCAGCAGAGGGGTGTGTGTGTAACGGTAACCTTCAGTAAAATCAAATGTGGCAGAGGAATTTTTAAATTTTAAAACTGCTTGAGTTAGTTCCTTGCAAGGTGATGATTGCTTGTGGCTACAGATTAGAAGTTTGGGGGACCACCAAGTGTGTGCGGTTGGGGTGTGAGGGGAAGGGCAGTGTAGCTGTTTGTTGCTTTTGATCTTTGTAATTAAATTTATGTTCTCTAGCACTGTTTATCAGACTGTTGAAATCCATGTTTCTAACTTCATCATGGGATCTCCTATGCTTTACAGAAAGGAGAGTGAATGATTTTCACACCACCAATGCAGAATCAGGAACAATTTGTTATTAATAGGTGTGAAATGAAGAAAGAAATGGCGCAGTTCTGAAATGTCCATTAATTCAGGGAGCTTAAGCATCGAGGTACCCAACTTGTGATAAAAAAGCAGTGCTGTTACTCCCGAGCATTCTCTTGCCAACTGGAGTTACCTGTCTCTCACACTTCTGGAAGCAAGGGCCTAGAACTCAAGATGAGGATTTGCAGCAATAAAAACAGTCTGGTAACAGTACCTGAGCTTTAGCCACTTGCTTGTTTTCACCACTTTGTTGGTGATGAAATGTGCTTCTACATGGGCTCCTACATGTGCTCAGCATGGGCAGGTGTTCCAGTACTTGTCCTGAGCAGCAGGTACTGTTTGCACTTGAGGCAAATGTTATGGCCCTTGTGGCTGTCAGTGTTTCAGTTCCTGATTTGTGCCCATTGCTCAACACTTGCACCCCTTAAATTTGGCTCTTCTATTTCAGAGACGTGGTTTTGACTGTCATGTGTGCTTATGACAGTAATGTGGATTATTTGTCACTAAATACAGGAGAAGGTTTCAAAAAACAGTTCCCAGTATTCTAAGGAAAATACCTGTGGGTCAGGATTTTCTTGAGGCAATGCATCTTTCTCCTCTGAATTTCTCCAGGGGTGAATTGTTCTTTTAATCCTCCTTTCCTCATGTGTTTGCAACAGTGCTTCCCACTGGCAGCACTATAATTAGGGAACTCTCAGCATTTCTCTTACAATAATGGTGCAGTAGTATTTTAGCTGTAGGTCTGAATTTCAGCTAATGTAAAAAAATTGGATGGTGGAGAAATGTTTACCTTCTGTAACAGATACAGTTTGATGAAATTTTATTGGCAATTGCTTTTGTAAATAATTCATATTTTTCCCTGCAAAAATATTTTGGTGATGAGGTGTGGGAGGAATTCAATTCTCTTGAGGATTTTATAATGCTACAAAATGCACCCTGCTCTAGCAATTTTGCCAATATGTACAGGAGTAAATAAGATTAATACCTTTGTAGTTCTTCTTTTCTGCCATTACCAAGGAAAAGGACTCTTGCCTGACTTGGAAAAGACTGTAAAAGGGTTCTTTAAAAATAAAGCTCTATGTGCCTTGCTACTTTATTGAAAGAGAAAAAAACCCTGTTAGTAGGATTCATGATACTTTGGCAATATGACTTCCAAGCAATGAGTGCATGAGAAGTTTCAAGGCCCTGGAATATTTTTGATTTTGTTAAAGCTCCCTGATGCCTGGTTTTCAAATCCACTGCTAGTGGGTCTAGTTTGGTTTTAATTTTACAAAGGTAAATTCTACTCCTGACATATTTAAATGCTGAAGTTATCAATGTATGTGTAATTGGAAAGGGATGTCTTTTTCTCCATACTTTGCAAATTACACAGTATACACATACTCCTTTAAGCCCTCTGATTTTTGCCTAATCTGCATGTAATAATGATACTTTGGCAGCTACTGGAGTAGTATGTTCTACACCCTCTGTAAAAACTGCAAATATGTGCAAGAAGTATGTGATTTCATGGTCCGTGGCTTTTGAATGGTAGCATTAAAAAGAACGAAATCCTTCTTGGTAACTATTCCTAATAAACATAATTAAGGAAAGTCTCATCAAACAGCCTGGGGTGAAACGTGAAAATTGTCTTCATTCCCTGCTTCTTAGACTTGGAACCACTTGTGTGCATTCCTCTGCAGTTTCTGCAATTAGCGTTATCCTTCAGCTGCACCATTTTGCTAGAATTTATAGAAAGTGTTTCAGGGGGAGAAGGATATCCATCAGAACCAACCTCAGTTATATTCTTTCTGAATATGATTAAAGGCCTTAATTCATTGGGGAAACAAAAAAGTGGTAACTAGATTTGCTTAGACACATCCAAGTAAACCACTAAAATATATGAACTGTGTTTGGACAGTAGAAACCTTGTGTTGATATAATCCAGTCTAACCCACTGAATTTGTTGTGTTGCAGAAGTGCAGTCTTTGCAAGGCAATTTTTGCTGGTGTAACTAAATCGTGTAATTAAACTGGTGTAAGTGGCTGTAAGAGGCACAAGGTCTTACTTTCTTGGAAGAACTTTCTTTTTCAAAAAATGAATGGTTCCAAGGTATAAAATGTGCAGAATGTAACAGGAGTTTCAGACTTTGAATTTTGATCTTGAGTCAAACCACAGTGTTGCTACTGTACAGGACCATACTGTTCAAAATAAAGGAAGAATTGTACTGTAATCTTGAGGAGGATTATAATCCAAATCAGTACATGCTTTGAACAACCTAGTGAAAAAATATGTAAGTTACAGGTGCTTCATTCATTTTGGTTTTCCTTCAACTACTTTAAGTTATACATCTTCATCTTTCTAAGACAGGCATGTTGCAACTAATTCTGTGGATTTTTTTCTTCTTGAATTACCACTGGAATTGAAGCCCAGAGGAGTCACTGAAAGAATGCTTTTCCCCAACAGTTTCAGTAGGATTTATATCAGGCTCTTAAACAGTAATTGGGGTCTTTTACTTTCATGTCTAGCTTGCTATGGGACAGAGGTGCAGAAGAGCAAGCTGTAGTTAATAAGGCTGTTTCTCTAAGATTAATGATGAGATTAAGCTGCCCTTGATTCTTCTATTTAATCCTGCTCTATTGGTTTGACACCCTATAAAGATCAGGATATGGCTGTTGGCTGCTGTTCTTGTATATAAGCAGTGATTCAGAGACCAATAACACTTGGCTTTGGCAACTGTGAAAAAGCCGAGAAAATCCTCTTTGCTTCTCTTTCCCCTCACCACTCCTATCCTGTATCTTCCAGCTCCTGTAACTAGAGATCTGTGTTCTAGACTTGTCCTCGTGATCTCTGTATTGCATCAGTATAAGCAACTCAGCAGGGATGGCATATTGTTGCAGAGATCTCTATTTGTGTGTTGTTCCTGTCAAATTTATGCAATCTTTGACCAACATTACAACTTCTAAAATTTGGTCTACATTTTGTATCCTTCTGCATGTAAAGCTACTAGGCTTTTAATAGGTGATTTATGCAAGCCTCAAAAGGCAGGCAGAGCATTTTTAATGCTTGAAGAATAAGGGCTGATCCATTTATATATGGTTTTTGAAGCTCAATAGCTCGGATCAAGAGTGAGAAGCAAAGACTGCGTTTGCCACTGAAAACCTCCTGTAGTTGTAGTATAAAGACGTTCCAAGTCTCTTTGAAACTCAGTACTGAGAGACAAGTGAATTTTGACTGATCTGATAGAGGAGAGATGGAGACTGACAGCTAGCCAGAAGGTCAGATAGACAGACAGAAAATCTTCCCCAGCTGACTGTTTGCTATGACTCTCATTTCATTCCACAAAGAAGTTCTTTCCATTCCATTAACATCTGATTAGATGGCAGAAACACTTTAAGAAACTGAACAATTATGCAGGTGCCAGCACTATTACTTCCAGATTCAGTCTCTTGCCAAACAGCAAAATGACACACGGTCAAGAAGAAATCCTACTAGTCAGTTTGTCCTCTTTAGCTCTTGTTTGGAACTGTTTCTATAAGCTGATTGAATCTTTCTTAAACATGTAGTTCTGAGGATCTAGAAGCATGGAATGTAGCAAATACAAGCTGTTGCAAAATTATTACCATTAGAGAAGATTACACATGTAATACAAAACTCTGCCGTAGAACAAATTCTTAATACAGCCTTGTCCTCTCTAGGTTGTGAATGCAGTGAGCCATAACTCTGCCACTTCTTCCCTTGGGAGACTCTTATATAACTGCTCAGCTGTTTCTCTTGCTATTCTTCTTATTAAGCCAAAATTTTGTTTTGCTTAATTGTATTCTGGTACACCTAACTTTGCAAACTGGGACTGTTCCAGTGAATCCACTCCCTTTTAAGACCAGACTATGCAGCCTGTAGAAAGACAAGTGCAGCAGCAAAGACAGTATCAGAGTTTTGTAAGGCTTCGCGAGAGGCTCTGACAGCACAAGTGAACATACCTGGCTCAGCTGAGCACCCTTCCAGCAACACAGGTCAGCCCTATCCTGGGCTATGTTAGGAGTAGTGTAGCCAGGAGGTCGATGGCAGGGATTATTCCACTGTACTCGGCACTTGGGAGGCAGCTCCTGAAGAACTGTGCTCAGGCTTCACTTACTTGGATTCACCAACTGAGGAGAGTACAGTGAAAGGCCACTAATGTGGCTGGGGACTGAAACACGAGATGTACACAGACACTGAGGGAACTGCTTATCTGACCTGGAGAGGAGAGGGCTAAAAGGGCTTCTAATTACTATCTCAGGTACCTGACAAAGGGCTATAGGGGAAACCAGATCTTCTCACAGTTGCACAGCAAAAAGACATGAGGCAGCACTCACAAGTAGAAGCAAGGCAGGTGTGAAAAAAAAATGTTTTCTCAGTGGTTGTAAAAAAGCCCATTATCTTAGTGTGGGACTAAGCAATGGAACAGGCAAGTTGGAGACTGTGGAATGACCATCCTTGACCTGATCAAGCTTTGAAATTAGCTGTGCATTGAGGAGGAGATTGGACTAGATGACCTCCAGAGGACCCTTCCCACCTAAATTGTGATTCTGTCGTGGGGTGAGGTGGAGAGAAGCAGGGTCTTGTAATCAATGGGTTAAGTATGGAAGCGAGGAAATGAAAAAGCCCACATCCTACACATGATTAGACTGAAAACTAAAGCGTTGCTGAAATATAACCCTCTGAAAAATTGTAGATATCTAATTTTTATTCCAAGTTATAAGTATTGGCATTTTCCTTCTCTAGATAGTCCCTTTCCTGTTTACTCAGCTGTTTAAAATGTATGCCTATATTAAGCCTTCTATATCCCCCTTCTAGTGAAAAAGAATGTAGAAATATAATTCAGAAGGCAAACAACTGGTGCTATATATCACTCACAGAATGCTTTAATAAAATCTGGTGCACTGCGGGCTTCTTAAGCGATGATAGTCTTGCACTATATTTAGCATTCATTTAATAACTGAAAAAAAAACCCCTAACAAATAAATGCATAGTGGTCTATGTTAGTGTCCAATGCACACAGTGTATATGTTGCATGTCTTCATCTCTGAGAATTAAGACAATTGTGTGGGATCATAGGAAAAGGGATGCAACTGGCCTACTCAATTTGCATAGCTGGCTGAGAGTACATGTTGACATCACTAAGTAGAACCACCTTACGTCAAACACTACATTCTGTCCATATTACACCAAAGAGTAAAAAGGACTGGGTACAATGCACAATAGTTTTGAAAAGAAAGCTGTGAATACATAAGTATTTGGCATGGGTGCATTGCAGCCCTGAATGCAAACCTATTAATGAAAAAAAATGTATTGACAGCAAACGGGTTGAATTTTATTGCGGTGCGTATAGAATATGTATTTACATAGTTTTTTTCAAGGCATTTATTTTCTCTTTATGAATTTTTTATGGGTAAAATCTAATAAAATGTATCCTAATCCATTACAGAAGTAGTTAGAAATTATTTTGATCTACCCGCATCATTAAAGCCTCTAAGCCTAATTGTGGGGGAAAAGTAGACTTCAATGACAGGAGCTGGATAATTCTGATATTTTAATTCACATGCTGCCAGTTGGCTGAGACTATGTATATCACAGATAATGGGTGGATGGTGAAGAACATAACTGAAGTACCACATGTCTCCTTATTTTGGTTGTACATCATTCACTCGTGTTCTTTTTGCATTGTTGAAAGCAGATTTCGTGGGCTGTAGAGAGCACCTTCTGCCCCTGTGAGATTGCAGTGTGGAGCCCATACGGGACAATTTAACTTACTTTGTTTTACTTAATTCCTTGTGCATATAAATTATTTCCACCAACAATCTTTTCATCTAAACATGCTCCTAAAGTCTTCTAATATGACAGGCCCTTGCATTCAAGAATAAGGGAGAGAGAGGAACTCTAGTTTGCCCTGTACTGTTGAGTTTTGGTTTTGGACTGTCCCAGGCATCTTCTGCAATGTCAGACCTTTCAGTGCACACTCAAACTCAGTCCTGTAACTGTTGGTGGTGTAACTTGTCTTGGCAAACTACAGTTGTGCTTAGGTGTTAGTACCTAAAACAGAAGAGAAATAATATCAATCGTCCTGAATTAAAAGCTGGAGTGGGTCCTCAGAGGGAGCAAGGAGCCACGTCACCAGTTTGTTTGTTTGGTTTTTGGGTTTTTTCTTAAGCAGACCATACCTAGACCTCTAGTGCAGGGAAGAACCCCTTCCTTCCACATGGCCCATGGGTCTGGGATGTAGACTTTCTCAGAAGGCTGCTAAACAGAAATATAAAAACTAAACCCCCGAGTTACCATGCTTAGGCTGTCATTCTGCAGATAGAGCAGACTTAGATTATGATGGAGTGGTAAGAAGCCTGAGCTGGTCCATTTCCTCCCCTTCCAGAAAGTTTTGTCAAAGAAGCTGAAGTAAGTGCTTGTAATCCCTTCTTCCTGCACCTCCTGTTATCCCTGACTGGTATTTTTTCAACCTGTCTGAGCCTTTCCCTGTTGTCTCGGGAGTGCAGAGGATGGAAGGGCCTGAGGGCGCTGAGCTTCAGCATTTCTGAGCTGGTGGAAAGCTCCCTGAGGAGTTCTACTAACACTGCGTGTCGGAGCAGCCTCTGAAGTTAAGCTAACTCTCCAGATCCCAGAGTGGAAAGGTTATTTGTAAATTCAGTTACAGTTTATGCACAACTGATGCTCTCTCCTGATGTTTTTTAATCATGTGAGAAATATAGTCTCAAAAACAAAAGGTTAATTTAGCCCCAGAGTAACAAATAATATGTTGGAGCATATGGGAATGTACGTTTTACATTTACTTCCAAATGCATTCTGTAATTTAGCAAAACCAAAATAGTTCTAAGTAAGTAGAATTCTCCGTGGGTGTGAACGCATTTTTTAATTATTATTTCATTCTTGTTTTAATCCAGTTCTTCTCTCAGCTGTGTGATAGTGTTAAAAGCGCATAGCGGAGCTGCAGTGATGGAGCACGCTTGGCAGCCCATAAACATGTTTTGGAAAGCTGTATCGACTTGGCAAACAGGGACTCTAGTTAAATGGTCCAATGCCACGTCCTCTAGGATTGCTTGCAAAGACAGAACTTATTCCCTTCTCCCTTCCCCTGTTATTCCCCCCTGAAAACAAACAAATTAAAGTGAAAAATCCAAGCCGGCTACCTGGGATACTTAAACATCTAATTGAGTAAAATTTTACCATTCATGTATTTTTAATGCTTATGCAAAGTCAGTGGGAATACTTGTGGTTTATTACTGTGCTTTCTTGTACCACAGTCTAGAAACTGTCAGTTGCTCTGCACCCTTTTAGAGATTCATTCTAACCACTTCTCGAGATGTCACTCAGGTTTATGGTCAAAACTCAACTGTTTGTTTGAAAAGTTTGGAAAAATGTAAATGTGATTGTGTGTCAGAGAGCAGAGAGCTTCTAGCTGTCCTGGAGTTTTATTTTATACTTTGCCAGAAAAGCTGACACCTGAATTATATAAGAAGTTTTACGTTTGTGGTGGGAAAGCACTGAGTGGTAAAAGTTGCTGTAGATGGTCATTAAAATGGAAACAACATCGTAGCATGGAGCTATTTCCACAGCTGCAGAAGCCTTCAGGCTCTGGGTACCCTTTGATGAAACAGAAAAAGAGAAAAACTTGAGACCTTTTCTTTATCCCCATCAAAAGCAAAACTCTCTTTCTCTTTTTTCACATTTCAACCACCTGACTAATCTTTGTCATTGCTGTATTTTGCTAAATTTACTGTTGTGCACTAAAAATAACACCTTTTTTTCTGCCCTCTTCCTTTATTTCTATAGTAAAGCTCTGTAAAGAACTTGCCAGCAGATCTAAAGGTTTGTGGGATTTTTGTTGGTTTTGTTTTTCATTGCAGTCCAATACTACTTGAGTCAGTACCGTGGCAAGTCTGGTTGCTTTGTGTTGTTTTTCTTTCACACGATGCTCACTTACCTGTTCTGACATTAATGCTCAGTGCTTGCAGCAGTGATAGTCTAGGTGTTTTTAATAGAGGCATGGGTTCTAGCTGTGTGATTTGTCTTCAGAAACCGATCATTTAGACTGTAGAACAAAGATACCAATAAGGAATTAAAAATTGCCATACTGTAAAAGGAATAACTTTTGTATCATCCTGCTTTGTTCAGCCTCCTGAATTCAGCGGGATGAACCTTTTTGTTTCCCTAAAAGTTGTGTGTTGGAGAAACAAGTGAATACCTGGGCTTGTTGTTCTTGCATAGTATGAAAATTTTAGCCCTCATTTGTGGAGGAAAAAAGTTCCTGTAGATCTTGAAACTTTAAAAATGGAAGGTAATTATACTATGCATTTTAAATCTGTTGTCATTCTTTTATTTTTTGTTGCCTGCATTAAGTTGATATTTTTTTTGATTGCAAGTAGGTTGTCTGAGTGAGAGTTGTTTTCGTTTCTGATGCATTTGTCTTGTCCATCCAAACTCTGTGCAAAGCTAGCAGAGTAACACTTAATATTTGCCATGATGCACATTGTTCTCTTGCCCCTAATAGCTGCCAGTGATATGAAGTTGCAAACTGTAATTTGCCCTGACACAGATGTACTCAACTGAAAATTGTTGCAGTCTGACCTGGTTAATGTAAGTTTGGCTTCTGGGTATTTGAAAAATGTAAGTAATTGACTATAACCAAATGCAGTTGGATGCTGTTAACCTGTTAATGGTACTGTTAACTGTTATTATAAGTGGTATTTTTAAAAGAACTTTATAATGTTTACCAGCAAAATACTGTGTTAATGCTACAAGACTATGCAATTTATGAGTCCTGGTTTCTGTTAAGAGAATATTTTTTGAATAGTGACTATTTTTTTAATAGTCACAGCTGTGTCAAAAAGTTCCCTTAGCTGCAGCAGTTGTACCCATGCCCCTTACTGGTCAGTGACATTTTTGT
>NW_020897759.1:2245786-2432450 GCF_003984885.1 Neopelma chrysocephalum
CCCCGCCGAGCCGCGCCGGCTCCGGGCGCTGCCCCGCCGCCGTGAGGAGCAGCGGGAACGGGCAGCGGCGGCGGCGGCTGCCGCCCCGTCCCGACCCCGGCGCAGCCCCGCCGCCTGCACCCCGGCTGCCGGGCATCCCGCCCTCCCGGGTAGGTCCCGCGTCGCCCGGGCGCGATCGTGCTCCGACCCGCCGGTGTCGGGGCCGGGTCGGCCCCCAGCGGCCCCGCAGGGGGCGGGTGCCGGCGCCCTGCGCGTCCCGTTTGCTCGCAGGTGCGCTCCCACCTTGTCGGGAGAGACAGGAGGAGGAGGAGGAGGAGTTGGCATCCTCCCCTCCCCCGCGGACAGAGGGCTGAGTCCTTGATGAAGCGGATCTGTCTGGCTTCCTCTTCCAGCGAGGCCACGAGGTGTAAGGCAAAAATAGAGGGGTACGATGTGTACGGGAAGTACTGGCGCTTGGTGCTTCTGAGTGTCATTTATAAAAGCTCAAAGGATTTCTTTTCCTCCCTCTTTTTACCCCCTTTCTTTCTCCCTGCCGTGTCTGTGGAGTCTGTTGTGAGTTGCTGTGACAACAGCAGGAGGCTGCTGGGGGGTCTTGCAGCACAGATTATCAGGTGTCTGTGTCGGGACCTATTTGGGGGCCATAGAAGGGGGTAGAGCCAAACAGTAGTAGACTTTTAATTTGTTTAGTCAACCTGTAGTGGCATCCAGCATCTAGAGCAAAGAGAAATCGGTCACTAGACATATTGAAGCAGACTAGTCAGAGAGCTCCGAGTTGCCTTCTATTGGTCAAGGCACCACTCAGGCTTCTGAAGGAAGTAATATACTTGTTTAAAAAATGATAATAATAAAAGAAGGCCCTTGAGGCTCTGCATATGGTCACAGCAAGAGCAAGGAAGTGATGCCAGAATAGTCTCAATGACTTTGTTCATCCTCAGTTTGTGTACTATTTCAGGACACACAGCTGACTCGAAGCCAAATGTTCAGTTTGAGCTGTAATAGAAGCTGAGGTGGAAATAAGCTTGCTCAGTGTGCTTAAGGGGAGTTCTTTAGCTACTGGTCTTTCTAGGTAAAAATAATGCATGTGGGAGAAACCCACCATTCTTAGGACTACATTGAAGACTTGTCATATGACTGCTCAGTGTAAGTAGCAGTTCAATGGCACAAATCTCAGTACAGTCTGTATTTCAGGACTGGTAATCACACTACATGAAAACAGAATGGCTTAATTTCAGTATTTTTCTGATTTCCTCTCCCATTAGGTTATGCTTTTCTTGTCTATGCATGTTGGATTTGTACACGGTATTCTGTGTCTCAGATATAGAGCGTATCTATATGCTATTAACAGGAGAAAAAGGAATTGTGAGTTCAATATTTGTACTGGGCTTCTTTATCTGAGTGACATAATACTTAAGGAGCATAAGATCTGGGACAGGCTCAGATACACAGAAGTATTTTTATCCAAGAAGAAATAAACATCAATTTTAGCTCTGGGGAGCTTTCTAAAACTCCTGCCCTTTTAAAACTCCAAGCTTCACAAATACTGTAGAGCATTAGGCTGAGAGGAAGAGCTGATCACTTGACCAGTAAATCCCAATGTTTGATTCTTTGCTAATACATTTTATTTGCTGGAAAAATGCTTAAGTCCTACATCCAGATGTTGCCCTGTGCTGAAGGAGACGAAAGGACAGAGAAGCCTTGAAGGAGGAGAAGCAAAGGAGCAACAGGTGTTTGATGTTCTCCTCCCTTGCTCCCATTTATCCTGCCAGAAGAGTACACAAACATTGTAGGGCAAAGTATGTGCTTGGGAGGGAGGGAAAGGAAAGGCCGAGCTGCCATTGCTGCACATAGCAGACATGTGGAATAGTTTGGAGCAAGACTAGTCAGACTGGTGTGAATGTACCCTTGGATCATTGATTTGGTTTCCATAAAAGAGCTCAAAAGCTTGTGCTGAAGGAGTGGATGGTGCCTGAGCTAGAACTGGTACAACCTGCAGTGCATGTGGTCATATCCCTTTGGTACCAGGGATAGGTTCATGAAATAAAAGTATGCATTCCCTTTGGTTCTCATTCAACACCATTCTACTTTCTGTTTTCCTCTCCTTTCTATCTGACATGAGACACAAAATAGCAGTTTTTATGTTTTTATGTTTTCTTCGTTTTTATGTTTTTCTTTGCAAATGAGTCTCTGTGTGGCACTAGACAATACAAGTAAACCCCACATCTTCGTGCCTCTTGCACTATTCAGTTAATGTTGCTGGATTTGCATTTGAGACGTAAATGCAGGGCTTGACCCATGATCCGAAAGTAGCATTTATCTGAAGTCTGACATCTTGAAGTGTTTGCTATTCTAGTCAGTTTAGGTCTTTGGAGGGTTTTACCTGCTGTCATTGTGAGGTCTCACTCTCCTTGGGTAATTTCCTTATGGTAAGAACTTCTGGGGATTAATAAAATCACACATAATGTCTTTCTAACATCACTGATGAACGCAGAGGAAAATGCATGAGAAATGTCACATAAAGTTCAAGAAATAAGAGCCTGATTCTCTATTTTGTAGAGAAAACAAATACAGAAAGTGAATTCAACAGCTCTCTGTGCTAGAAGGTCACCAGTGTCTCTGGAATATTTTTCTTTGTTTGTAGCTCTAGCAAAACTTGATAAATATTTTCCTCATAGAAATGCACAAAAATTGGGAGAATGCCTTATTTGGTGGTGATTGTTGTTTTTCTTTCTGTACTGTTGGGAACGCTGCTCAGAATAATGTTGTTACCAATCAGCATACAATGTCAACACCTGTCTTTATAAATGGGTGAAATCACCAACAACCTATTCTACAGTATCAATAGTTTAATACTGTACAAATGTCTTAATTACAAAAGAGTAAAATCAGAGGTTTCATCACCTTTATTACAATGAAGCCTAGTAGTGTTGGATCAGGCTTTTCCAGTGACCCTTCTTGAGTAAAGCTCAAGTTTTTTATATTATCCCAGATACTCTTGGGCATTGCAGTCACTAAGGATTCAACTGCAGCCTGGCCCCAGTTATGTTGATCCGAATACTAAAGCAGGAGCCAGAGCATCCCATGTTTTGTCTACATTAGTGGATCATGTGATGCAGTTGCAGGGGACCTGGGGATAAAAAAATTGGTGCTGAGGACCCAGTGTCCACACTGCACACAGTTCAGGGACAAAGGGTGTTATTTCAGATGGCCTGTAGTCTGATCCTGTGCACTGAACACTTACTCACTAGTGGTGGGTGGCACACCTTTCACTTCAGATTCACCTGAAAGGAATTGGGTTTGTGCACTCTGTGGCTGCACCTGTTGTGAACCAAAGCATGGAGCATTTGTTTCAAAAATGTATTCTTGAGCTGAATTAAAATGCTGTTAGCAATGCACCCTTATTCTGCTCCTGCAGTATCATCTTTTCTTGCAGAAGGAGGACTAATCTAAGGACTCTGTGCACAATGGCATTTTATGGCTGGCTGCTTTATAAAGTGCCAGCTGTTTGATGATGGTTATCACCATCAATGGGTATGGTCTGTTCTTCAGGTACGTGGTTCTCTAATGTCAGCTACCGTTAATTTCTGTTTGTGATGATATGAGAGATTATGACCTACAGCAAGGCCAAATCTTAGTCACTCCTTAGTTCCTTGTGTCTGCTGGGATTATCACTGTTAAATGGAAAGAGTAGTCAGTTGTAGCTGGGTGTATCTGGAATCCTCACAAAATGCATCTGCAAAGCCAAAGTGTGAGCCTTAAATCAGTTATGTACCAGCTATGGGATATTTCTTTCTTTCCAAGGGTGGTTCCACATCTCTGCACAGTGAGAGAAGAAGCAAAAGGAGGCACAAGGGACTATCTCGTGTTGTGGCTTGTTCTTGAGGTAGACTCTGAAAAATTGGTGAAAGGAAGAGGGACAGTGCTGCAGGCTCTCCCACCACATAGAAGACACTCATCCCAGATTCTCACACACAAGGTTCTTAAATGTCCTTCACCTGCTATATGGATTAATTTCTAGGGAGATGAGCTCACCACAAAGGATATCCCAAGGTATGTCCCAGGTCAAAATAATATGTAAGCTGCTCTGTGTAATCAGCTTGCTGATTTCTGCCCTTCAGATCTTCAGAACTTGTCAGAAAATTGACATAGTCAGAGTCTAATGCTGAACTCTGTATTTGGATCTCTGTTTGGTCTGATAATCTGGATGTGTAACACAAAAACAGGTCCTTGTGGGCTGCGTGTTTTTCAAGGAGGCTCTGTTATTGTACCTAAAGTTGAATGTTTTCATGCTTGGCTATTGAGCTTCAGGGCAGTCTCTTTTATACACCGTAATGGGGGAAGAATTTGTGTTTTGCTAGTATCTCTGATTTTTGTTCATCTAAGGAAGTGCTTATTCCTGCTGATCAAAAGTTGTTCTTTTGATCACAGAGGTAGGTCAGGCTTGATGAAGGGTCCTAATAACTAACCATTAGAGACAAACAAATCTGGACTCACTGCAGACAAAGAACAGAGTGACAGGCTTCTGATACTACAAAACAGGAATTCCCTGTCTCTACGGTTTCTAGAAAGGTTGTGGTGATGATTTGCCCGAGAAGTTTTCCAGGTAAACTTAGAGACATCTGCTCTATCTTCAACTTTACATCTTCATCAGGGGCTATTCCGTTCATTTCTATGTGAGGCCACGGTCAGTTTTTTAATCCCTTTAAAACTTGAGGGATAGAGTGGGGACTGTGGCAGCTTAATGAAGGCTTCTGAGAACTTGCTCTTCCAGCACGTGATACAAAGTAAGAGGTCACAGCCAGGAATAAATCTGGTGCTTATTGACCAAAAATTGACATGAAAGAAGCTGGTTCAGGTAAGCCAAGGGGGGTCTCTCTTGATGGCAAGCTCAGTACTTACCTTCTCCAGCTGTATCAAATTTTAGCAGCATTCTATGGGATTTATTTCTTCGTTGATACTGGCCCTAAGCTATTCCATAACAGGTGAAAAAGGGTAGAACCAGGTTCTGCCCTTTTGGAAGATATTGACCTGCATTCTCCTTTTGTGAGCGGCAACAGCCAGGGTTATCTCATTTATCAGCTCATGCAGTGAAAAAAAAATCCTGTCAGCTACCCCTCTCCTTCTACCCATGATAGATCCAAGGATCTTGCTTTGTGGATCAGGTCAACTTTGGAATATAAGGGCTTTTCTCCATTCCCAATCATTGGCTGTATCTGTTTTCTTTGGTCAGTGGACCAGGTGTAGGGCAAGTAGGTGATAAATTCCAGAGTTAATCTTGAATTTCTTCCTCCTGAGTCAGTCTTTTCCTTTTCAGTCTTTCCATGGACTTTAACTTATGGCTATAGGGTGGTGCTGCTTCATCCTGGATGAGAATCCAGCCTGATGTGCATCATGCCCACCTTTGTCCCCTGGTGACCTTGTGATCTGATCCCACCTTGAATCTTATTACGCTTTGTCACCTGCTGGTTCTTTGATGCTGACCAGGAATAGTTTTTCTTTTTAAACCAGTCTCCCCATCTACCCTCCTGTGATTTAATAAAACACTAATACTAATGTATACCCTTGTAAAAAATGTTTTGTGATGGTCTTTCAGCAGCTGGTGTAGCTTATCTATTACTTGATACCATGCTGTGATTTATTTCACAAATATACTTGGTGGAGCCCTAAATTCGGTGATTAAATTGAACCAAACCTTTGGCCTTTTGGCCCTTAATCTTTCACCGGATCAGAGCTGTCTGTGAATTCTGTGCTCTTGCACAAGTGGACACTAAGTCCCCCTGCTTTGTCCCCTGGTATAGATGTGTTAATCCATTAAGATTCTGAAACAACACATGGCAGGTTATATATTGAGAACGAACATTTCACACGCTTATTCTGGCTCTTGTGGTTTTTGGTCCTTGCCAAGGTGCTGGTGCCTTGGGACTCTGCAGTGTAAGGTAGTGATTTCAGTGCCTGAAGAACTTGGCATTTTGCATCTCCTTTTCCAGTTTCCATGGTTGCAAGCAGTAATTTTGCAACTTGGGGATGGAGGTAAGGGTGTTGCATAGACTCATAAATTTTTTTTGTATTCTTTTTGATGTGTTATTTCCTAATGGCTCTCTGAAGGAGTCACTCCAAAACTATACTAAAAAATACATCTCTGGAATAGATTGAAATATGGAGTAGCTACAAATGCTCTTTCATATAGTTTCGGGGAGTGTGGGTTTTGAGGGTAAATGTTGATGGTCTTGTTACTGGTGGCCTGAGTTTTTCGAATAGTTCCCACTCCCACCATTCATATTAAGTCATGTTGGATTTTGGTGTCTCTTTCCATTAGATTTCTCTAATAAAATTGTGACATTGTAATTGTGGTTGGCAACCCATTTGTTTAAAGGAGTTCCTGGTTTGCATGTTTAGTCAGATTACTTGAGACAGGTTGAATTTTTTTTTTTTTTCCATGGAATAACTTACAGAAAAACTAGTGAGCAGGAAGGGTTCTTACATGCTGTCATTCTGAACTGTCATCTGAAGAGTTTGCTCTTAACACAACAACTAGGTAAAATGCTTTCTTGTTTTCGTGCTAAGGGGTGCTATCTCAGTCTTATGGGGCATATTTAAGTACATAGCTAAGAAGGATCACCCCATAATTACTGATTAATCACTCTTAGTGATTTGTTTATGGTGTTTTGCTGAAGGGAAAAGGGATGATAATTAGCTACTGGTCTTTGAAAAAAAAAATCTTGATTATGTTTTGTATATGTTAAGTGATGATTTAAAATATCTGGACATTTCGAAATGGATCCGTAGGGGTGGGTTCATGATCCTGCACAGGCAACTCGCTATTGGGTTTGGATCTTCATCCTCTTTCTTTCTAGCAGAGAAAAATGCAATTATAGCTTTAAATATAATAACTGCATTTGTAAAACAAGACAAGTTCATGGTTAGGATCTGGTTATCTGCTGTGTACTAGTACACCTACTTTAATACAAAGAATGAGAGAGACTGTGTGTGTCTGTGTTTAATTTTGTGTACCAGGGGACTAGATAATGAAGTGATGTGCTTCATCTACAGATCTTTTGGAAAATTTCTGTAGAAAGGCAGTGTTTCATTATTGAGGCTGACTAGCCTGCATGCTATGGCAACCACAACTGTTTTTTAGTGATAATAATAACAACTCATTTTGCAGTGAGGAAAAACTAAACAAAAAACCAAGCACCCTACAGCAATTTGAAGTGAAGCAACAGAGAAAGAAATCAGCAACCGTAACCATCTGCAAGCCGTGGTTCAAAACACTAACCTTCTACTTCTTTGGAAATAAATCAGCTTTATTTGGAATATTTCTTAGGTGCTAATCAAGTGAAATGAATAAAATGGCTCTATGTTAGATCTTGAGTCTATTCACATCTCCTTATTTTTGGCTATCTTTGTCTTCCCTTCATCTGCAAACAGTCACAGGTGACAATGTAAAAATGGAAACATCCTAAGAGATTTTTGAGATCCTGTGTTATTCTTACGGGTATCTTTTTTCATTTCCATCCATCTGCTCCTCTTTCTTTAGAACTGGATTAAGGAGCTGAATCTTGCTCTGCTTTCTTTTGGGAACAGCCATTTCTGATCAGACCTTTGCCTCACTACGTTTCCTGCTGCCCCTCATTTGAAGGCCCTTCTGTCTTTCTCTGGACTTTTTGGTAGTGCCCTCTCTGAGACTGGTCATACTTCCAGTAACTTTCCTCTGAGCTTTACCCTACTTTGTCTTGTTGGTAAACTAAACTATTGCGGGTTGTATGTTGGTTTTAGCAAGTTTTGTAGTGGTGTTGGAATGTTATGCCTTTTTTTTTTTTAATCTTTATATATGCTGGTTTGTTCTTGTCTAACCAGTTCAGTATCTGTTCCAGTTTGCCTTCCCAGATTTTACCAGACTTTCAGAGCTCAAATCCAACGTTTTCATTGTTGTTGATTTTTTATTTAAGTTTTGTAAATACATGTTTAGCATTTTAAATCAGTGTGATTATGTAATAGGTTTTAGCACAAGCTTAACCTAGAGGCTACCTTAAAAAAAACTAACTGTGGCTGTATTTTTTAGATCTTGCACATATTCCTGGCTTTAATCATTCCAGTAGCCAGAGGGTTTCTGGCTACATTTGTAAGCATTTAATCAACTTGTTTTGCTAATTGTTTATACTGTAATTTGTTGTTAGCATCTGGTTTTATTTGAGTTGTCTAGATATTTGTCCAGGCTTCTGTCTGTCAGTCTCTTTAAGAGCTATTTCTGCTTTAATCCCTTCCTGAAAACTAGTAAACAATATTAAAATGATCCACATTTTTAATACATAGTTACACCATATATACTAGAGCGGATTTAAGAACTTTCCTTATCGTACCCACAAAGCTCTAGTTTTGTTTTTATTCCCAGTTTATTTTAATCTCTGTCCTGTGCAGTATGGTCATGCTAAAAATATCTTCATTAGATTGCCATTGATCTACAGCAGTGCATTCGGGCATGCTGTGTCTGAGCCCTGTAATAACTTTGCTTTAATTAAGTTAGTAAGTATATTGGAAAATTAAAAAAAATCAATAATTTCTAAATTTTTTCATGTGTTCCTTTTCTAGGACTCTCAGATAGCTGCATTGATTTAACTAGTTACTTTTATTTGGCTTTGCCTGTTAATTTTAAACTGGCCTCGTTATCCTCTTGGAAATTTTTTTAAAGATTCCAGACTTTGTACTTAATACATATTTTGTGACTGACTGAAGCACATATTTGCAGAACTACCATTCAAGAACTTTTGAAGAATTTTTAAATCAAATTGTTATATCAAAAACCTCAGCTAATTTGTGTAACAGTATTTTAATGGAATATTGGGTTGGAAGAAAAATTGATTTGGCATCTCTGCTTGGTAGTTTAAAACCAACCAGACACACTGGCTAACCACGCTCCTTCATTTTGTTTTCTAGCCTTGTAAACATTTCCACATTCCATCTGTGATGTCTAGTCCATGCATGAATAAAATATGAAGTAATTTAATACCACATAATATGTCAGGGGGTTGCTGTTTATTCTCAGACTTGAAATGAAACTTTTTAAGATCCCATGCTGAAAGCTCTTGGGTTTTTGCTGCTCATTCAGGGCCCTGCCTAAGAGGCCGTGGGCTAGAAACATGTCTCCTTCTCTGTAATGTGGAAGAAACCATCTTGGTTTTGTACTGTTATTTATATCATGACTGTATTCTTCACGAGGATGCTGAGGAGGCAAGAGGAGTTAGCTCTCAGTTCTCTTCTCCTGTTTGGAATCACAGAGATGGTGCAGAGCCCACAGGCCGTCCCAGGTGTCATCATCATGGGAGCCTGCATCCAACAAGCAGCTGTGGTTGGATCACAGACAGGCAACTGGAAGTCTCTGTAGTGCTTTAGCCCAAGACTGGTAACCTTTCAGGATGCAGGTTACAACTCAGATGAAGGGATAAAGGCAGTATCTTTGTAGCTTTGTATCCCTATCAGTTCAAACCCCTGTGCCGACCCAGCAGGTTGGGATCACAAGGCCATTGGGGTTTACATACTCTGTGTGTGTGTTTGAAACCCTGTTATTTGCTCTACATTTGGCAGATTGCAAAGTTCTGGTTGTGCAACCACGTACTTGTGCCAGGATGAAAAGTTTCTGGGCTTGTGTTTCAGTCTAGTGAAGGATCACTCTAAAATGTATTCTTATGTGCTGGTCTCTGCTGTAGCATGTCCAGGAGCATTCAGTGTCTGTAACAACATGTCAGTGTGACACAGCAGTGGCATAAACTCACCCTTGCACCTTGCTGTCTGTGTCATCCCTAACTCCTCCATCCACATGTAAATGAAGATAACAACTGTACCTTAGCCATTATAGCTGTTAACATGTGGCCCATACTCAAAATTTTATCTAAATAGGTAACATCTGGTTCTAACTCTGACTTTCATTTTCTTGGTTAAATAATGAAAGAATACAGTAAAAATTAGTGTTTGACTAACTGTTACTAAACTTGCTTGTTCTTAAATCAGAACTTAGTGCTTCTGACAGTGAAAAATGGACACCAAAACAACTTGTACCTGTTATTTTAAGCAGCCTGACAGTTAATATATATTCTGTATTAATGTGTGAATGAGATGTGAATATTAAAAAAGGTATTAAAACAAATAATTTGTTTTCTTTATCTGTAGTGCTTTCTTCTCAGGAAAAGGGACACCATCATTTCAGATAATGACCTGTGTTTTGTCAATTAAATTGCTGTATGTTTTCTTGCTGAAACAGTTATTATGCAAGCCTTCCTGAACATGTTTGTGACTTGCATTTTCCCTTTTCTCCCTCCTTGATTACAATTCCCTGGCAGAGACCAGATTGCTCAGCAGACTACCAGACATTAGAAAACCAAATTCAGATTTATCAAACTATGATCCCACATATGAAAATGACAGACTGTGGTAAACATGCATAAGTTGGTTTTAGTTTTTGAAATACCCATTTCTCCCAGCTTGCATTTGTATCCAGGCATATGTTCAATATGTTGGCATAGAATATTTAAGTAAATAGTTTCAATAATAACTTTCCATGAGGATAGTGTCTTCAAAAAACTTCTTCTCTTCACTTTCCGTTGTCATGTCAAGAAGAATTTTTAGGTATATATGTATATTTGCAAGTTCCTGCTTGGCTCTTTAGTTTCATTTTAGTCTATGAACTCTACAAACTTCTGCTTGGAAAATTAGGTGTGGGATACATACAGGATATAATGGGAATTGTGGTTTGTAGAGAACAGTCTCTGGAGTCACCTTACAAGTCAGTTTTATTGTGTGCTAAAGCCATCTGTGTGACTTGCTGTTACCAATATTGTTTGGACAGCCCTAAATCAAGTCCTGAATGGGTAGGATTGAGGAAGGCAGGTTTATACTGGTATCCTTCAGGTTAAACCAACTGATGTCCAGCCTTTTTTTTCTTCCTGGCATAAAAAGTATTAGCAAGAGGTTAAGTTTGTGCTAGCTGTCCTTGTTTCACCAAGATCTATCTTCTGCAAACAGGCTCGTGTTTACAGAAACTGAAGTGAAAATAGCATGTGAACAGCAAAAACCAACCGTGGTCAAAATAGTTGTGCATTTGCATAACCGGGCGGCATTTAAAGGGCTGGCCAGCTCACTTGGGTACAGTTTACTACAAGCTTTTCCTTAAGAGGTTGTCCTCTTCAGGCACCTCTCAAAAGTGGAAGTAAAAGGCTCTGATTCTGAATAGCATTGTTTTCACTCAGTGGTAGAAAACAAGTTTAACCGTCTTGTTACAGTTTTTGATAAATGGACATTGACATGGACTACGAAAGACCCAACGTTGAAACTATCAAGTGTGTGGTGGTTGGAGATAATGCAGTGGGAAAGACTCGTCTGATCTGTGCAAGAGCCTGCAACACAACCTTGACTCAGTATCAGCTGCTGGCAACTCACGTCCCAACTGTCTGGGCCATTGATCAGTACCGTGTCTGCCAAGAGGTAAGGACTGCAGGTGTACACAGTGTGGAGCACATGCTGTGAGCTGGGACTATTATTTATTGGCAAGCCTTGCTCTGTCAGGATGCAGCAATGAGCTCACAAGTATTTTATGAGCGATCTCTACTGCAGCCATGGTCTGATACACCTCTCATTCTAAAGGAAATTTTTTATCAAACCTATTTTTAGGAAGGTGCAAATCCTGCCTGTTTTATGAAACACTACATTTGGTGAAAACTATATGGGATAGACCCGTGTCCTAGTATGCTTTGGGCCTTCTTATGGGGTAATTAGAAATGTGCTTGTTTGATGGAGGGAAAGAGAACGTTCTGTGTGCTCTGTTCTAGGTCCTCGAACGCTCAAGAGATGTTGTGGATGAAGTGAGTGTTTCTCTCAGGCTGTGGGATACATTTGGGGACCACCACAAAGACAGGCGCTTTGCTTACGGAAGGTAAATTGATCCCAGCAAAATTTTAAGAAGTACTTGCGGTAAAATTTTAGGGCAGAAATAAATTGCAAATCTGACTTTTGAAAAGGAAGGACTTAAAAACAATCATGGGTATTCATGTTCCTGCCCACTGCAAAGAGGATTATCCTCTGCAAGGATTAAAAAGATATAAATATTTAAAAAGCAGCATAGTTTTACTACGCTACGTTTCCTTGAACAACCTGCTAAGCTCTGTCAACAACTGTTGTCCTATTTTGAATTTTAAAGAACATTCCCTAGAATAAGGTAGTAGTTTTACAAAATTGAACATCAGTGTTCCCTGTCTGTATAAGCAATGCATGATATAATTGCATAACAATCAACTAACAAGGAGAGATGTTGGGAAATATCACTCTTACACAATGAGATATTCATTTTATTAAAACCTATGATGTTGAATGAGCAGATAACGTCTTGAGAGCAGAGCCAATTTTAGGAAAGGTGAGGCTTTTCCATATATTCTTAATTAAAGCTGAAGAAAAGAAAGATATTTATAGAAGAAAAATCAAGTGTCTGTTGGTGAATGGATTAACCCTGGAAATTCTAAAAAAAGAAATATTGAAAACTAATGAAATCTAGATTTTCCCAGCATAATTTATATATCTATAATTTTCATATATATAAATTATATAATTTATATATAATATTATGTGTGTGTGTATATATATGTATGTATATATATATGTATGTATATATGTATATATATATATATATATATGTATAATGTGTATAAGTTCAGCATAGTTTCAACAAGGACCATAGCCAGTGATGATAGTCTTTCTGGTTTGTTTAGTTAGATCTGGCCTTGTGGCAGTAGAGGCAGCAGAACAGCCATATTAGGCAAACACTGAGGCGAAGATGGGTTTTGGACATATATTTTCATAACTGACATTTGGGTGAGGTCTCAGTCCTCACACATTCTTTCACCTTCTTGAGCTTTTTCATAACCTTTTCATAACTGCAGATGATCAGACTTTCACGGATAGATACTTATTTTTTTTTTTCCAGCTGGGAATGCCCTTTGTAGAGTGTTGGTCCCAGCTTTGTGTTCCATGTTGCCAAAATGTACTGTCTTGCTGTTTTTCTTCTCTCTCTGCTACCTGATTGCACAAGTGACTTTGAAGGAGGATGCTCTTTTCTGTTCTCTACCCCTTAGAACTGCTCCAGAGGGTTCTGTAGGTTGAATCCACCCATTAAATTTTCATAATGTAGAACTCTGTATGATGGTTTGTGCAAACCCTCTTTTGTGTACAGCACTGTGGTAGTTGATTTTTCACCTGGAATTTTCTGTGAGGAGCTAAAGTAGCAACACATCCGGGCTACGCAACCTGTAGTATTTGTAAATCAGCTTTGTGAGAGAAGTTACTGAATTTAAGGTAATATTGACCTTAATATTTAGTGTTACTTGAGAATGTGAATAGATACTGTTTTACCTTTTGGCAGCATATGGAGCCTGCATTGATAAATTTGGATGTAACTTATTGTTTCCACTAACTGTTCCACTTTGATGTGGCCTCCCGATATTCTGCAACAGATACTGTGTCACTGAGAAGATTACTAGAGATTAGGAGAGCAGAATCAGGCATGTTCTGAACTCTGATCCCACGTTTACTGACAGGAAGGGAGAGGGAGGAAACAACATGCTTACAGTCTAATCCTGCAAACGCCAAGGAGGACGTGAATAACTTGAGATCTCGTGGATTAAGCATATAAACAGCGATTCATTTGTGATGTTGGCAGAACTGAACTTGTGTAGAATGAGGTTTTCTATACCCTAATTAATTTATAAGGCTGTTCTGGAAACCTGCTGTCCTGTTAGTGGTTTTCCTGAAAGTCTATTAATTCAGAAAGTGACAGGAAACTCTAAAGAAACTACTTTACAGATAGAATTTCAGTTGTAAAATTTTGTCATCGTAAGCACTGATAGGTACTTTGTTTTGAAATATAATAATGCTGCATTTTAAACAAACTGTTTAGTATTTTATCTGGTTTAGCATTTTAAAAAGAGTTTATGAATGTTGAATGTTCACATTTATAGGAATTTATTTTAAATCATCTCTGGACATTGAACTACAGTTTAGTCAGCTGTGTCAAATCTTGCACTACAGTGAAAGGTGCATTTTATGTCAAACTGCTCAAGATTACACCTACAAGTGCCCCATGTTTTGTTGTCTGAAGGATCATACAATAATATTATCATTTGGTTCCATTCAAAAAATTTTATGCATATGCCCCTTAGGCAGGGGAAGGTTTGTTTCAGCAAACATTTAAGCAAGACCTCTAATTGTCCTAAACGTGGTGTAACAAGAACCAGTAGGTCATTAATTCACCTGCTACTCATTGGAAAAGTTTGCTTCATACAGCTTTAGAAAGTGTTACATAAATAGATTATGCTATAGATGACAGGTGAACAGTTAATAGGACTTGGAGCAAAGATAAATCCTTCTTAACTCTTTATTTTTCACGGATAGAAACATGAAAAGAGAATGACAAAAGGAATCTGTTTTCCACTATTTTTCTGTGACAGAGAGAAACATTTACATTCCACTGAGGATGGAATAGTTAATGTTTCTGCTGCCATCCTTTAAAATGTGGAGACCAGCTTGCATTCTGCTGTATGGTGTTTAGTTTAATGACAGTCCTCCAAGAGCTTTGGGAAACAGTTGCTGACAGCTTAAGTGAGTGGGTGGGATGTGGCTGGAGAGACTTGGGGAAATATTTGCTGCAGTTTTTTACAGCATGACATTTTTTTTCCCCCTTAAACTAAAGTGTGTGCTTTGGTTTTGGAAGTATCCTGTTCACTTCAGCTTAGGCAATATGTGAAGCCAAACAGTCATTTATTGACATTCTCCCATAAGGTTTTATTTGGTGCAAAATCACTCCAAAACCTTGTAAAATGACAATGTCTTTGTTATGATTAATGTATTGATTTCCAGCTCCCAGTCACCTCTTTGTTTATTAACAATCTCATCTCGGTGCTATGTAATTGTATTCTCTAAGCCTGCAGATAAGGTCTGAACTTCATTTGAGGCCCAAGTTGTTGTTCTGTAGCAGTTTCTCTGGGAGGCATGTGTAAAGACAAGAAAGCATCTTAATTTACATTTCAACTTGTCAGGATTCACTGTCCTCCATCCTCCTGTCCAATCTGGTTTTGAATGAAAGTGTCAACATATCATGTTCAAAATAATTCTAAAAGCTGGCTTGCACTTTTTTTTTTGCCTTTTGCATCCTTTTATTTTTGCCTTTTGCATCTTTTTTTTTTTCAGGTAAACATATTTGGCTAATTTGATAAAAAGCCTATGTATCCTGGGTTTTTTTTCCATGCAGCTCTAGTATGCGTAAACATGAGCACAAATCTGCAAAGAGTTCATTCGGTCCCAATCAAATATTTATTCTCAATACCATGGATGGGATTCATCAGCTAATTCAGCCAGGATGATTTATTTACTTGCAACTTAAATATGAGCTGTAGACCAAACAAAATCTGTTCATACAGCATGGACAGAAAACAGCATTTTCCTCATGACTTACAAATATGAATGAGTCTTGCTGTAAGACTGCTGACAGAGCCTCTTAAAATATGTTTAGAGTATTTCCTCTGTTGTGAATGGATTTCATAAGCCTTGTGGATGTTGTATGTACACAGAGGAACACAGGCATCCGACTTCTTCTGTGTGATTACAATTCCCTTAACCGGTTACTTCAATGTTATTGAATCCCTAAAAATACACCTTCAAAATGCTGCTGAAAATAGTCCATCAGAACAGGGGTTTATCACTGATGTTTGAAGATTTCCACCAATCTCTTTAGGGTTTTTTGTTTTCTGTTTCTTTTTCTTAAAGGACAATGATGATGATGATATTTCTATTTTAAAAAAAAACAAAACCAACAAAACAAGACCAAAAAAACAACCAGGTGGCTTTGATGTAAAGTGGTATTTGCATTCAGCAAGTTCAGTGAGATTAGGGCAAGGTGGGGGACTTCAAGGAGTTTCTGGGTTTGCCTTTAATTAGACCAGTGACCTCTGTCATGCAGCACCTGTCCCTAAGCTGAGACTGGGCCAGCAGCTCCCTTCCTTGGACCAGGGAAGGTCTGAGGTCAGAATTGCTTTGTAAATGAAAGGCCACACTTTCCCCTGCAGTCTTGCTGTTCTTGTTTTTATGTAATGATAATTCTCCACCTTACACATGCCCCACAAGCTATGTCATGGGTTGGAAGGGATCATCAGAGATGTGTCTTTACAGCAGTAGGACTTAACAGACACAGAATGGTCTTTTTGCTTTGTTAGCAAAGGGTCAACTGATGGGAATCCAGATTATTTTCAGATGTGTTTCACCTTGGCTGCTTCCTTTTGCTTTTTTTGCTGCCACAAAAAAAACTGATATGCAGTATCTTCAAATCATCTTGAACTACCCAAATTTGTGAGCCTCCCCATCTATTTTTACAGTGGTTTATAAGCTACTCAGGTTCTTCATCAAGTCATCCTGAAGGTCTCCTGGAAAAAAACATTTTTTTATATATTTGTTATGATTCTTTTTTCGAGTATGACTTAGGCCCAAGAAAGACTAGAATAAGCAGAGAGGTTCACAGAAACAGCTTTCTCAAGTAACTTTATTCTGATACAGTGTGTGTGTATGCACTAGTATTTTCTTCTTTTGTTATCTATGTTAACATTTGAGGCTTTTTCACTCAATTAATGGGATAGTATATGCTTTATATACTTAAACCAGTGAAATTAATGCAGATCTACCTTTCTTCGCTGCATCCCACCATGGTTCCATATGTGAGTAGAAAGAGGTTGTTATGGAATTACTGTTACGAATCCTTTGTTCTTTAAAAAGGTATGTGCCAAATGACTGTTGGTGGGGCCTGAGGCTCCACTCCATGTATTTGTAGTCTCTCTGGAGGAGGACACCTCTAATGCTTTAAGCTTTCCTTGACTGGATTGAAAAAGTGTCAATTTTTATTTGCAGTATTGCATCACTTTCCATTTTGCCTTGCTTTCCTAAGTCAGGGGCTGGGTGAAAAGAGGGCATTTGGGCTCCATCCTAAAAGGCTGCAAGGCAACATTAAAATCTTTTGGAAATGATAAACCTGGGAAGTGACTTTCTGTCAAAATCTTGATCTTAGTGAATTATTTCTTTGTGAATAGGTGCTGGGTGGATTTCTTGTGCTGTTTTCTACTCCAGGAGTCTCAGGATCTCAGTCTGGGTTTCCTCATACGTATGTCAGACTATGGAAAACACTCTGCACAACTTGTCATGATTGTTTTAAACTGAGTTCTTCTCAATAACTTTGTGCCATCAACTTGCCAGATGGAATTTCTTGAGAGTTTAATTTAAATTAAAAAAGAGAAGGAAGCTGGTTTTGGTGATAGTCCAAAAAAAGCAAAATATATGAAAGTCCATATTTTCTCCACAGAGAAAATATGCATCTAGCATCTCTTAATGTTCAGTTTCCATGTCTTGTGTGACCTCAGAAGTAACTCCCATACTGGATGCAAACCAAACCTCATCATTATTTCTTCCTATCTGCATTTTTACCTCCCTTTCTCCCTATCTGTGTTCTTCAGCAGGACTTTCAAGGAATTGTGCTTTTAATGAATTTTGAGACCTGGCTTTGGATCTTCCTCCTCCTTCTTTATTTTTTTTTCTGTTTCATCCTTACATCCCTCTGCTACCTGGAAATAATTTTTTTCTTCTAAATATGCTGCTTCAAATGATGTTTTCACTAAATCTCTGCTTTTGAACTCAGTGTGTTTTTCTCATTGATCATTTTTTCCTGGGATTTTTTAGGGGATAAGACCAGAAGTAAAGAAATGGTTCTTTTCTTCTTTTGTTTATACTTTTGCAGTATCTTTGGTGAAAATTAGGTGGTTCTCTGTGGAAAGATAACATGTAGTTCTCATCTGTAAGTGACCTCCTTACAATAACGAAAAATAAGATCAGAATGCCCACCTTCCCTTGTGTTTCTGGTTTCTCCATTGTTTTATGAATTTATGAATTTATTTCTCATTATTTGTTGTCTGGAGACAACAGCTGATATATCTTACAAAAGCATTTTTAGCTATGTTCTTCTCAGTCCCTTTGTATAATATTGTGAGTTTTGGTGTTTGCCCTGAGTTGATCAGACATGTTCCAGCCAGCCCTGTGTCCTCTCTTGCTCCAGCCTTTTCTTTCATCCTTCTCCATTGATCTCAAGCTTTAAGTCTTACTTTTAAAAACCCTAACTTTTCACAGGATACACAGAATATTTCAGTATTTCAGCCTCAGTTAACCATCTCTAGAATTGTATTTATCGTAGAATTTTTATTCTTGTAGTAGAAATACAGTAATCAAGATCTCTGCTCCAGGAAAGGGAAGAAGGGATATATTGGTATGTTATGGTTAACATATATATCTGGTTCCAAAGAGAGTTTTCCAGAGTCTGCTGTCAAAATTTGGCCCAGAATCATGGTAGGGTACCTTGCAGGCAGACAGTTTCAACTGCAAAGTTCTATTTGGAACCAAGATGGAATTTTTCATATGTAAATATTGAACCAGAATTATGTGTGAATTTACACTAAAATAAACCAAATTCCAAGATTGTGCAAACAGTCCGTAAATTACTTTTTTTTTCCTTTTGATACATAGTTCCATGCAACTTTGCTATTCTTTTTTATCATTATTGCTGATCAGGCATTTGTACCATAGGAGTAGCTCTTACTAGCTTCTGCAGTGGAAAATGAGATATTTTAATCATCCTTTGTGATGTCTAAACTTTTTTTGTCGTTTTCTGTAAATGCACCAGTGTTTTCCCATGAGTACTTTAAAGAACACAGAAGAGATTTTAAAATGCTTAACATTTACGAATGTTATATTGTTTGTAAGGAATGTATGGGAAAACTCCTTCCACTTTTGAAGCACAGTCTTGAAATATGCGATTTTCTGGAAGGTAGCTTTTTCTTCTTTTAATTGTTGTTGTTTCCTGCTGAAAATGCCATTACAAAAATTGTAGCAATAGACCTGCATGCGACTCACCACAACATCTGGATGTATTTCAGGGCATTTTGACAGGTTCGCACATTACACCAGTGCTTAAGAAGCTTCACTGCTGTCGGTAAAGTATAGAACTAATTGATTCCCCTGCTCACATCCAGGGCACTGCATGGTCTTGCCCTGCCTTACCTGGCTATCTTCAGTTCTTCACCTGCCAGGCACCCCCTGCATTTTAGTTTTTGTAGCCTCTCATCTGAGTGTGTGCACATAAGTCCTGTGTCCTCAGGTCATTTTGTCACGCTCACCTGTCACTTAATGAGTTTCTTCTCATTTCATGTGATGGCTGCAGCTGCATTTACTAAAAACTGAGTCCACTTAAAACATTATCAGCCTTGCTTATCTGCACAATTTTGTTTTCAGCTCGGTGAGATGCCTGCATGAAAAGTGTTGTGTAACTCAGTTAATCTCTGTCTTCAAAATGTATCTGGACTGACATGGAGATGTGGCAGGGTTTTGTTCAGCCACAAATAAGGTTCTCAAATTAATTCTTAGATGGCCTTCTACTGCCTGAACCTACTGAGTTTGGGAACTTGGAAGCTGGTACTTGCACTCAAGCTGCTGCCCTACCCAGTCTTTCCTTTCAGGTGATTGAAGGACTATGCAGGTAGAGAGCAGAGATAGCTCTTGTCAAATTCTGGTCTCAAGTTGAATAAGTTCAGCTGACCTCTGAGAAATCCTGGGAAAATTATGAGAAGTGTGTAGGGAAAAAAAATAAGGGCAGAAGGAGTAAAATCAAGACTACTTTTTATTGATAAAGAAATGTCTAAGGGTTAGCTGTTCTGGTAAAGTCAAGAGAGTCTAACAATTTGGATGAACCTCTACCAAATTGTTTACTCTGTAAAATTCTAATAGACTTCCTTACTTCAACCTTGCTTCTCAGAGAAAGCTCATATCTAAAAATAGGGAAAAATAAAGCCTATAATAGGAAAAAGCCTCTGGGTTTTTTTTTCCGCCCCCCCCAAGTCTATTCTTAATGTTTGATTTGATTAAATATGTGCAACAGACTTCTTGTCAACCAAACTATAATTTGTCTATCCTTAAACTGATTCTGTCAGATTTAACTCTTGTTAAGCTCTCTAAAACAAGATATGTACTTTTGACTTGTTCTGTAGAAAGATGAGAATATAGCATAGCAATACAGTTCAGTCTTCCTCCTTTTCCTCCTTCTCACTCCCTGCCTTGGTTTTCAGATCACACACATCTCTTCTTCACATTCTGCATTCCTCACAGCTTTATTTCTTCCCCTTTCCAAACCCAACAGTATTATTCCATGGCTGTATGGCAAATGATATCCCTTACACATGACCAGCAATTCTTGCATGCAGCAGTTTTCCCCAGTAACTTGTAAACTACAAACTAAAGGGAGCAACTTCTTCCCAGGTAATGCAGTGTGTACATTTCAGAAGGCAGCTTTTGCCTTTAATGAGATATAAACCCATGTTAGTGTATCTCAGCCAGTTTATAACTCCAGATCCAGACTATAAACATGAGACTTTTAAATACACTTACCATGGAATATATCTCATTTAACATGGCTGTTTCCTTGAAGTTCTGTCTAAAATAAGATTAGTGAAGATGGAATATATGTAGTGGTTTTTGTTGAGAGTTGGATCTGCAACGTGATGTGTAGGTACATCTGCAGTGCATCTTGCACCAGCTCTGGAGCACACATACCCTGCAAGCAGATGACTCTTTCAAAATCTCAGTCCCAAACCACTGCGCTGTAACACAAAACAGCTCGAATTAGAAAACATTAAACATTTACTTCCCTGCTGCTTCTAGTAGCATTGTCAGAAAGGCTTGTTACATAGCTCATACACTGCCTTTTCTCCCCACACCTCATGGGTTTCTTATTGTACTGATTGCACAGAAACTTCCAGACATTTAAAGAGGCTACCTGTAGCTTGAGTACTGCTGAAGCCTGAGGCTGACAAAGTTGTTTTTGTCAGTGCTATACTGCTGCTTTTCAGCAGTGACTTGGATGCTCACTGTACATCAGATACAGTTCATAACTCACGCACCAGGAGCTCACAGGGTGGCAGCACACCATGGGCTCATTCCTGCCAGAGATTTGGTTGTCTAGAGGGTTTCTTTTCATTCCCTGAAGTCTAAAAAGTGGTAGTTGCTTCCATCAGAAGTTCTTCTTACGCAAGTTTGGGGAAATATCACCGAAACGTTAGATAGATGGCTTGCTTCTCCAGCCAGTGGTAAGATTCTTTCTTTGCCCACAGGAATCTCCTATGGGAAGGCCGTAGGTATGTTTAGACCAAGCTGGGTTGACTTCAGATGTGTATATTTTGCATTAAGAATTTTGCATTTCTGTGACTCCAAGGGGAGCATTTCAGAGACTCTTACACCGCTCTTACATTTTAATGTGAGACTCCAGCGCAGGAGGTGACAAACATGTGAGTGGTGGTTTAGTTGCCCACAGCTGAGAGAATCTGCTACCTTTGTGTAGATAACCTGCCAAGTCCCACACATCTACATTGTGTTCCTCCCTGTTTGGAGCCCCAGTGAGTAGAAAGAAACCCATTTTCTTCCATTGGTGATGCAGTGTTTCACTGGTGGTTGATCACAGGCTAGAACAAGTCACACAAAAGTTTGGAGTTTTGGTGATACTTATGTTCAGAAGTTCAAATAATGAGAATAGATGATATGCAATTTTTTTCTGATCAACCTATGAAAATGTAGAATATAAGAATGAAGCAGTTATGGATTTTCAGCAGGTACCATGGAATCTACAAGACAGTGTGCTGGATATCCAAGCTACTGTTTCTGTTTTCTGAGTTATTTGTAATACTTATCTTTGTTTCTCATGATGCTTCAGTATCAAATAAGAGTATATCCAATATATATATATTTAGATATTTGTTTTATTTAATAAAGGTGGATGCACACAGTGCATCTATTGCCCATCTCCATTGGATGGTACTCTAGGATGAATGTGATGCAGAAGTTATAAAACATTTACCGGAGAAGGACTGGCAAGAGCACTTAGTGACAGAGCAAGGAGTGGCTTTAAACTGAAAGAGGTTTAGATTAGATATTAGAGTGAAAATCTTCCCTGTGAGGGTTGTGAGGCCCTGGCACAGGTTGCCCAGAGAAGTTGTGGCTGCCCCATCCCTGGAATTGTTCAAGGCCAGGTTGGATGGGGCTCTGAGCAACCTGGGATTGTGGAAGGTGTCCCTGCCCATGGCAGGGGCTCAAAATGAAGTGGTCTTTAAAATCTTTTCAAAACCAAACTGTTCTATGATTCTATAAAGCACTTTTTGGTATTCAAATTTATGGAAATGTTTCTTGAACTGTTCCTGAATTTTACTGGGAAATGGCTATAAAGTTTTGTTTTTAGAATAAGTGCAGCCTGTAGTTGTGAATATATTGCTGTAGAGAGAAAGAAGAAAACAGAAGTAAACCTGATTCATCCTTTCTCGTTCTCCAGGTAACCAACACAAAGAGTAACTGCACAAAAATGGCAATAAATTAGGCATTTTTAAAAATCATATCCTTTTACATTCTCTAAGAATATTAAAATAACATTGGTAAATTTTTAATGTTTGGGAAATATTAATGCTTTATTTTAACCTGACAGGTTCTGGCTTTTATGAGCAAATGTCAAACCAAGCTTTATACTGCGATGTTAGCAAGTTGTAAATGTGCCTTTGACATTAAAAGGAATTGTAGTTATTTCAATTAAAGTTTCCAAATGACATTTTTCCCCAAGTGTTCACAGTTCTGTGTAGACAGTTAATCTTCCTCATATATCTCTGTCTCCAGTTTGTACTGAGTGCAAATCATGCGTATGACTTGAATGAAAACTTAATTTATTATATTAGATTATTAAATTATTATATTAGAGTGTCTGTATTTTGTGAGCTACCAGACCCAGCTGTGGTGCTGGTTCAGGGTGTGAACCCTGCTGCTGCCCAGTGATTTCCCATCCATCCTGTTTATGGCACAGAACCATTAATTTCTCTCTGTTCAGTACAGAACTGTCAGGAATCTTTTTATGGGGAAGTCCAGGTTTTAATGCAGGATAAATAATGTGCAAGTCACATTTTTTACCTCTTTTTTTTTTCTATTTTTCTCTTCATTCGGAAGACAGATGAGAATGTTCTGTTAGTGTAGTGCTAGTGTGTTCTGAGTTTTGGGTAAAGAACTGAGCTTTCCCCAGCCCTGTTTTACAGTCTCCCAAGGAAGGTCAAAGGCAATGAGTTGCTCAAGAATCACATGGAGCTTGAAGAGAAAAACATGAGACTTCCTTGGCAAGGACTGTAACGCATGCAGGGGCCAGTCTGCTGGATAGTCTGGGCCAGCCCTGTCCAGGGAGCAGATCCCCCCTGGCTCTCTCAGGAGCCCAGATCCGTGCCCAGCCCAGCACTGGCCTGCCTGTGAATGCCTGCTGGAGCTCTGCTTCCTTTTGGTTTTCTGAGGGATGTGATGTGTGTCCTGTGGCTTGTAAAGTCAGGAGGCTTGGATACTCGTGACTGCAATTACTCGGCTTAGGTATTAATTTCTGAAGGACACAAGACAGGCTGTCCCTCTAAGATGCTTAGTTACAGTGAGGAGCAGCCAGGCAGCCAACGCTTGCTGCTCCAGCAGTCGTGATGGTCTTGAATTAAACAACAATTGACCAGATTAGAATACACGTAACACAGATTTTTTTTTTTTTTGTGTGTATCTTAGCTGTACATTGATTTCTCTTTCTGGGAGCTGAGCTAATGTTACTGTAAGATTTTACTCTTACCTGACCTTGAATAGAGCAGGTTTGAGTTTACAGGGTGTTTGCCTCAGCTATGTAGCAAACCAGTGTATCTGCTGCCTTTTACTATTTGCTAGATAACTTTCCAGTTTGAAAAGGCCTTGTTCCTAGATATAACAGATGTGTTGCAGTTTATATAAGAGAGAAATTCGGAGCAGGAGCATTTCTCTTGCATGAGATTTATGCTCACAGCAGTACCCGTATTGTATATGCAGCTATCTTTAGAAATGGTCTTGCTGGATATATCTGTGCCCTCAGTGAAATGTAGAAAGCAGCAGTACTGAGGAGGTATTTCATTATTTAAAAGGTGAATGTTAAGATTCACTGCTGCTGCTCTATACATCACACAAACTGCAGACACAACACATTGGTGCTAAATTAAAGAATAATAAAAGTGAGATAGACGTGGTATTGCTGAGCTTATCCTGCTGACAATTTTGTATCAATAGGTTGCCTCCTCAAAACGTCCCTTCTCAATTGTTCTCAAGAGTTTCAATTCAGCTTTTTTTCTTCTTTTTTTTTCCCTCATGAGAGACCTCAGAGTTCGAGGACTGCTTTGTAACATCCCAGTTGATAAATAATGAAATTGCTCCAAGTTAGGAATGCCCTGAGACAAGTATTCAGTCATTTCTCTGCCTTTGGGTGCTAGCTCTGACAAAAGTCAGGCAATGGTTCAGTGGATGAACTGTCAGCCTTGATCCTCATACTTATAATTTATAGAGCAAGTTTATTTAGTGAGGTACTGCAAATATTGTCATGCTTACTCTAATTTAAGCCACTGTCCTATTGTACACTTTAGTGACCTTATTTTCACCATAATGTTTATTTTTGCTGATATTGTAGAAGTAGTCATTCTGCAGTACTTTGAACTTCTAGCAGGTTATTTATTAAAGATATTAGAGAATTTCCGTTCAAAGCACATTGCAAAGGAGACCACCTCAGTCCCTAAAACAGTGCAGTAAAGGTATTTCTCCATGACAGGTTTGGAAGTGATCTGTGTCTGCCTGTGTGGCTGCTCTGAAGTTTTGCATAACTGCTCTCTAATTCCTAAGCACTAGTGATCTTTGAACTGCAATTTAGGTGTCCAGTCAGCAGAATTGTTTCTTGGGCAATGACAGTCTCTGAGTAACTGTGGTGTGAAAGTAGAGAATGGAAAGCCCTCCCTCTTGCCTTAGTGCTCACACGTGCAGGGATCATCTCTCGGAATAGAGAGGCAGTGCTCCTGGGCATGTGGCTTTGTGCTCCCATGCTTTTGTCGTGAAATGTGTAGCTTCTATCAACCCTCTGCACGAACAACATGTGTTCTGACATGTGGGTGTCCATGTATTTGTCAAAGAGTAGAGTGGAGTAGTGATGAAAACAGGTGAAAATGCAGCAAAAATCCTCTGTGGGGTTTTAATCGGATCTTTTCTCGTTTCCTTTCTAGGTCTGATGTGGTTGTTCTGTGCTTTTCCATTGCTAATCCTAATTCCCTGAATCATGTGAAAACGATGTGGTATCAAGAAATCAAGCACTTCTGTCCCCGCACACCTGTCATTCTGGTGGGCTGCCAGCTCGATCTCCGCTATGCAGACCTGGAGGCTGTGAACAGAGCCAGACGGCCTCTGGCAAGGTAAAGTTTAAACAAAAATAAGAATTAAAAAAGAAATCACCTGGTAATCAAGTACAGCACTTTCAAAAGAGAAATTAGAGAGCCTAGATTCCTTTTTTCTATACAATAGGAATATATGTGCTTTCTTCTGATTCTGTTGTCTGAGTTGGTTGGTTCTTTTAACACATGCAGTTATTATGTTTCACACAATATTTTTACACATTGGACATCTAAACTCATTTGGGTACCTGAACACTATAGTAAGATAGATGTAATAATGTTTGTTGAAGGTTTTAATATATGTCTTTCTTCTTCTGAACATGTGTATCCTGAACATGTGTATTGTACCCTGTCACTGCTGTCAGGTACTGTTTTAAACTGGCAGATTCTACTCAAGTTTTCTTAATTCTCGATTTTATTTTTTTTTTTTGGTAATTGTAATCCTTGATCATGGCAGAAAATAGAATGGTTGCAAATTAAACTTTTAAAAGTTCTGATGTTAAAAGAGAATTTGGGGTCATTCTGGAGAAGCTTTTTTTTGTTGCCCAGATTCAAAAGACAAGCACTCACATGCTTGGACAAAACTGTCTCACAATTACCTGCTTGCTTCTAATTTCTTCCTTTCATGGGAATTTGAATGAGGCCAGATTCATGGAAATAATATCCATGATCATGTAATTAAAGACTGTATTGAACAAATTTCTGTAAGGAGATTGAATTAATATTTTGTGGGACCTTAGAAGACTCTGCATTGCATTGCATTCAAATTCTTGATTTGGCAATATGATTTTCGTATGTTTGGTTGTTTATTAAACATTTCTTCATAATGTGGGTGGGGTGGGCTTTTTGTTTGACTCTTTAAAAGGAAATGTTTGATTTTTTTTTTCCCCAAAACTCTTTTTCTGCCCTAATTCCTGATTTCACCATTAATAAAACTGAATTGGTACTCTGCATGTCTAGCACAGACTTCTGCCACCTGAACTGGTTATTTATTAGCTGGTGACTACAGCAAGCTGTTGTCTGGGGTGTGTTAAGCCTGTGCCAGCTTATGTCTGCCCAATATGGAATGCTCAGAGAACACACTGTTGGGTCATGTCTTCTGGTGAGATGATTTTTTTGCTGGGAAAATGGATCCTAGCCCAGACTTTTTACTGGTTTTGTTTACCCTGCATCATGTACTAGAGGTGTTCTGGAAATTCATGAGTTCCCACATAATGCTTCTACAGCCAAAAAAGCCTTTCTCGTGAAGAGTGTGTTCAGTTACACTTTTGTCACAGGCTACTATGATTTTCTTTAAAAAGCATAAGCTTAAGAAATATTTCTCATTTCATATTTAGCTATATTTTTGGCATTTTTATGTCATGAGGATTTCCATCTGAGTTTAAATGATGGATATGAAGAAAGATTCTGACAAAATATCTGAGTAGTAAGGGATGTTAGGAGATTTTTTTAAATAATGAAAGTTCTCAAGTATCCTATCAACTGTTTTTACTCTAAATTTCCCTTTAATAGAGAGGCAGCTTACTCTTTTTCGTGCAAATGATTTCTACATATATTTAGTAACAACTGCAAAGACACCACCAAACTTAAATGAAATGTAAGTATGTGCTATTCTAAAACTCTGTGGAGTCATGATTGTAGATTTCCAAAGGGAGTTAGTGCTGAACGTTTTGTAAAAATCCATGCTTTCTGGAATAACTTTCTGGTGACTGTTGTGTGTGACAAGGTTTATTTTTTGTTTAACCCTAGGCCGATAAAAAGGGGAGACATTTTGCCCCCAGAAAGAGGCAGAGAGGTTGCCAAGGAACTCGGGATACCATACTATGAAACCAGTGTATTTGACCAGTTTGGGATTAAAGATGTCTTTGACAATGCAATTAGAGCTGCCCTGATCTCCAGAAGACACCTGCAGTTCTGGAAATCTCATTTGAAGAAGGTCCAAAAACCTTTGCTTCAGGCTCCATTCCTACCTCCAAAAGCCCCTCCTCCAGTTATCAAAATTCCTGAGTGTCCCATGCCGAGCATGAATGAAGCTGGATATTTATTGGACAGCCCACTGTGTGCAGATGTCATGTTTGTTCTCCAGGAGCAGGACTGCATTTTTGCTCACAAGATTTACCTAGCTACCTCCTCTTCAAAGTTTTATGACCTTTTCTTAATGGAATGTGAGGAAAGTCTGGACTTGGATGAAACACAGTGTAATAAAGAAAATACAAATAAGGATGTTCAGACAAATCACCCTGAGACAAATAGTGACAGTGATGAGAATTCCTTGAAAACTGCTGATGTTAAAATTCCCCCACCAGAAAGTAGTGACTCTTTAAACATGCTAGAACCCGAATCTGGTGAAACAAACTCTGCAGCGAGATCTCTGTCGTGCTGGGGTAAGGGATTTGTTAGTGTGCACAAGGAAATGCAGGTGAATCCTGTCTCCAATCGGACATGTCCTGTAACTGTGGTAAAAATGGATTCATCTGTGCAGGCCGGACCTTTTAAAACTGTTTTGCAGTTTTTATACACAGGCCAACTGGATGAAAATGAAAAAGACCTCACAAGACTCGCTCAGATTGCTGAAATCTTGGAAGTATTTGATTTGCGGATGATGGTGGAGAATATTATGAATAAAGAAGCCTTCATGAATCAAGAGATTACTAAAGCATTTCATGTCAGAAAAGCTAATCGGATAAAAGAGTGCCTTTGCAAAGGGACATTTTCTGGTGAGTAAATACGTGCTTAAGCAGGAAGAGCGCTAATTCTTTTCTCATTCATGTTACTCTCACTTCCCCGGCTTCAAAAACTCTGACAGCTTACATTGTTCAGGGAGGATGACCCCAAAATTAGAGTGTTACTCAGGCCAACTGTTCCAACCGGGGATTCTGTAGTTTAATTTCTCAAAATCTACCCACAGCTTTTAAAGAAGGGACCCAATTCTCCAAAGTGTTGAGCATCCAATATCCCCCTTTTAAATGAGGCTTTTCATTTAACTATATAAAACTGAATTATTTTTGGGGTGAGGGCCACGAAAAACGAAAGAGGTCCTTGGTTAACAACATGCCAGTGACACACACATTCTGGAGGCACAGTTTCACTTTAAGCACAGCTTTGCAGCACGTCTGTTCCTTTGTTCCCATGGCAGATGTGACATTTAAATTGGACGATGGAAGCATAAAGGCCCACAAGCCACTGCTCATCTGTAGCTGTGAATGGATGTCTGCTATGTTTGGAGGATCATTTATTGAAAGCTCCAACAGTGAGGTATTTGTCTGTTTTTGTCCATTTTGCTTATAATGTTTGATGGATTTAGGGTGATGGGAGCATCATTCTGTATCTATTTGAAAGGTTGCAGTAATCCCTGGAGTCAGTCTTTATTCTTCCCTTGCAAACTTGGGACAATTTTCTTCTTAAGGCATTAAATAAGGTTGCCTAGGAAGATAACATCCTTTCTGTACAAAACTTCCTTCCAGCATTGCATCATGTGTTTAAACCCAAAGTCCTTTAAAATATTAAATATAGAGATGGGGGGGAAATTAAGTATGAATTAGTGAATTTCATTAAAATAATTTTTTAAGCAGTGTGAATATACATTCGTACAGTCAGAGGCATTACAAAGAATACTTGAGGCAGGGGCATTGATGAAGGAATTGAAGAAAAAAAGGTATTAAAGAACCTAGTGTTAAACTAGAAAAGGGAGCTGGTTTCACAGTAGAAATTAAGTGAACTTCGGTAGAAGTTCTACTAACTTTAGTAAAAACTGAGCTCAGATTCTGTAATGTATCAGTCTGTCCTCTGGAATAAAGCAGGTATGCAATACAGTTTAAAAGATCTCAGTGCTTTGAATTAAGATTTTGCAGCAGAAACCTTGTATTTTCAGTTGCCTTCATGGTCTGTTTTTCAAATTCCAAACACTCGGCTAATATTTCTTTCTTGTGCTTTATCCATGCCCAGAGTTTTATTTTTGTTTTGATTTTCTTGTTCCTTTCCGTACTCATGGGTCTTGCTCATATGAAGAGTTCAGTTCTTTCATGTTTAATATTCAGGAAGATTTTGTTCTACTTAGATTTTTCTGGCTTCTTCTAATACAGCTGTAAACATAATTCCTTTCCCAGAGGCATACTCAACAAGTGGTTCATTAAAAATACATAGTTTCATTCTAGTAAGCTGCATTTGGCAATGAAGAATATGCATTTATTTTCTACCAGCCTATTTTTAATGATTAGCTTAACAGTCTTAGCTTATCTTTCCAATTTAAAATATTTAGCTTCCATTTTGTAGAGTTTAAGGCATTCAGTAATGCTTTTGGAAGTTTTAAAATATAGGTAGATATGAATCGAATGGTTTCCTTTGACTGGTTTACGAAAAATAAAACCATCTATTTTTACATATTACCTTTTCTGTATTTGGGGCAAATTTAATAAACTCATTCATTGAATTTACAGTTCTCTGCGCTAACAAAAATATATTAATAATGAATGAGTTTCACAGCAAGCTGTTCTTACTTGGAGAACTGAGTGGCTGATGTGCCTGAGAGCTTCATGCTTTAGCACTAACAGATCTGGGTTTGGATCCCACCCATCCAGGCAGAGCTGAAAAAAAAAATCACAAATCCCTGAAGGTTAACAACCAGCTACCTGGCAACATTTAACCCCATCTAGCAGGAAGGATGTGCTGACTGCTTCCAAACAGTCAGATTAAGTTGCACGTACATTTAATTCCTCCTCATAATTTTTTTATTATTTTTCTGCTGTGCCATTCTTTTTCTGCAATTTCTTCAGAATACCACAGTGCATTCTTCAGTGACAGCATCTCTTTCTTGAGTTATGAAGATGTACCTTACAAATTGCTGATTGAGGGGGATCCACTAGCTCAGGGCTTGGAGGCAGACCTACCTGCTGCAACCTTCAGCCCTGCAAGTTTTACCCTGTTCTTGGAGGGTTGATCGTGTGTGCAAACTGTGGTTGAGATGCTTCAGTGATAGGTTACAGTGGGGCTTTTGAACTGTCCTTCCTTTTCTTCTAGGCCTCCCTGCAGTGAAATGGAGTTAGGGTTGTGCTGGGGAGAAAATAGACAACTTTTGTCCTGGTCTTGGTAGCTTCATCCCATGCTGGTTACACTAATTACACGTGTGGCAAAAACAGCTTACATATTTTTTTCTTCATTTCTTCAGTTCTCAGTTCCTTCCCAACTTTCTTTGCTTGGATCATTTGATTATTTACAAACAGACTGAGAGTCTGTTTTGTTGTTATCCTTTGGTTTTTGTTAGTCTCAGAATATTCCTTGCCAGGAGCAGATAGATTACATTCCTCAGGACATCTACCAAGGGAGGTTTGGCATGAGGAGTGCTCGGGGGCTTTTATGTATCCCACTGAGCTGTCCATTTGCAGGCTAGAAAAGCACTGAACAGATTCACTGCTTGATGTGGATCCAGTTCCAGCAACTTGGTACCGAGTTGCTTGTATGTAAACTGGCAAAGGATCTGACTCTGGAGGTGTGCTTACCTGCTGGCAGCTTCTTGAACTTTAATGGGAAATTTCTGTTTTGAAAAATGTTTTCCCTGCATTCATAAAATAACGTGAAGAGAAAAAGAGAAAGTCCAGCAAAGTCAGAGAGGTGAAATATGACCTCTATATTAAAATCCCTTAATTATTAGAGACTTTTTTCTTAAATATCTTTTCCAGGTAGTTCTTCCCAACATAAACAAGGCTTCCATGCAAGCGGTTTTAGATTACTTGTATACCAAGCAACTATCCTCCAGTCAGGAACTGGACACACTTGAGTTAATTGCATTGGCAAATAGGTTTTGCCTTCCTCACCTGATTGCTCTTGCAGGTAAGAATTTGTGGCCTTGTCCAATGCAGTGTCTTCTGCAATGGCTAAAACGTGGTTTAATGGGTTTTTGAGCATACAAGATTTTCCCAAGTGTCAGAGAAAATATTTTTTTTTCGGAGAGGGATACTGTAACACAAATTGATATTTTCATATAGAGAAGTGTATTTGCCTTTCTCTTGCCCTTTTCAGTTTCTTGCTAAATCAGCTCAGAACACTGAAGTTTTCTGTGCTTTAAAAACAGAGGGAGTAAACCTTCTCTTCAACATTGATTCTAATGTCTGTGCATTGTAATAGCCATTCTGTTGTTATTAATTTACCTGAAAACAAGAACTCCAGGTTTTCCTTTAAGTAATGAATGATGAAGTGCTCCATTTTACATTTCTGTTCAAAGAAAGTAATGAGCCAGGACTGCTCTAGATGATCATGTTTCTCTCTGTGTATGTAACTTGGCACTGTTATGAAGATATGACCAAGGCCAAAACTCAAAGGCAGATGAAGCAAAGCTACACGTATCTACAAGACAACATTTAGGCAAAATTTAATCACATACCAAACCCTAGCTCTCCTTCAGTTGTGCATCAGGACTGTGTTTCACGTCTTCACTGGTTCTGACAGACCAAATCTTTATTGCCTGATTTTGTATATACATTTTATCTGAAGTTTTGGTTATTTTTTTTTTAAGTAATTGCAGCATAAACATATGTACAGTATTAAGAATATTTCATTCAGTTTAATTCTTGATGAAATAATTTTGTGTCCAAAGGCTACTGCCAACAACTGAACCCAGCAGAATCAAGTCAGCTGACAGCCTTTCCCAAAAAGCACTCAAACTTCCAAGATTCTAGGAAATAGTTCTAGGAAAGGGTTAGGGAGAACCTTGAACTGAAGTGACTGTTGGGGGGGAAGCTGGTCAGCCCTCATCTGGATCCCTAGATCTGAAAGTCTGAAGAGGTCCTGAAGTGACCTTTTCTCTCTCAGTGCTGTGTATACTCATTAATAAATCCACAATTCAGTGGGAAGTGCGCTGTTGCCTAAAAACTTCTTATTACCCAAAAGAGACAGCTGATCCATATTTCTAATTTATATTGAATATTGTACTCATCCATTCTGCCAGAAAGAGACTAGTGGCTGCTGAACTTAGTCCTTCTGTGAGTGGTTATTAACTGCAGGCTTACTTTCTGTCAGAAAGAGATAAGAATTGCATGAAACCAAAATAAATTGTTTGGGTTGAAGCGAAGGGGCAAATCCTCATGGGACTGTGCTCCAGTGGAGCAAGACAGTTTATACCTGTGATACAGAATCTTCAGCCACAGCTCTAAAGGTGAGAATTTGACTTTACCCAAATCTGAAGCTGCTGAGAGTATCTGGGTGAATGTGACCTGTGCATAATGCCAGCTAACACCAGGAGGAGGGACAACATCCCACCTTGATTCTTCGTTACCTGTAGATGATCTGACCTTGAAATGTGACCATTTCTCATGTGAGTGATGAGTTTTCTCCTCTAACAGAACAGCATGCAGTACAGGAGCTGACAAAAGCCTCCATGAGCGGCGTTGCAATAGATGGGGAAGTGCTCTCCTATTTGGAATTGGCACAGGTCAGTGTACACAGCTTTTTAAAGATATTCTGGTCTGCAAGTCTGCAGGACTTGCTTTTAGCACCTTACTGGTTCTGAGCATTGCTTCTGAGTGGCTCAAAGTCTGCAGTTCTGAGAGTGATTGACAATAAAACTTAGTTTTATCTTCTATTTTAAGGAAGGTTTTTCCATTAGTTCAGAGGTGAAACATCCCTTTAAGTAATCTCAGAGGAGTTGTCTTTCAAATACATATTTTAGTTTTTCTTGATTGTGGAACTTCCAAGCTCCATGTTCTCCTGACCATGGTTCAGTAGCGTGAAAAGCAATGTAATGAAGCTGTTCAGCTTTGTAATGGTGACTGATTCTTGCCTTCCTTTCAATTCAGCTCTGGTAGATTTATTTAGACCCATATTGCAAAGGCAACATTTTTTGAATACTTAGACTGGCTACTCAAAGTCAATCAGATAATTCAGAGTGAGTGCAAATCCTTCTTATGTTCAGATATGTTTCAATGTTTCTTGAGTCCCAGAAATCATTAAAAAAGAGAGTCCCTAGCTCACAGTTAAACACTGCTGTTTTCCAAAAGGAATCATACAGCAGACTCCCAGATACAGTAGAAAAAGATAAAATATTTTTAAAATTTTATTATTCTTGATTTCACATTAATGAGTCAGCTGCAGATTGGCTTGAAGTCTGAGGTTTAAGTAGCACTAAAATACTGCAAAGCTGGCCACCATGCAACATTTCCTGCAGCTGTTTTCAAGCTCCTCTCTTGCAGTACCTATAATCCTGTTGGAAAACCAGAACTGAACCCCTCCCAAGAGAGAGCAGCTCACTTCATTTTGATTTTACCAAGAGTGATTTTTCTTTTAATTTTTTTTCTCCTGGTTGATGACAGAAGCAATATCTTTAACTACTGTTAGAATATCCTCTGTGCCCAGTACCTAGCTCAGTATGACGTGTTCATAACCTGAGATCACAGCAGGCAGTCAGAATGCTGAAATCCATACACAGGCTGTACAACTTGACTTGCATTTTAGCTATGCTTCCTTGTGACCATAGGAAGCTTGTACAAGATTCTGCCTTGAGCTTTTAGTGTACCCAATTTCTGTCAACGAGCAGTTCTCCAGGGAGTTACTTCAGAGCAGGGTTTGCAGTAAGTACAGGGACACACGACTGGTACAGTCACACCAGGAAATTCACTTCCAGTGTGCATGAGTCTGAACACCCTTTGCCAGGTGCTGGGCATGTTAAACACCTGTTCATGAGCCTTTGGGGCCACTGGTTGTTCCAGCAGAATTGTGCAACAAGGTCTAGGGCACCTAAAGGCCACTTCAGCCTCAAAAGCTCTGTGTGTTTGAGAGAGTTCTGCCAGGTACAATCTGCTGGAGACCATTCTAGTTTCAGCTGTTAATGGGGGCTGCAAAATGAATGATAACCTCAGGAAGTGCAATAAGCTCTTTGTTTTTCTTCCCAGTTTCACAATGCTAACCAGCTGGCAGCTTGGTGCTTGCACTACATCTGCACCAACTACAACAGCGTTTGCTCCAAATTCCGCAAGGAAATCAAAGCTAAATCTGCAGGTATGGGCAACTTCCTTCCTCAGTTTTCATGAGGTTTCCCCTTCTTTCTCCCCACCCAGTTGATTAAACCTGAAGACAAAGATGAGCTCAGACAGCTCAGCCATGAGACTGAACCGTCTATGCTATCTGAATAGCATTCATAAATTCTTATCTGCAAAGAAAGGTCATAATCATTAGCCTGATTGCTGGGCAAGCATTATGTTCTTTACCTAATTCAGTGATGCTAAAAGGAACAGAGCTATTTTCAGGCTCTGCAATGAAAAACACACTCTGTAAAGGCCTTGCTTTTTTATAGCTTTTGGTGGACTGTGGCCTCTTTAGTGCAACCCCTTTCAAAGTCTTGTCTCACTGTAAGGCATTGGAGGAAACTGGGTGAATCCTTGATAAACCAGACAACATAGAGACTGGATGAGGGATTAACTGCATAGCTTTTTGCAGACACTCAAGACATTCCTGGGGTTTGTATATCTTATTGGCTTGTTTGGTTTTTTCTTTTTTTCATTGTTTCTTTTTAATCAGATAATCAAGAATATTTTGAGAGGCATCGGTGGCCGCCTGTGTGGTATTTAAAGGAAGAAGATCACTACCAGAGGGTGAAAAAGGAAAGAGAAAAGGAAGATGTTGCACTGAACAAACATCATTCAAAGCGGAAGTGGTGCTTCTGGAATTCCTCTGCTGCAGTTGCCTGAACAAAGCAAATAAGTGGAAATCCATAGCCAGAAATTATTCTTATTTGTTAGAAATAAGATGTAGTTCAGGTTTTCAGGAAACTGTGTTCCAAGTGTGCATTTATTACTGCTAGGGTCAAAAGCACAAGCTCACTGAAAGTGAGCCTGGAACAGCTCCTCGAAGTCATATGTATATTTTTGACTGATAAGCAGATAAATGTTGAGCATTATTACATTTCTTTTTATAAAAAAAAAAAACCAAATCCAGCATTAATGTTTCAATCTCCAGTTGGGAAATATTTTTATACTGTCTGGTGTATTTTGTTCAGATAAAATTCTGGATACTGTTTTATTTTACAGACCACAAAATAACCATGTAGCAGCTTTGTAATTAGATTTTAACTATTTTTACTATGCGAGCACAGTGAAATAGACAATCTTCAGTCATAAGAGACTGCTTTTAGAGTATCTCATAAAAAGTCATCTTAGGAAAAAAATCTAGTTGCCTACTATAGGTTGTCTTTTTTAAACTAAGTACTGTGCACTGGTAATATAATTAGATGGTTATTTCCCCTTTCTAAAGTAAAGGGTTAGAATAAGATCCAATAACTGCAAGATATAGAGTGCTTGATCTTTGCTCAGCTGAATAATAGGCAGTATAATTACCTGTTCAACTGCAGGCAAATGTATTTCTAATATTTGCCGTGTAAGTGCAAATAATTATGACTATGTGGGCCATGTGAAATCTAGTGATTCAAAGTATTCAGAGGTTTTATATGTCTAGATCAAAGAGGATATTTCTAAAATCATTTAGAAGGGCTTATTAATTTATATCCTTATACAAGTATGGATCTGAATGCAAAAAGCAGTCACTGCTTGCATTTGAATTACTGCATGGCAGTTACCTTGTTCTGCAGGATCTTAAAACCATGCAGCCATTTCTCATCCTGAATTCCTTTTTGCTTCAGTGCAAGCAAATAAAGGGCTGCAAAACCAAGTAGATGTCACCTAGTGTTACAGCATTTTGTAAGTGAAGAAGGGTCTTCACATACAAGATTACTTCAGTTTGATCCAAACTATTTTATAGCTTTTCCCAGTTAGAACTCAAAATTTTAGGTTATTTTTAAGTAGATGATATATTTCCTCTGGAAGCAGATTCCCAGAACTCTGGGGGGCAAACTGATGGCAGAAGGGCAGAAATTCTGCACAATTGGTGCAAAAAATGAAAAAGCTTCCAGTGTTTTCAAATAGCCTGTGTGTTTATGACTTTTTATCAACCATTACTCTAAAGCTGCAGTGTTACACTAGATTATGTAAGGATGAGAGCATTTCTTTAAAAGACCAAAACTGAAATACATAGACTGTAGAACATACACATGCAATCCTGTGCAGTGTCTCAGGCACAACTCTGTAACCAAGGTAGTATTGTGTGTTAGGTTCAGTAATACTGTTTTGTGCTGGCAGCTCAGCACACCAATGTGAAAAGCTGTTTGTTTGTTTATTTGTGTTTTTTTCTGTATCCAAAGGCAAGGCAGTACAGTCACACCCCAGCACTGTAGGTCAGGAAAGGCTTTGGCCTGAAAGCCATATACACCTCTACATATTTGCGTTCTGAACAGACTGATTCTTGGCAGATGCTACCACAGGATGGTAGAAGCCACCCAGCACAGAAAGAGATGCTGCTCTACAAACTTCTGTAAGGAAAGCCAAGTGAGAGATTCCTACCCCTTTAGGATTCATCACTGTATGGTGATAAAGAAGGGCTACAAATGATGGTTGCAAATGTCTCCTTAATTCTCGGTCAGTGACAATGTGTAGTGTGGAGGAGAACATCGAACGAGAGAAGACGTGTCAAGACTAAGATGAGATAAATAGCTGTTGTCATAAAATGTTAACCAGTCACATTTTAAGTATTGCTACTAGGTTTTACACAACCAAAGCTACTGTATGATTGTAATCTTGCCAAACTGTAATGGATATATAAATGAACCTGAGGTATATGCAATAATATCCAGTTATTCTAGTTATCAGCTACTATAACCAAGTGGCTGGTTCATTTGGTTAATGCTGTCTATGGCCTTTAATCTTGGTGGTTATTTTGTGTTTTTTATTTTGGAAAAAAAAAGTCAATAAAACTGTTTAGTTACAAATTGTCTCCTAGCTCTTTGAAGAAACTTCCTAAATTTTGCATTATGTGCTTCTCTTTTTAGTGCTCCTTGTAAGCATTCAGTCATGGTATCATTCATTGAGTTTTACTGAACTGATACTTGCACAGCACATCAGGATTTATGGTTGGGAATGTCACAAGGAAATCCTGCAGTGGTTGTATATGATAGTGGAAGGCTGGTGCTTGTCACTTGCTGTTAAACTGCATAGCAAAAAAACCGCAAACAACCTCTTGCCACTTTGCCCCATGGTTTCTGATATTTAATTAGCATGATATTACCCAAGGGACATGAAACTAATTGGTCATGACAGACACAGGGGGGGAAATGCAGGTAAACAGCAGGAAGTCTGAGGTTTTCAGTACACTCTCAACTTTGTACAGACACTGTTTTCCCTGCTTTCTCACTGCCTTGGTTGCCAACCATTAGATAGAATTCCTCATTAACTGCTTATAGACCCTCAGCAACTACCTCCCTGAATATAGCTTGTTTAATTGATAGATGTAGAAAGTTGGTACTTTTCTAGAGAATTTTTGCAAGATGTCATGCAAAGAATGCCATGTTAAGAGCTTTGAAGAAAATCACAAAGCAATGCCAAGGACACTGAAAGTAAGTGCATTCTGTACACAGTGTTCTTTTTTTTTTTCCCCGAGTGCTAATTTATGATAATGTTACATATCCAATTTATTTTTGGAAGCAAAAGTTTATTTCTTTGAACTTACCATTAGAAAAGATAATGGGCTTAAAAGAAAAAGTGGTGACATTAAATGTAAAAATGTTTCCCTTGATTATGAGAAAAGCAGTAGCATGGAAGGAAGAAGCAAATCAGAAGCATTGCTCTTCAGGACATTCTTTTTTAAATATTAAGACCAATATTAAGATGTTGCATGTCCTTTGTTTCTGGGGAGTCTCATCTTATTTCTTAGAAACACTGTTTTTCTATTTGTTCTTCAAGACAGAATTTCTGTGAGCAAGTTTCTCTGCAGCACAGCCCAGTTTCTGCGGCTTCCTACCCACGAATAGCACACCAGAGCCAGGAATAGAATTGTTTTGTCAGTAAGATGGGATTGGCCAGACTGCAGCCACAACTCACTAATTTCATTCCCTGAAGACCTACTCATCACAGTCTTTTAGTCAGAGCAGGCCTCCCAGGGTGAGAGGTAAGCCAGACAGTACAAAATATGTGGGTACGTTAAGAAGGGTTGCCCGGTAGAAGAGACTAATCTGGAAATCCCTTTTGAGCACTGAAAGCATGATTCTGCCAAAAGGAGTAAGGAAAAGCAGCACGGTGATTTATTGCCTTAATTCTTCAGCAACTTACCAACAGATAGCCCTCAAGAATAAATTATGCCTAGAAGTGTTTGATTTGTAAAATCAGGGGATTTTTTTTTTTTCTGTTTGTGAGTAACAAGCACTGGTAGACCAGCTGAAGGCATCTTGGAAATCCTTCTCTCAGGGTCAAGTCTTTCATCCTCTGTACAAAGAGGTTTAGATAAAGATCTAATGTGCTAAATAGGATTAATTTTGGTACGTAAACTCCAGGATGGTGACATATTACAATTCTTCCAGACTTTAAGATTACAGTCTGGTGGAGAGATTTGCTTTGTCAGATGACATGACAGTTTTGTCCTTATTCTGTGCCTTTTTTTTTTAGATCACAGTCTTTATACTGTTGTCACTGGACAGACCAGCATTTATTTATTCTGGATTGGAATCCAAAGTATGTACTATGCAGTAAGATGTCTTTTAGGTGTCTGCTTCCCATTCCTGAAACCCCTTAGATTTTTGGTCTATTAAAATGATCTAACAGCATTTGCATGAGCTTACTTCTCCTGCAGGCAAAATTCCTATTGAAATGGATGAGATACTACACACACACAGACTTTGGGCTTTGAGGTGCCACCTAATGAATTTACACGTTATCGCTTGCCTGTGTTCCAAATCTTCCAAAGAAGTTTGCTCTGTTTACTGCATGCAGGATAGGACAGTGTGTTAGCAGTGATAATCCCCATCCAGCAGGCTCTACAATAGGGTAATTTATTGTCAGTTAACTTATGCCTGTGCCTTTAGCTAAGAGAATGTAACCCGTGTCACGGATTCACTTTGCACCAGCAGCCGGAGTAGTGAGACTATTGTACATTTATACATGCAAATGAAATCCCTCAGTGCTGCTTACATAAAAATCTTGATTTCTCGTATAAATATGAAAAGCTTTTGGATCAAGGCTGCAGGAGGCTAAGATGAAAATTTGAACATTAGAAGATGGTTATGCTAATGTATCCCAGCTCTGGAGAAAATCAAACTGAGAAGGTGAAGGTGTGATTCAGAGTGAGCAGTTGACATGGGACAACAGAGTTGTGATGGCTCCTTTATAGTTGCTCAGCCTTACCTTACCTTTTGGTTTGTAAGCAGGGCACATAGATACAACATCCCACTGGGATGTTCTGCAGCAACAAATGTTCCCAAGATGCAGGTCCCGCATCCCACCCCCACAGGTTACAGTGAAAACATTATATTATGTTGCTAATTCACAGTGGAGATTTTCTTAAGCAATTTTCTTGCCTTTGACATTAAAAAAAAAAGGATTCTTTATTCCCCATTGGGATTCATATTTTTGTAAGTTATGGCTGCATAATAAGGATTATGTGGCATTCCAGGTATTAGTGCTGCGTATTCAAATTATCCTCACAGGTTTTAAAAAAATCCCCTACAATTAGCAGCAGTTTGTGAGTATATGATTAAACTTGTATCTTAGTCATTAAATATAAGCTAGTCATTCAAACTAGATGATCAGATGTACTTGCCTCCACCTCCCAGCTATTTTAAATATTGGTTGTGCACTACATATTACAAAGAAATTTCTTTACATTTCTCCCCTGGGTGCTCACTTAGACTTACAGCCTTGTAAAATTTTGTGGATCCCTGTGCTCTTTGTATCACATGTACATTTTTCAATTATAGAGTATCTGGGGTTAGTTTTTAAATAATTGGCAGATCTCATCAAGTGATGAAAAGTCTGTTAGATGATGATGCCTTTTCCCACAAGCAGTATAAAGGAAGGGGGTTGCTCAGAAGCCCCTGGGGGGCCAGGGGAGCTCTGTGAATCCTCACCAGTCCCATACAGCAGAGTCTGCAGGAACAGCTGTGTCGGCTTGCAGGGGATGTGATCAAGTGTCACCAGTGCTGCAGTGTGTAAGACATCCAACAGCACTCTAAAACAGCCTCAACCAAGTGTAAGTACCCACACCCTTGCTACTCATCTTTGGGTGACTCCCTCAGGCTGGTCTGCTGAGGCAGGTCCTCCCCAGCTTTGCTCCCTCTTCCTTTTGGCTGGCCAAGGGCTGTGAAGTTGGAGTGTGCAGGAGTGATTTCCACCCTGCTGAGCAGAGTGCATCTCTGGCAGGTGCTGCAGCTCCCACAGCTGCACAGCCTTGCCTTTCTCAGGTTTCCAGGGCTTGGATAGGTAACGAGCTGTAGACTGATGTCTGCTCTTAATGGGTTTTTTTAATGTGCTCAGAGGGTCTGTTTGTTTGTTTGCTGTAGTCACAGCAAGGTTTGTTTTGTAGAAGCTATTTGTTAAGAAGATAGGAGGAATAAGAAATAAAAAATGACTGCATCAAAAGATAATTGGGTGATTACCTAAAGATAATTGGGTAATTAAGTTAAGGACTTGCTTTCCTTTCTGCTTAAGGCCTCCAGTATGTCTGAAGGTGAGGAGGGGACTGAAGGTCAGTGCAGGGATTGCTGGGCAGAATTTTCTAGACTGTTAATAGAACAGATTGCTCCTCTGTAGCTGAACAGAGGGGCAAGGAGGCTGGTGCCTCAGGGTTTGTTAGAAGCCATGAAGGGATTCACCTTCAGTTTGTTCTGCTCCCTCTTGGCAGGGCACTCCAGTAGGTGCTGTTGATCTGAGTTTGTTGTAGGGCCCCAGGAAGTGTTCTGTGCCCTGCACTGAGTGAGGGTACATGGAGCACATGTGCCATGCACCTGTACAATGCAGGCACTTGCTGCATGGGGTGCAACTATAGGGGCAGCATTTGATGACCTCGCTGCTTTCGTCTAGATCCATGGCTTTTGTTTTGACATTGCTCACCCTCCCAGCCCATTAACACAGGGAAACTTCTTAGTTAGAACTGCATTCTCCCTTTTGGCTTCAAAAGCTTGTTTCCTTAAACCTGGTACCCAGACACTGAACAGAAATCCAGTTCTCCCCATTGCACTTCCCATTGCACTTATGAGCTGTTTTTTCAGTTCCTGTCAGCCAGCCTGCCCACACAGAGCAGTCAAGCTGCAGAACTTGCCACACGACACTGGGCATGTGAAGAGCTTGCATGAGTTCCCAGGTAACCTGGAAAGGTTCATGGATGACAAGTTACTGGGAGTTAATAAATACATAGAGAATATGCCTGACTGAGCAGTTTCCAAAGTCAAACAAATAGTTGGGGGTTTCCAGAAGAGGTATTGCTAACTGGTCATGCTATTCTTTGTTTCTCTGGGCATCAGATTTTGGCTGCTGTCAGAGGCAGTGTAAGGGACACATGAATCCTTGGTTTGACCCAGTACTGCTGATCTCTATGCTCCAAAAATGCTGGGATGAAGCAGAGGGGAGCTTTTGCCACTTTTCTGTGGGCTCCTTTGCAGTGAGCCTGCCTAAGAACCCTATCTAATAGGGTTCTTTCCATGCCCTTTTGCTAATACCTTCCTTTATTGAACATTCTCGTGATCCTCTAACGCTGTTGTTATAAATGCTAATAATAAATCCAGGTGACATTGATGGTAGCAGGTTAACACACAGTTATGAATGGAATTATTGCCTATTCACTAAGCCACACCTTGGCAGGCTGTCCACCATCCAAAAGAGCCCATAATCCACTCAAGGACACTTTACATCTCCTGGATGTTTATCCAAAAGCTGTACCGTAGTGGCTCTGGATTGTTATGTTTTTTTTGCAGCAGAGCTGAAACAGAAGTGGTTTCATCAGGGTCATGCAAGTGATCAAGACCTGCCCCTGGTCTCTCTCCTTTAGGTGTATAACTAATCATAACCAATTCTTGAATGGACTGTCATGTGTAAGCTACAGGCTCAAGCAATCTGCTCTCTCTCACTGCTTCATCTACTGCTATTTTCTTTCAGGGACACATAGTCAGAGCTTCTCTTTGAATTCCCTTTTGGGCTTAATTGCAATACCTAGGGAGTAAAATTTTCCCCTTGGCCCTTCAGCAGTCAGCCACGCTGTCATCTTCTGATTTGGCAGCATCTGAGTGAAGCACTAATCAAGTCAAAACCATTTGGCATGGGCACTTGACATTTCAGGAGCGTCCTCGTTCTTTGACACAGGCTATAACTGGGCACAGGGAGGGCAGACTGGCACAACCTCTGTGTTTGTGCTGAGTTGTCTATGCATTTGTAGGGAGTGACATACTCTAGGAAACTGGAAGACTCCTCAGGAAGAGGTAGCCCTTTTAGCCTGCCAGGAGAGCAGGTGTCTGTAGCACATGAAGGGCATGTCTCTGAAGCACATGTTCAGCCTGGGGTGAAAATTGGAGAAGTCCAAACTCATGGAAGGTGGAAAGGCTGTCGGAGGTAACTGAGCACTCCCATAGTATTAGAGTTGAATGGCATCAAATGAAACTAGTACATGACAGGTTCACAACCAAGAGCATCTCTCCACACCAGTGTTAATTGAGCTGCAAAATTTCTTGCCAGAGAACACTGGTTGGAAAGTCACACAGCTCCCAGATGAAACCTTTGGGGAGGAAACCTGTCAAATACAGATCATAACCTCTGCTTCAGGGACTTAAATCCAAGGCACTGCAAGTTGGGAGCATACCACCAAACATAATTTTGTTATTACCTTTGCTTTATGTTTCCTGAAGATTGGAGTATTCCGTTGTTGTGTGCCAAATATTAGTCTTTGAGAAGAGGTCAGATCCATGAAGTGACTGAATCTATAGACAGAAAGACTGCAAAACAGACAACCTTTGAACACAGGAGCCAGGCTCAGGCATCAGCTCCTGGGACTGAGACAGATTAGTCCTGCCCTATATTCTTAATGATGAAATCTGGCCTCACAGTCTTCAGTGAATGCTGGTTGTTGTTCTGGATGATTCTAAATCATATAATAATACACAGCACGAATACAGTGTCTGCCAGGGATTTTAAGCCATCTTGGATCATTTTGCCCTAACCAAGCACCCAAATAACACATTAGATTCAGCTCTCTGTGGTGTGATCCCCAGGGTCACCTACGCTGCCCTGCTCTTTAGGATTCCTTTTTACCTGTTGGGAATTAATCACTTTCCAGTTCTGGAGCTGCACAGTAGAATATTAAAAAAAGAAATCACTGCTGTGAGCAGTGATAGTAGGGAAATCCGGAGGTGTGTCTTGCTTTGAGTGTGGCCATCAGGCTATTGCTGACTGTAGAGAGCCAAGGTAAATACTGTGTCCAGCCATCACTTCTGCCTGCCCTCTGTCTTGCTTCTTACTCACTTGGCTTATTTTCACAGACAAAGCTGACAAAGCACCATCACTTAGTGTGATACACGTTTCTTCTATTGCACTGGGAATAATCTTTCATTACTATAAGCTTTTTCAATTTTCTTAAGGCCTTTTACTACTTTGCCAGCGTAGCATAATTTATTTTGTTGAGCGGTTTACACATTGAAGTGTGTGAAGTTTTATTTATATGTCTCTGATGAGTTCCTTCCTGGCTAGTGGATCAGTGTTATGGGGTGTTTTTTTAATGTAGCTTTCTGCTTTCACAGTGCAATTTTTCACCTAAAAATGAGACTTCAAACCTTCTGACTTCTGCCACCTCACACCAGTTCCATTCTCAGCTCCAGCAGACAGAGTAGAGCCTGGCATCCTCCCTGCAGCAGGAACAGAGCTGAGGACCCTTCAAACAGCAAACAGCAACTTGTCCCTCTGAGGTACTGTCCTTTGGTTTTCTGGCTTCATGCCCGTAGTTTAAGTTGCGTATTTTTTACATATATTTTTATATGTAGTTTTAAATATGAGGTCTCTGCTTACTCTTGCCTTTAAGACTAAAATGGTTCTTTCTTCCCCATACATCCTCCTCCCTCTTGAAACTTAAGGTCTTTGTAAGCTATATAGCAAAGTGTGGGCATTAAGTGTGATTATAGATGACTGTGGGTGTATTCATATCAGAATACAGGGAAAATGACAGTGACTGAGATCTTTTGCAGCACCTCAGGTAGGACAGACCACCGCACAATCAGAACCATCAGGCATTGCCCAGTTCCCACTATTTCTTGTGAAAGAAAAAAGGGGATACACTCCTCCCAGATTGCAGTCACAGCACATCACTTAATCTACCATAAATGCCTTTTGGGAAGTGCCCAGGTTCAATTGAGAGCCATTTTTATGTGAGGCTTAGGAACGGGGTTTTTTGATAGAGACCCAAACCTTGACAGAACACCTATGTTTGTTAAAAGAGTAAACAGTGAGTCTATTGGTACTAAACTAAGCTGGCTAACAAAAATTACAGCTAAGTTCAGAGAGTTTAAAGTTCTGGGAGAAGAGCACCTTCTGTCCTTGCCCTGCCTCAGTGGCATCCTGTTTGGCAGATTAGACCCTTGGAAGTACTGTGCATACTTCACCACCTTTTGGACTGGTAAGAAGAAAAAGGAAAATAGTATTTAGAGGAGGCTGAAGAGTGTATGGTAGGCAACACTAGGAGAAAGGAATCCACTCATCACTGTGAGTGGATTCACCTGCATTCACCCGAACTGAGAAGAAGCTTTGCAAGCCTCATGCACTCACTCAGCTCCAGGTCCTCCCTCATGTACCATCACCCTCTGACCTCCAGCTGCAGGAAAGCACTGGAGCAGCTCCTTAGGCAGTGCCACAGGTGAGTCGTTAGGACAACCTTCCCACCCTTCCCTTTGGATGGGTGCCACCTGCACAGATGGCTTCCTTTTGGCTCTGCTTTCTGCTGAGCTGGACCTATTAGAGCCTGCCTCAGATCAAATCTGCCTTTGCAGAGCTAGCTAAAACAGAGCTGTGTGGCTAGTTGTGAAAGAGCATCGTGTTCCCTCATAAGTATGAGGCTCCTTTCCTCTGGTTTGGGGTATTTTACCTGCTTGCTGAGGGTTTTGAAGGTTGCCAGGAGAACAGGAAAATGTGTCAAACAAAAAAATGCATTACAACATCTAAAGAGGGTAAATTAAAAGCTGAATGGGCTGTTGAAATACTAATTCAAGTAATAGGAGTGGCTGATCATTAACTTTTCTGTAGTAGACCAGGCAGTGCTATAAAAGCATATTACTAAGATTAATTAACTTAGCACCATAACACCTCTTTTAAGTAGGTGGATTACCTCACTGAATAGGGAAAAAGTAATAGAAAGGAGTACTCTGTGGAAGTTAATTGTAGTACATCAGCTGCACAGAGCCCCACACCTATTTGTCCTCAGTCACTGTATAAAGCTACAGCAACAATACCCTCCATAGCTTTGAGCAAAGCATTTTCCCTTCTATTAGTGACCAGCTGGGATTTGTGGTCATGATATCCCACGTGGCAGCTCATCCCTACAGTTATTAGATGTTTTACTACTCATTCCTTAATTAAACACCTCTTTCTTTAGCACAATAGTGTAGTATAGCAGCAGGGAGCAGAGACTGAAGTCCAAAGATGATGGGAATTTACAACTATTTTCTTAACAGAGGCATCTAGCAATGTTATGAACTAGTACAAGCCAACCCCAGTGAAACCAGGAGAAGAAGGCTTATAGCCAGCCAAAGTCTTAGATGCCAAAACTGGACAGAAGAAGCTGCAAGGAACACTTAGATCAGTCTTAGGAGCAAACATACAGGTTAAAACAAACATGGACCTAAACTGCTAACAGCAGGTAACCACTGAAGTGCCATGGGATGGAAGATTTCGTGCAAAGAAAAAAAGGTTCCCATAGGTCTTAGAAGATAAAAATCTCCTTTTCCAGTTTCAACTTTTTACATAAAAGAAAAAAAATATGAGTTTAAGCCAGGTAAGCTTGAAGCACTTTGCCTTTTGCCTCCTTTAGCTCTGAGCACAACTGTTGCCCGCCATCAACAAGCTCTGAAGGGATCACCTCTGCTGCTGCTTCAGCTTTTATAGCCCCGCCTGTCTTTGCAGTCTCTCCCCTCCTCCTCCTCTTCCTTGGGCTTTATTTCAGTGGGCTTTAAACTACTAGGTCCAGCATAGATTTTAATTGTTATATCCATCTTTTTCTGCTGAAATTGTGTTCTATTAAGCACAATAATGCCTTATTGCTTTCATTTTGCAAGGAGAAGAGCTTGAATCAAAAAATTTTTAAATCTTAGTGGAAACTTCATAAGCTTTAATATGTTCTTCTGTATGAAGTCATCTACTACAGCCCTGTGTTTGGATCTCAAAGAGGGCATCTCTTCAGAGGATCTTGAGGAAAAAAGGTAAGAGAATTCTGCTGATCATGAAAGAAAGAGATAGTGGTGTTTAATCCTTTTGTGTGTGTTGCTGCTTCACCTTCAGTCTGCAGCTGAAGTTTTCCTGAAATTGTTCAAATATAACCTTTTTTCCTTGGTTCCATTAGGCAGCAAGACCTGAGGAAAGAGTGTGTTTCAGTGTTGTTGTCCTTTGCACAAGAGAAGGAAAACACTCCCTCCTGGTTGCTCTTTGACCTCCCGTACAGGTGACACATTCACTGTTTCCTTGGGGAAGCGATTCCTTTGATGCTCCCTCTGTCCATATCACACACGGCATTTGTTGACAGACTGTGGTTTTGTAGGGAATACATGTGACTAAATGTATGAGAGAATTACCAGGGTTGTTCCCATGCTTTGCATGTGTTCATGTGAGACTCTCTGGAGCTGTGTGCTTTCTTCAGCATGATGAAGCTCTTGGGGGTGCTCTGTCAGTCTGGTTTGTGGTCCAGGCTAACACTCCTTGTGCTGTAATTTTACCTGCTGTAGGGAAGATTCCTCCTGCCAGGAGGGTGATTGGTAGTTCATGGAACAGGTCTGTGTGGATTTGGCTGGGTCTGTTCCCTTCACTGCTCCCGCCAGCCCTTCTTTTTGAGAGTGGGGTTTGCTGATGGGGCTGGGACCTCCCAGGTAGTCATAGGACATTAAACCTCCAGTACTGATGTCTCAGCTGGACTATTTTATCTGGTCAGAAAGTCCTATGGGGCCAGTTGAGATCACATAGCTTGTAATTTTATAGCCAGAAATTATTAAAATAATTAAAGTAATAATAATAATAAACCTTCACTTACTTTAATGTCAGATCTTTGACATTGATGATTCCTCCAGCTTGCATATAACTCCCACAGCCTGAAACTCTTCTGAATGAGTCCCATGCCCTCAGTTCCACAATCTCAGGGGTAAAACCTGAAAAGCTGACTTCAACTCCTCAAGAGATGAAAGGCTTTCTGGGCCCTCATAAGAGATTTCATTGAGTGGGAGAATCTTTCCTTTGGAAGACAAGTTATTAAAATGGCAAAGTCAAGCACTGTCAAAATCATGGCAAATGCTGTGAGCCTGTCACTTTGAAATTGCAGGGGCAGATGGTGAGAAACTTTCCTGCTGGTCAGGGAACTTTCTGAAGGTTCAGTTACTCAGACCAGCCTGATTTTTGTTATTATTATTTAATATGTTTTTTTAAGAGCTATACTTGGGTTACCCCCCATTTGTCATAGGCTCAAAGCATGTATCACCTAATATAGGTCAGGTGCTTCATGGTAATGTCACATCCCAGAATAACCTTTTCATTTGACTGTGCCCTTGGTAAAGCAAGGAAGCCTGGAAGCTTATTCCTCGTTCTGTGTTCCTCCTCAATCTTAGCAAGCCCCAGTTGTAATGCAGTGGCACATTGGTTTTGTTTTGTTGGGTTTTTTTTCCCCAGGAGATATGAATTAACAGAATACTTTCAGGACAGTGCTTAAGATCTGGGCAGCAGGACAGTCCCTGTCCAAACACAAAGAATGACTGGAAGAATAACCAGTGCTGGGTGTGGGCTGGCTACTGAACCAACAGCTGCCTGGGATGTGCCCATAACACGCTCTGAGGCTGTTCAGAATTTTGGGATTTGGTTTTGTTTATCTGGGTGCTGCTGAAGAAGCTTTCCTTTCCCTGGTATTTTAAAGGCATGTGTTGTGACCTGTCACTTGCTAGATTTGTTTGATGTGAAATCTGAGTCTGGCCATGGAAAAGCACACTGCAGGAATGTGTTTATTTTGCTCTCTGCTGGAGGTAACACCGAACAGCTTAATTTCCAGTTTTCTTGTAGTTTCAGCTCAGTGTTGTGTTGTAAATGTAATAATCACATTTAGGAGGAAAATTGTCATGTGTGGTCTACAAATAGAAGGCCCAGAGCCTGCAACTTTGCTTTAGCTTCTCCCAGGCAAACAGCCACGTTCACACAAAACTTGTTGCAGAAATGGTGCTGGAAACACCAAAGCTCAAATTCACATCTTCCTTAGACACTATGGGCTAAGTCACATCTGCTGAGACTGTTGGCTTCATCAGCTGGGAGATACTCTCCAGATTGCAAAATACCAAATGGATTTTAAGGCCACTTACTCCTATTCTAATTAAAGAAATCAAACCAAACCAACAATGGAACCCAAGCAAAACCATTTTTTTAATGCTGCTTGGCTGCAGAGAGGTTGTAAAACGGAATCATTTGCTTTGCAAACACTCCCTCTGTTTAAAATAACTGTTGGATACGTGCAGAGAATGCTCTCAGTTCAAATGACAATATAAAGGTATTGAGGGCTAATTAAAACAGTTGATGTTTGTTCAAAGCTTGAAGAAGGGAAAACCTGGACAAGCACTGCTTTTTGTTATTCATAAACTTGTCTTTTTCCAGGTCAGGACTATTCTTAATTAAGAAAGCATTTTCAAGTATATATATATATATATATATATTTTACATGAAAAAATTATTTTATATAGGTAAATTTCTGTGTATAATTTCTCCATTGCAGCAGACCATAATGTCAGAGCTAATGTTTTTTTCTTCTTACTGACATGAGAGCAAATTAAACTCTCCATTATTTCTCTAGTGTTTTTTTTTCTTTTAAGTGACTAGTCTAGTTTTTATTGTACATAGCAGGAGCAGTCTGAGGACTCTAGCTAGCATACATCAAATAATTTTCTAAGAAAAACAAAAGCATCTTCCATAGATTTCTTTCCTGTAGCTTTTCAGTAAGAAGTCGAGTGTTGCCTGGACTCCCCAAGCACAGGGTCATTGCCACCTGCAGTGGTTGGTGGTGCCTCTCCCGCATCTCAGCGTGTGTGTTCAGTGCAATGTGTTGGGATTGAGAGCACAGCTCTGGAACTGAACACCAGCTGGGAGGATTAGCATTCCTGCTGGAAAGGAGCACAGCCTGGCTTATGGTCTAGGGTGCTGAGGATGTGCAGTAGGAGTTAAATCATAGAGTGGATCTCTGGCAGGGTTTCCAGGAGTTGAACGATGATAAATGGGGACTCTCTGAGTTAAGTCAATGACAGATTTTACTAAAGACTCTCTTTTTCTTTGTACTCAATCTCTGTCCTTAAAATTAATGTTACTTGTGGAGATGGGTACATTATGTGTGATTTTTACTTCTCTTTGAAAACCACCCCAGTATAAGGAAACTGCATCAGTATTTTTCCCCACGTAAGTGAACAAGCACCCCAACACATCCACGTGTCATAAGAGAGGACACCTGCTGTGTATTTACATTTATTTATGCTCTTTGACTATGTGTAAAATACAATTTTACCTAGACCATATTATAAGCACTTGAATGAGAATTGGGAAATTATGAATGTATTTTTTCATTCCCAAAGATAACTATCAAAGTTAACTATCCTACGCACATTAGCACTTGCATTTCTGCCTCAAGCAGCTCAGTGAACAGAATTATTCGTGTAAACTTATTCTAGTTTTGTAGCTGTACATCACTTTGTACATTGAGACGAGAGAAAAAAATCCTAAGGCTTCATGTAGCAGCACTGGGGGAATTTTACCAGGCATGTGGCTGTATAATCCCATGCCTCTGAGAGCAGATTGAGTCATCTGGGAAGTATTTGACATAGTCCTGCATTTAGCCAAAAGCTTTTGCATTTAGGAGAATACATATCCACAAGTGAAAACAAGACCTTATATTTAAAGTCAGTGTTGAGGACCAGATTTTGAACTGCTATAAACTTGACTCTATCATTATTATTATTACTTTTTACCAGCAGAGAATCTACTCAAGCTTATGAAAGGTACTTAGAAAATGACAGACTGCAAAACAAAACCAGAGGCACAATTTCAAAGCCAGAATGGAAAATCTAGAGATTAAGCACACAGACTTCAAAAAGAAAACAAACCACCTCTGCAAAACTGGCCACTGTGGACAATTGATAGTGATTTGAGAGACTGATTATGAGCCTGGTGTAGTTTAACTGTATTGACTGGCACTCCTGTGATGCTTGCTTTATTAAGCATAGTCATTCTGATCATTAATTTCAGCATGAAATGGTTTATACAGGCTTTTGTGCATTAGCCTAAGTGATTCTTCACTAAAGAAAGAAATCAGTATGTTAGTGCAGTACTGGACATCTTTGAAGTTTGCAAAATTTAACTGCCCAGATGTTTCATGAAAGGCTTTCAATTCAGATAGTATTTTCAGCCTGGCTGCCTACCAGAAAATAAATACCCTTCAATTTTTCATGGAGCCAGGAGACTCTGACAGAGTTTTCTCCTCTTCCCTGCCCCCTGCCTCGCTGTCGGTACCGAGGTGCCAGAGTGACACCGCGTGGCCACAGGGGGGGCAACACAAAGAAACTTCAGAAATAACAGAATAGAACTTCATCCTAAATACGCATCAGGACTTTGTCTTGTCGCAGTCCTTGTGAAATAATGTTTGCTACAGCTCCACTGTTTTTATTTTCGTACATTTATGTATTAAACCCCAAACATTAAGAAAGAAAACAAAATCTATTAATTACTGATCCAAGGAAAAGTACCAGATTTTCACAATGAGATTAAAAAAAGAAATAATAATACACTTGCTTGGAGTATTTTAGATTTTATTTTACTATCCATGATTATTTCTTTGACAACTTTTAAGAAAGACTTTTTTTCCTCATAAGGAACATAAAATAGTTTAAGCTTTCTCATCCATCTGCTGATTTTATATGTTCTACACTGTTTTACTGCTTCTTTTTATCCTTTTGCTTGTCACCAAAGGATGCTGAGTAACTTTTAGCTTCCCAGCAAGTCAGTAGTTCCAGTACATCACAGGATGTGATTCTGAGCTGGGTGAAGTAATTAGTAGAAGCTGTAATTCCTTGTCCTAAGATTATAGTTTTAAAATCAAAATAGATCAAGATAAAACTAATAGAAGAGAACGCCCCTCCTTTCTTGCAGCCAGTGAGTTGATAGATATTTCAGAAACATATTTCTGCATTGTGTGTGGGGGAAATTGGCAGGTGTCAGGCACATTTGTAATACAAAATATTATATGCTCAGAGCCCAGAGCAAACATAGTTCAAAAGCAGCTGTGAAATATTTACATTGCTGTCCATGGTTTACACAGCAAAGGGTTGAAATGGAGCAGAGAAGCTCAGACTTGCTCACACTGAGTGATGAGAGGCTGTTCTGAGGTAACACAAGAGAGGTCAAGATCCTGTGGGGAAGCCACCAAAGAGACCCACGAAGGGGGAAATTAAGAGACTTAAGTCTTTTCCCTGCCTTCCTTCACCTAGTCAAATCCTTCCTGATCTCCACAGGGGTCTGAAGACCTGCTAGGCCACAGCAGTAAAGTCTTCACAGCATGATCCATTAAGAGAACCTACAGGGTGAAAAGGACTGACCTCTCTTTTTATCCCCCCATGCCACCAATCGAGAGTATTTTAGAGCCTGAGCCCACCTCTGATAGTAAAGAGTCGAGATGGGACAACCTCAGGTTATAGATAATCCTCCTCAATGTCTTTAGTCCCCACTGGAAGCAGAGTCAGCCTTGGCTTGGCTATGATGTTCTTCCTCTAATGACTGTGAAAGAGAATAGCCTTAAAAAAGGTCCATCTCTGGTGCTTCTTAAGGCAACAGATTAGATAAGAGAGGAGAAGAAAAATAGCACTGAAGGGTATTTGGAAATGGAGGAAATAGCAATGAAGACTTTTAATGATACAGCCACAATCTCTGTTTTTCTTTATAATGCCAAAAACCTCTTCCTAAAGACCAACAATTGGCAGGAAAAGTAATAGTTAATGGGTCTTGTGCAAAGAAAAGCAGTAGGTGCAGAGCAAATCAAAAAGAGAGAAGCTCTTTTAGCCTCAGTTGGGTTAGAAGGGCCCATGGGCATCACTTGCTAGGCAAGTCTAAGCTGTCATGGGAAATACATGTTCCTCCAGGACTAAGGAAGGATCCAACTGGAAATTACCCAGATAACAGGTCTGGAATCTCAGTCAAACACATTACCTTGCACTCACTGGATATTTTGTGAGTTGTAGGCAGGACCTTTTAAAAATTAAATTCAATAGATGGCCCCTTAAAATAGCCTTGGAAAATATTTTCTAAAACAAGCCCCTCCAACAGTCTAGTCTAAACCTACAGAGGTCAGCAGAAAGGTTTTCACTAAGTTCAAAGAACTGAATATAACTATTCTTGTAAAGCCACTAATTATCCCCAAGGGCATAATTCCTGTCACTTTAGCAACTGGAGAGCCCAGCTACACCTCCAATTCTTCCATTAAAGGCAGCAAAGGCAGCCAGCCACCTCTACGGGAGATATAAATTTGTGATCAGTCAATTAATTTGTTAGCAGCAGCATCAATAGAGAGTGTATTGATTCAAACATGAGGAGAATATATTGAAATATCCAGGCTGAAGTAAAATATGCCCAACAACAGAGGGGAACACGGAGTACCCTGCTGACATTTCCATGTGAGGAGAGAATGCTTTATACAGGAATACAGTGGGAACAAAATCAAAAGCCATTACCTGGAATCAGCCATTGACGCAGCCGATGTAAACCAGAGCAGCTGGTGGTCCAAGCAATGGGAAATTTTTAGATTACTCCATAAATTGATGCAGCTTGTCAGAAAATAAGGCAAGGAGCTTGGATGCGAGTGAGGCTTAATGAAGTAGGGCCTCTATATCAGTGTTTCCTTATTCCTACTCAGTCTTTACAAAGCTGATGCAAAATAAAATCAAATTGAGCCAGTGGTAGTGCTATGCTTTCATGCAGGTCTGTAGGCACCAAGCAGGAAATACTGCTGTTCAAAACTGGCTCTTCAGAAGCAACCCCACATACTGACATGGGAACACTGGTAAGTTCTCAATCATTTGCTGCAGAAGCTTTATTTGCTGCTTAAAAGTAATTTTAAGTATGGTAAATGCAATTGCATTGTGACTGAATAGGTATCTTCTAACTCCAGTATGTACATTTCCCATGCCCACTGGACCAACATAAATCTTACACTCACCCATGCTTCAACAGATGAAGTGGCAAAGGAGCACTTTGTGGTGTGTGTTCCTGAGCAACTGAAGGTTCCTTAGGTAATTAATAGCAGGGGAGGTTGTTTACATGATCCTTTTAGCAATGGCACAATGGCTTGACATCCCCTCTCCCCTAGAGAAAACTGATTATACAGATATGGGAAACAGATCCGCACACACAGTGAAAAACTGCAGTCAGTCCTCTTTTAGCGCCACAGGAATTAGAGCAAAGTTGTAGTTCCCAGCTGCTGCAGGACTGCCCCGAGGCAGTGCCTCCCCAGCCCCTAAAGCCTGGTATCTCCCTGGGCTGTTCTATTAAGAGCAGCTTTAGTCCTCATCCAGAAACCAGCTTATACATAAGGGACACTTTCCAACTTTGATTGTTCAGAGGTGTGCAGCATTTTCCTTCATTTAATAAGATTTTTTTAAATTATTAATTTCCTTTGCCTTGTTACATACATTATTCTTATGTGTCTTACCCTTATTCTCTTTGGCACTAACTGCACAGTGTCCCACAACAGGTAACATCCTCATTTCCTAGCACATTCCATGTTCCAGAGGCCTGAGGTAGGCCAGGTGCAGGGAATACACTTGTCTGGTTAATGCTAATGCAGAGCATTCCAACCTCTGGGTGAGAAGTGCTGGGTATTAATCTTCCTGGAGTTGTCCTTCCCTGAAACATCATCTTTTCCATGAAACTTCTTGCTTCTCCTGCTGCAGTAAATCCTGGGCAAAGAATATGATTTGTAACAGCACACCCAGCCAGGGGGGGTTTAGAATGAGAGCCTCCAAGGACATTAAACAGACTTAAACTTTCAAAGGCAAACATGACCCTAGAAGTGGCTAATGTGTGACAGGAGAAAATACTTAAGACAAAAAATAAGCAGGAGATCCCACAGTTATGATGAAATTGCTGGGGATTGTGAAAACTGGATAAGAGGAAAAGTGCATGGAGAGCTGAGTTGTGCATGGTTAGTAGCAGCAGGTTCTGGAAAAGGTGTATCTGCTGGTCCTGTTCCATCTCCAGGTGCCATGAAGGCACATAAACAATAGGAAAACACACACAAGAAGATAGTCCCTGGGAAAGAACAGATTGTAAATGAAACTTTCAAACAGGTTGTCTGCAGCAGAGCCAACCCTGCTCTGCCTGTCCAAAGGAAAGAGAAGATGGATTCACTGAACTCTTGCAGCAAAAGTGCTGGCCGAGGAAGGACCACCTCTGACCCCAACACCTCCCCAGAACATGAAGAGGTACAGGGATTTTTTTTTTTGCAACAGCTTTTGCAATATTTATCCCAATCAAGGATTTAGAAAGTCAACTTGTTCTTTTTTGTTCCCTGTAAAATCACTATTTTTTTAAGAACCACTTATTTTAAAAGCAGCAGATGGCAATACCAAATTCTCACTGAAATTAATTACATCTGAGGAAAATAAAAGCAGCTGAACTCAGTCTACAAGTACCTAGTAGATGGTTGACTGACTGGAAAAAAACAAAGCTTGCTTTGCAACTTGAAAAACCCCATCACCAAAGCCCTAATTTGATCCTGTGTAAAACCCTATTCTTGTATATACCAAACTTTTTCATCTACATTATTTCCTAATGGGATAGAGGACACACAAGTTAAGTAAAACACCAAGATAAGTTTATCATTGCCAGCTGGGGTTTTCCTGTGCTCTGGTAGAACACCTGATACTGAGCAGCCACAGCACCAGAGGAAATACTGATGTAACCTTACATTATGGAACCCTATTTTAAACACAAGCAGACCGCTTTTAAATAAAGTAATTCCACCCCCAGTTCATACAAACCAGAAGAAAGCTACTGCAATAGGTAGCAATAAATAGGTTTGCTGATGATCACCCACTGGGTTAAACCCCACCACCCCCCCCTCAACATGCAAGGCAATCACCAGTTTTTACCAGCATAAAATGGAATTTTAAATGGCCAAAACTTGAACATCACAAACCTTCCACATGCCAGGTCCAGCAGCAGGGCAGTTACAAAGAGTCAATGATGTATTTTTCCCTAAAGGGAGTGATTTGCCTCATTGACAACTTTGATAATGTTTTAGAGTGGAACTGTTACAGGGAGTCATGTCTCTGAGTATGGTATTTTCCACCTGATCTGACCTCAGGCACAGATGGACACTTAGGTTCCTTCCCCCTTCCTATTTGCTTGGAGCACTATAACAGTTCATTCAGAGCTACAATGATGTTACACCACCAGTTGTAACACTGCCTGGGTAGACAAGGATTGCAGACTCTTCAAATTATTGTTTAAAAAGCAGCTTTCTTTAGAAACTTTAGTACTTTGGTTTGTTAGACAGGCTAAAGTGTTCACCATAGGACATGAAATTGAGACAGACACCAGCTACTTACAGAAGAAAAATCAGGCTTTACCAGTATTGCAAACAAAAAATTTAGTTTGCCTGTCCATTAGCTTCTGGTTTGTAGAGCAGTTACTGGCAGGTTCCCCTTTTCCACACACCGAGGTAACCAATTAGCACCAGCAACACAATCCCTTGGCCTGTAAAGCCCATATCAAGTCATTCAATTCAAAAGCAGACCAATTAGATCCCTAATAATTGGTCTTAAAATTGCATCCTATCATTGGTGTTAACAGATTAAAAAAAAAAAAAGTCAGCCATCGCAACATTCTTTCCCACTGCCTTCAATTAAGTAACTTTTTTAAGTAACACACAATCAACTATTAGCACAACCATATTTGAACTTTTTACAATACTCTCACCTGTTCAGTTAAATGCTGGGGAGCTTTAAAAAGTTCCTGCTGTAATTATGGGAAAGTCTATAGCCATTGTAGTATCCGAGTCTTTGATTGCAATTCCTTGCAGTCACGTTAAGTCAACATTTACTTGACTGTTCCTATATGAAGACAGACTGGTTTCCAAATTCAAGCATAATCCAGGGGATTCTCTGATTCTCATTAAAGTAGAACTGCATTACTAGTAGCAGGTGGAAGGGGCCCTGTTGGGCAGTTATACATTTGTATAGATAGTCCATGTAAAATTTAAGATAACATACCTTAAAACTGGTCCAGGAGTTGGAAACATGCCAATTCACCAGTTAACATGCCAACATCTAGATACATTCTTGGGCCCTCCAGATAAGCAAGGGATTTTTCTTAAATACAGACTTGCAGCTGCCTTCAAAAACTCAAACCCTAAAATTATTTTGGCCATTTACTTGACTGTAGTAAGCTGCAATTCTTCAACATCTCAATGTACACATCCCTTGGCACATCAGTTGCCATGTTCAGATCAAATTGGAACTGACATCACACAGAAACAACTCAAACTTGACAAGAATTTCCTATCCTATCAAGAACAACAATGTAGTGTTAGCAGTTTTTCTTACCCAAGTGGAACCTTACGAGTGCATTTCAAAGAAAACACAAGTCCTCTTGCAGAGCAACCATAGTCTGGAAATAAATTCAGTCCTTCACTGGGTTTAAAGCTTTATTTATAGAAAGATGACTGCATTATTTGCAGCAATATTTGCATTGTATTTGAACTCAGCACTGAAAGGTTAATATTTACATTTAGATAACACTTAAAACAAAACAAACTGAAAACAGACACAGTTTTAGAGCAGAAAGACAGACATAAAGATTACAGACTTAAGAGTGAAAGTAATCACAATTTTTTCATTGTGGATGATTTAGTCCAAAGGTCTGTTATTTCTTAATCAGACTAGCAGGAAGAGTGGATTTGTCCAAGTCATCAAAATATGGATGGTTCAAGGCCATTTTGCCAGAAATTCTTTTTGCAGGATCATAAATTAACATTTTCTAGAAGAAAAAAAAGAAACACAATCCTTCATGACATGTGAACTAAAATCATGTCAAACAGGTAGGTATTACCATAATAATAATCATCAAGTAACCATAAAGACATTTTCCCTCTTTGTTCCATGATTTCTCACAGTTGGAGAGGTTATTTGCACCCACAAGTCAGTGGTAGGGCAGTAGCAGTGCATAACAATCACACATACCCTCCTGTTCAGTGACCAAGCCCTTCCCTGGATGTGGGTTCCACATGCACTGAAATAAATCCAGAACCAGCATCAAGTGGCAATAATTATTTGTCTCAGCTTCTTACTAAGGGAAATTAATAAGCTTTAGGCTGTTAAAGCCCCAAACATCTTATATTTGTTTCATTACTGACATTGAAGAAAGTGCTGTCAAATTGCTTTTATTCAGCTTGGTGAAGAACCTTAAAGTAAAGACAGTGATCACTCAGGTTCAAAATTCAAACAGGAAAGTAAATTACAAGCAGGTAGAACTGAAAAGAAGAGTTAAAACTCGAGTTTCTTTGCAATAAGTTACTTCAACTGAATACCCCAGTAAAGGGGATGAGAGCAGAAAGAAGGGGTTTCACAGTCCCAGAACTTTCCAGGACAGGCAAAAACTTTGTTTTGCTAGCAGTTAAAAAAAAAAAAAAAAAAGCATCTAGCGTTTATATCATACAAGGGGTCAAAAAAGGAATGAAGCATTCAGCACTTTTTTACCAAACCCAAAACTAGCAAAGTCTCTGCAAAGTCTTTGTCTCCTTAATAAAGGACAACCCATTTCAAAAATTTAAGTAATCAGGATTCTACCAGCTGCCTCCCCCTCATCCCCACAAATTTGTCTTCCAGAACAAAACTTAACCAGTATTACTCTGCCCAGTATCCAGTCCTGACATTTATCTTTACACTTCATCCTACAGGGACCCTTCCAAGTTGATTTAAGCCTCTGAATTTGCATTTATATTCTCTGAACCTCTGCCAAATACCACACTGCCTCTAGATTTAACCTTGCAGGTCCAGTTTTACCTTGTGACAGGTTCCCAGAACAGTGTCCTATAGTAAATACTGATATCAAATGGTCCCTTAAAATTGACTCAAAGAGGCAAATTCCTCTGTAAAAGGGATGGTGTGACACTGGGACTACAGCACTTCAGCTGCTGGATTAAGTGACCATTTCTTCCCTGAGCAGTCTGGAACGTAGTTTTTTCTGGAATCTATTGTCTGTTCAAAGCCTTTGATGACAGCCATTAAGTACTTTCAAATGCTGGCCACAGAAATCATTTAGCTTATGAAGGTCTTAAATTTACAGCCTCACTCGAGCAACTTGAATTACACATTTTGCGTTAAGACATTTTCAAAGACAGCTATTTTACATACTAATTATTTATATATGTTCTGTTACTGCTTCAGGCTTAAAAGTGCCATAGGAAACAAAGGGATTCCCATCAGGAATACCACTGTCACCAGGCATTATTAGCCAACTAAAATATCAACATTTATTGAATTAAGGCAAAACTGTACAAGATCTTAGAGAATTTTATATGCTTTGAGACTAGCATTGAGGTTTTTTGCCTTTACTCACAGCAACCCAAAACACTGGTTTTACATAGTGAAGCCACACCTAAGCTCAGATGAGTGCTTAGCAGGTCAGTTTAAGTGTAACAACAAGATTCTCTTGCCAATCAAACAATTGATTTTAGTTTGTAAATACAATCAGTAACAATTCTATTTCAAACTGATTTAATAATGATGCTGTCAGTGGTCACGGGGGAAACGCCTCAGCCTAAGTCACTTATCTGTGTAAGACAATTCTGCTGCAACATTCAGAGCTACTCAAGACAACTACATCTTTAACAAATGTTCAGGTTGTCAGTGTAAATTGTGGCTCTGTTCACACCCCACCCCCCAAAAAAACCCCAAACCAAAAAACAGAAACAAAAACAGAACTGAAAAACTGTGGTCATTCGAGCTTCTTGGACAACACTCCTTCATTCAGAGTATTTTGCCACAGCCATACCAATATAGTTAAAAAGTAATTTGTGACTGCTTAAAACCATGAGCCACATACACAGGTAACGGCTGTACAAGGCTGCCCTTGTACCAAGGTGGTTCTGAAGTGTCAGCTTATCTTACAGAGCACCCACTCCACAACCCCACAGGTAAGACTGCACTGTGTAAATGCAGCTTTAGAACAGCCAAAGGACAACCAAGATACATTATTACACTTCAGTATATCCAAGAGCACACCTAATTTGTGACCTAAATTAGTCCACAGTGGCAGCACATGGGCTGGAAGAGCACTAAATGGAAAATCCTCATGAAGAGCTTATCAATTAAAAGCCTGGTGTGGTAGTTTAACTGCATGGCCACAGAACCAAAGGAAACTCACACTCGACACAAAATATATCAATTAAAAGTTAATACACCACAGCCAAAAATCTTTAACTCAAAATTTAAAGGCAATTGAAACAGACACTACAGACGGACAAACTAAGTCTCTGGTCTCACAGCTAATCAATACATTCAGCTGTTTTCATCACTGTTTATTCAGTTAAGACCATCATAAAAGTTTAATCAAGATGAGCCCACCAAGATTAATCCACGTGCTACCATAAAAAACATTTCCAACTGGATCAGCAGACATACAGCCACATCACAGTTTGTGCTGGCAGCAGCAAGGTGACAGTTTATGGGCAGGAGCCTTCACTTCAGACCTGGTTGTAAAAGCTCATCCTCACTGTCAAGTTGTACCTGGCTTATTGATATAAAAAAGCTGAGGCATAACTTGTTAACGTGAAAAGTAGTCTGGTATTATTTATGAAAGGAGTGAATGTCACACAAGGTGTCAGTTCTACAAGAATGAAAGCTCACCCCACTGCTGATAATTTGAAGATCTCCATATCTCCCTTCTGGCCACAGCTGATTAGTGTAGCTTTCTGTATTCTGGAATATGTGAAACAGCCCCTTTCGGTTCAGCAGTTTAACAAAGAATACTTACAGCCAGCAGATCAAGTCCATCTTTATCCAAGTTTTTGACATGTGTTTCAAGGCTGACAGGTTTCCATTTTGGGAATGTGTTCTTATAGTCTTGCAGAGATTCCACATCAGGCCATACCTCATTGTTGGGGGTCCCTAAAGCTCTGTGTAGGCATAAGCAGAACATTAAGCAGTTTAGTCTGAAATCTGTATGCATGACTGTGCTTTTAATGAGCACACAACTGTTGTGTGGTGCCACACAGGTAGCAGGGAAGGTTCAGCCTAACATACCTGAAGATTCTGAAGATCTGGTCAATCTCTGAATCCCCATGGAAAAGTGGTTTTTTAGTTGCCAGCTCAGCAAATATGGTACCTATGCTCCATATATCTACAGGAGTAGAGTAACGAACAGATCCCAGCAGCACCTCTGGAGACCGGTACCACAGTGTCACTACCTGTTGAACAAGGGAAGTTGTTTAGGTTTGTAAAAACAGGTCCTCTCCTTGACAGCAAGCACAGCAGTTCATCTGTTATTAAGCAGCATTCTCAGGTTCTTTGATTAAAATAATAGCTGGTGCTAGAAGTTTTAGTGAAAATACTAGTTTAAAACTGAATTTTTAGACAAACAAGTTCCATTGCAGTAGTTTCTGCTGCAATCCAAGCAGTTGCCTACACTACTTCCCAAAGGGCAGAAAGCCTTTAGCACCCACCTGGTAAAACCCTCAAACTTGAGTGCTTTGTGAAGCAAAAATGCCCTTATGAGACAGTGAGCAACAAGATCCAGCCCATCTAATTCACTATCAAGGTAATAATGGGATTCATAAGATGCTTTGGAACTTCAGAGTAAAACCACAGTCAAAGAGGTGGAAAACTGTTTTGGAAAACCAAAACACAACTTTTTGATTGTTTTGTTAGTTTACAACTTCAAAACATGCATGATTCTTTTTAGCAGGAATCTAGTAAGCATTGTGCAAACCACCAAAAGTATGTTCCAACTCACTTCATGAGTGTAGACCCGCACTGGAATTCCAAAGGCTCGAGCCAATCCAAAGTCCGCCAGTTTAATCACCCCCTTGTCATCTATTAAGAGATTCTGGGGTTTCAGGTCTCTGTGTAGAACTCTCCTTGAGTGGCAAAAGACAATACCTTGCAAGATTTGGTACAGGTAACTCTAGAAAGGATGAAGTGGGAGTACAAAAACCAAAGAAGTTACCTTTAGTACACATCAGTGTCTGAACACAACGGTGTTCCCTTACATTAGCTCACCCCGCAGTATTAGGAAATGGAGATCCAAAGCATTGCAGATAGAGTTAATATCAACCAAAAAGCCACACAATTTAATTTTTAAGATTAGTTTAAGGCAGTTTAATCTCAGTAATTAAAAGAATTTGAAGTGGTATTTGAGAGCAAAACTCACATTTCATCTTATTATCCACAGCTGCTTATTTAACCTTTCATTTCTCCTCAAGGAGTTAATTATACTGCAAATAAGAGCTGCTTATAGCTTACTAGGTTATCCTTAGATTAATTTCCCTCCTATATTAAGAAATTGTCCTCATTACCTTAACACGTGAACGCTCCAAATATTGGCCAGATGGAATACTATCCAAATACTTCTTCAGATCCATGGAAAGGAATTCAAAGACAAGGTACAGTCTTGAATCCTGCATAAGAACATCCTGAAGACTAAAAATTGAGTATACAATTAACTCCACTGCAAAATGCATGGACTCAGTTACATTTCCCCTCTCAACAGGGATACAGACATTTCCAGGTTTTTATTATGGAAGTCTTAAAAGTTTTCAAACATCAGCAGACTTAGTGAGTTATACTGTCATCTAGAAAATCAAGTGTATCTGAAAGAGTGTCACTGAGATAAAAACCTATATGCTTCCTCTTACACTTATGTTCCCTCATATCAGACACAGGAAGCCTGTGAAAAAAATACTGTTGCCTTTAAAAACAAACACCTGTGGGTGTTGGTGCCTGACTTCTCTTGGAAGCTGGCTTATTACAGCAGAGCCTGATTACTAGGAGGGTTTAAGGGAACATTACAGTAGGAACCTAGTAGACACAGCAGGAATTGCACACATTTTTAAGTATCTCCTTCATCCTTATTAGAGTTTAAGGTTTCCTAAACCCAAGCATACATACATTGACACACTACCCAGCTGCAACTTGCCCAGTTTTAATGCACAGTAAAGATCAAGTATTTTGCTACATCAAAGAGCAAGCAAATATTTTGTGGGGAAGACAATAGCTGCAATCAATTCTACATGTCAAGTAGTCAATGATGGAAGTTTCACTCGAAGCTCAGATGTGCCAGCTATGACAGCACCATACGCAACACGTAAATTCCTGCTACAGAACAGCAGGGAGCAGATTGATAACAGGGGCTCACTTAAGAACACTCAAGTCAAATGCTCTATTCCAAGGCAGCAAATTAAATCTTGAGACTGCCTAAAGTAACAGTTTCAGCCAGTTTTCATGAAGGATGCTGCCTCCATTCTCACAAAAACCTCCCTGAAGATAATTTACACAAATTTCTAAATCAGCAAAAATTTGTTAGATTCCTTGAATGGTGAGGGGCAGCATGAGGAAGGCTTAATTAGAAAACTGGTGTAATAATGGGATTTGGGAATTTAACAATTTGCTGCAAAACAGACACTGTATTAAGCAAAGTAGTTCTCACCTCACTAAACAGTGGGAAAATAATTTATTATCTGAAGGGACCTAGTGCCCTTCCAAGTTTAGCTAAATACCAGTATATGCATACCAGACTATATTGGGATGACTCAGCTCTTTTAATAAAGAAATTTCTCGGATAGCAGTACTTGGAACACCTTCCTCCTCACTTTCTAGACGTATTTTCTTCATTGCAACCACCTGGCCTGTGGTTTTGTGACGACCTTTATACACAACACCATAGGTACCTGAACAAAAAGACAGTGAAACACATATAGGAAGTACCAGCTTCAGGTACAGATAAGTCATTGCAAATATGAACTACTAACATAGGCAAAGTCCTTGCAAATCACAGAATATGCTGAGTTGGAAGGGACCCACAGGGATCATCAAGTTCAACTCTTAGCCCTGATTTGATTATGACCTACTATTTAGCTCTGGCAGTTTACCAAGCAATAGTTCTGTTTGTTAAAGCATGCCACCCATTAACTGTCAGGGTACTTAGTAGCCTGAGTGTGAAAGGTGAATATTTGGAAGATGCAGTTGTAAAATCAAATACTATTTGAGTTTTGTGTTGATTAACTTCCAGGAAAGATCACAATACTGCCTCATCCCCAAGGGGTTATGATTTTGCCAATGATAGATCATATTAAAATACTGAAGGTTTAGCTGCAAATCAAAGTACTGCTCCTTCTGCAATCTGAGATCAAACCATCCATGGGTCTGATCTATAGAAATACCTCTGGTTCAATCCTCAGTGTAGGAGAGGAGGTAGTGCTGTGGGTCTCAGCAGAAGCTAACGCTGGAACCACCATTAAATCTCAAATCAATTTATTTTAATTATCAGTGTTCACAGAAGTAGAACCCTCAAACCAAGACAGTGTAAACCTCCTCTTTTTACCCTTCTTGAAGCATTAATCCCTCACATGAAGCTCTGACTAGTTTCTTTCAAAGATTCATGCACAAGGTTTTGGTTACAAAAGCTTTGTGGCAAGATCCAAGCACACACATATTGCAATTACCTCAGAACACATTCTCAGAGCAACATACTTCAAATTCTCAAGTCTACATAAGATTAAAGCATTATAAAACACACTGACTTTACAGTTAACATAGGTTGGATTTCCAGTAAAAGAGGGCTGTGACTAATACCTGCATTGAAGCCATTTTCTTAGTGCCTCACAGTAAATTAACTGTTAAAATTCACTTCTCCACAGAGGTTTACACTCTGCACTTTCCCTTGACAACCGCAGTGCCTGGATATAATCAAAGCAGGATAATCCACAAAACCTACTCCCTACCAGCAGCTCTAAGCAAAAGTATGCCATGTAGCATAGCTTCGGGAACAACTGGTAAGTTCATACATGCAGGAACAGGGGAGCTTCCTGAATTGTAAAGCTGGTTTCAGGACTCAGAACATATTCCTCCCCCCCTCCCCCGAAAGAATATTAATTACACCATCAGCCATCAGTATGAAGGCAGACACTTTCCTGCACTGGTCAGTTGTTTTCAAAAGAAGGGCTGGCTGAAAGCTTTCACATATAGAAATAATTACCACAGAAAGCCACAGCCTTATTTAGCCAGATAATTGAATCTCAGTGGTTCCTTTAATAGCCAGAGTGCACAGAGCTTCTGTGACACCAGATAGCTCAAATTGTGGAGCATTATAAGTCTCATTGTTCTCCATACTTACCTTCCCCAATCTTCTCTATTTTTGTGTAATCGTCCATTGCTGTGGATATCCCTGAAATGAACAGGAAAAGGAAACAGCAAATGAGGGTGAACAGTTGCTGTCCTGACCACAGCCAAGTCGCTGGAACTGTGCCAGGTCCTTAGAAGCTCGTTAGTTCTTACTAATTAAAGTGTAATGTGAAACACTGTTCTCCTCAACAAACACCAGGGTTTTGAGTTCAAACTAGAAAACCTACATCCCGAAGTGCGAGCGGGCACGGACTCCAAGGAGAAAGATATTTTTGTGTGTGTGTGAAGAAAACTCCTGCATGGAACTGAAAAAAACACAGGCTGCCCACCAGTTTTACGTGGTTACTCACTCGCAGGAACCCTGCTATGTAAAAATCGCGGGGTTCTGTGTCAGGCACTCCAGGGAACAGCGGTCCCGTGTGCCAGGGGGTAAGTGCAGAGCACAGCCGGGGCCAGCCCTTCACACCTCCCGCGCTGCTCCGGACCCGCTCCGCCGGGCACGGCGGGGCTTCGGCACCGAGGCCGGAGGGGTTACGAGGTACCGACCGAGTCACCTACGGCTGCGGGAGGCCGCCAAGCTCCAGCTGGGCCGGGCAGCACCCGCTCGCCGCTCAGGGTCCCCCCCCCGGTCCGACCCAACCCCCGCCCCGGTCTCACCGGGCCCGGCAGCCCCGGGGCGCTCCGCCGCTGCCTGCCCGCCTGCCCCGGGCCGGGAAGACGCGGGTGTCCGCGGTGTGAGCCCGGGGTTGCCCCGGCCGGGTCGGGAGCGCGCAGCCCCGTCCCGTCCTTTCCTCTCCCCTCACCTGCGGAGCCGCCGCGCGCTGCACGAGCCGCCGCACAGGGACGGGCGCGAGCAGGCGGGGGGCGGGGCCGCGCCGCATTCGAACCGTCCGCCCGCCGCGCTCCGCCAATGGCGCCGCGCCGCCGCCGTTCAAACCGACCAATGGGCGTGCCCCGCGCCAAAGCGAGGCAGCAAGGGCGGCTTTCGGCCGCTGCAGGGGGGAGAAGAAAAAAAATCGGGCGCGGCCGGGCGCGGCAAACTGAGGATGCGTCGGGCGTCCTCTTGGTTCGCGAGGCACGGCTGGCGGCGCGGGCGGGCGGTCCGGTGTAGGCCGAAGCCCCGTTGCCACCCGGACGGGGACACGGGGGAGCTGGGACAGCGCGAAGGGTCGGACTGGTCACGGTCACACAATTACAAGCATGGGGCAGGCTGGGAGGGACCGCGTGGGTCATCTGGTCCCACCTCCCTGCTCCAGCAGGGTCATCCCAGAGCACACAGCACAGGATTGTGTCCAGCCAATTCTGGAGTATCTCCAGAAAGGGAGACTCTACAGCCTCTCTGGGCAATCTGCTCCAGTGCTCAGTCACCGCACAGTAAGGAAGTTCTTCCTCATGTTTAGGTGGGCACCAGCTTCTGCCGTTTCCTCATGTCCTGTTGCTGGGCACCACCGAGCAGAGCCTGGTCCATCCTCCCGCCTCCATCCTCCAAGCATCCCATCTTCATACACTGATACAGTTGATGAGGTCCCCTCTCAGTTGTCTCTTTTTAGGCTGAACAGGCCCAGCTCCCTCATCCTTTTTTCTCAGGAGAGATTCTCCAGTCCCTTGATCAACTTTGTAGCTTCCTGCTGGACCCTGATTGCTGCTGGAATAAAGCGTTGGGCTGTTGGTATGGTCTGGGGAGCATAATTGTGTTTGGGCCAGGCTAAGCTTTGGCTGCAGCTGCTCTTTTTAATCAAGTCTGTTAGATTTGGATGCCACGGCTGGCCAGAGCATAAATTCATTATTTCTGGCTGCACGGGTGCTGATCTGTGAAGTGCTGCTGTGGCCTTTGAAGCTGCTTTTAAAGCATAGACATTAATAAAAGGTCACTGGATAACTTAATTCCCCAAAAGCCGGGACATATGTCTGTAGGGAAATTAAAGTTCTGTATCCGTGCTCCCCGATTAAGGACAATTAGTCCCTGTGCTATCACAGCTTCCGAAAGAAGGGTCGGGGACATAACTGGAGAGGCACCTGGGGGTTCCACTCAGGGAGTGCTCTGCCAGCTGCGACCTCCCTCCATTGGTACCCAGGGAAATAGTACTGCACTACATATGCATTAAAGAAAAGCCTGGGAAAATGCTATTCCAAATATTACAAAATTGTGTTACTGAGAAACTTAGACGCTAAATAGATTAGTAAAGTTAATGTGCTTCTTGTTTTATAGGTCTTTCCCTACAGGACAGTTGCACTATGGATTCTGTGATGTTGCTGACCCACTCTGGCACCCATTTCCCATCAGCACTGATAGTCCAGGGCCAACACTCCCCTGCGGAAACCTGCAGTTCCTGCAGGAGTGAGACACAGGCACCACTCCACACTGCTAATGTAACTGCATTTTTTAATTACTTCATTGCACTGGTTTACATCCTTCTTGAAAGATGGCTTTGTTGCTTGTCTTAAATGTAAGCAGGGCAGGCTGCTGCAAAAAAAATGTTCAGCTTCTCCCTTAAAGCATTTCTTTGGGAGGGTGGTTCCAGCAGGCAGGAATATAGTTTATATTCTGTTTATAGTGCACTTCCTACTTCTCACCCCTACCCCATGGCAAAGGCGAGAGACAGCTTGTCCAGCTCCTCCTCCTGAGTGTGTTTTGGGGTAAAACCCCTCCACTTTCCCCTCCCTCCTGTGAATTTTTGCAGCATATGGTGCCCATGCTTGCGTGTTTCTGTTTACCTTGAATTGTGTATTCCCATCACTTGCTGAGGATTTTACCTGCCTAGAACAGGGCTTTTGTATCTCTGGCAAATTCCATATGGAAACATGGCCTCATCTTGTGCAGTTTGTAGAGAAAGGACCCAACATGCTCTGCCCTGTACAGTCACAGAGAATCTCTTCCCTGTGTGTAACGAGTCCAGTGCAGCCAGGACAGCCTGGGATCAGCAGTGCACATGGATCATCTGCACAGCTCAGGCAGAGTGTGGGACATGTCCCTCATGCCTGGCTCTGCACCAGCAGTGCCATCAGGGTGCTCTGCAGCTTTGGGGGAATTGCTTTCTACAGCCAGCACAGGACTGGAGCTACTGCTGCTGGACTAGTCCTTGTCCAGGGACCTTAGGAAGGTGGCCAAAGTTCACCTTTTCCTTCAGAGAAAAAGAAAACATGTCTGGGAAATCCCAGACATATGGTAATCCTAGTTAATTTGGTGGGATCATGGTGGCATTGCAGTATCATGAATATTCAGTACTATAAATTGGTATGTTATATTAAGATACCTACAGATTCTATTTATATGTGAAACATACTGTGCCTGAAAGTACTGAATACATTGATCTGAATTTCCTTGAAAGTGACATCTTTTTTCTATTTTTAACCAGCTTTGGCTTAAATATACGCAGATGTTTCTTAGTTGTGCTCAGACTGCTGTTTCTGTTGGACACTAACTGTTCATTCTCAGAGTGCTCACTGAATTTTCAAATCCTTTGAGAATATGCCTTTTTCCATGCATCCCGTTGTCTCACGAGCTCTGAGTGGGGAAGACCAGGGGGCACCAGAAAGAAAGCTGGCTGAAGGAGAACAGCTTTCACTCAGGAGCCTGATAACCTTACTTCTGTCTCACACGTGAGGATACTCCAAGCTACCTTGCTTATGAGGCAGAGTGCATGTAAGTACAAACCTGTCATGGCATTAATTTGTCAAATATCAGTCTGACAGTTCTGCTTACTCTGCATTTTCTTCCCTCCCGCTGCTGTCTGTGTATGTTTAGGATACAAACCATGTCTCCTTACTGACTGGATAGTGCTTATCTCGCTTGATCGTTGCTTTGGACATGGCAGGAGCTGATGATAGTCCTTGAGAAAAGCCATACAACTACATTTGTAGTGACTTCTGTGTTGGAAGGGATTTGCTGTTCTGCTTGAAGGAACAGTAGCAGTGAGCCTGCTGACACAGATGGATGGAGGTGGATGGATGTGGGAATCCCTAGGACTGCTGCTCCTCTTTACAGCAAAAACATGGATCATCCAAGCGCAAAAACAAGGAAAAACTGGTGAACAAGGTGAACAAGCAAAGGAATCTAGGTCTACCTTGACAACAGGATGTTAAATTAATTTTCTTGATATAAATGACCAAGGAGTACATGTATTGAAACCTCTTTGGCATCCAGAACTTCCCCTTGCTTGAACTGCAGCGCTGCTTGTGCAAGGCACACAGGATCAGATCGACAATGCCGAGCTCGGATTATAGTATTACAGTTGTATTCATGGCTAAGAACCCAGTGTAATACTCTGAACAACTCCTTCTCTGCTGAGCAGAGGGCAGCTGCAAGAGTCAATATCGTCTTGTCTTTTGTATTTTAATTATATTCTCCTCAGCAAAAAAATCACTGTAAGGAAGAGAGAAAGTGTATTCTGTCTTTTACATAATGATGCGACTAAAAAAAGGTCAACTGGTTGGTGAATACTAATGAGGGTATCTAAAATGGGTTGTGTTCACTGTGCTCAAAAGCAGATAAATACAAACATTGATTGTCTTCTTTCAACATTTATTAAAAACCAAACATTCTTTTGTTAGTATGGCAAATGCAAAAGTACAGTAGGAAAAATGTAATTGCTTTTAGGAATGCAAGATAATATTAGAGGGATAATAGTCTTTAATGTATATCTCAGGTGATACATTTAACCCATTAAATCTCTTGTTATGCAGGATAGTTCCCACTGTCATGAAACACAGAGAACTCCTCTGCTGCTCTTGTTCTGTATTGGTATTTTGACAAGATGCCAGAAAGCAAAAAGCTCCTAAGAACTGTTTGAAAATAGAGCAAAAGAATGGAAGTTGCTAAGAAAAGAGAATTAAGTTGTCAATGTCTCCTGAAAGCATGAATATAAATATTTTAAATGCATTTAAAGCACTTGAATTTAGGTTGAAATTATCTTTAAGTATTTTTTTTCTAACATGCACCAAACCACTTTATCTAAAACCCCCGAATATTTATATGATTGCAATAATGAAAATATCACAAACCACCCCTTCATTTCAAGCAATAAGATTGTAGATAGAAGGAGCTGTCACTGTGGTGGTTATTCATGGGTTTGTATCTTCCTGGAGGAAAGCTCAACTGAATTTGGAGTCAGGGGAAGTTTTACCATGAACTTTGCAGCAGCACCCAAAGCTGAGCGAGCAGAGGGTGTGGAGCAGCAGGGACCTTGTGGGAAGGAGCGGAGGGATGCACAGAGTCCCTGCTGAGTTAATTGGGGGTGGCTTCCAGGGGCTGAAACGTGTGTGACTGCTGGATGTAAAGACTGAAACCTCCCCTCGGCTCTGACTTTGCCAAACTCCTGTCCCACAGTAGGGAACACTTCACTGTCACTGCAGATCTTCCTTCATCGTGGGACTCACAGCAGGTTTCATACAAACCTCTAGAGAAATACCTACAAATACCCAACCTGGATTTGATTTTAATAATTGTAATTAAACAAGCAAGGTGAACAGGGCACATGTATCAAACCAGGGGGAAAGTAAAAAGGGAGGGAAAAAAGTGCCTTTTGTTTCTCTAGAGCATCTGGGCAAAAAGCCAGGCTCCACCAAAGTTGTTGGCAAAACTCCCATTAACTTCAGTTGGGCAAAGCTTTCACTCCTGATCCTGGCAAAATTAACTGTAGGAAAAGCTGGCTGGTTCCTTATTTAAGTTTTTGCATTTCATTTGGCTTACAATCCAAGAAGAAAAATGGCAGAACCCAATAAACTGCTTTTGAACCGGTGTATGGACGCATGAGAGTAGGAGAGGTGCATTCAGAGTTCCATTTGGAGCTCCCTCAGCCTGGATACAGGTGAGCAATTCCTGGTGGCTGGAGGAGGTTGGCTTTGAGGTAGGTGTGGAGGGCTGGATAGCACATCCCTCCAGGGAACACGACAACCACAAGCCCCAATCCCCGAGGCTGAGTACAAATGTCAGGCCCTGCCAGTATGGCAATATAACTCTATCAGCAACCTTCCTCACATGGATACAGTTACACCAAAAATCTGTTTCCTGGTGTAGCTGTTTCATTTCTATACAACTATACTCTTATTGTCCAGTTGCCTCAGGTTTTACCTGTTTATCCTTTTTTGCCTTAAAACAACCACCTGCTACTGTGCTTAATCAGATCAAATGCACTGCAACAGCACATTTAAATTCCAAACCTCTGTCAGGGAAGCCTGAACCGAAACCTTTCCTGAAGTAAGGGAAGTTAACTTTTCCTTCCCTCCAGGTATCATTCCAGCTGCCAAAAGAGAAGCTATAGTCTTTCAGGTGGGAGTGTAAATGAGACAAGTGAGGTATGTAAGCCTGTGGAAATGAAATCTGGATTTACATGTACACATTATACCTGAATTTGTTTTAAAATTCCTCCTCCTATCAGTTGTAAGAGTAGACTTAAAACACACTTTTTGTTTCAAGTAAAAAATTAATTTTTTTTCCTTAAGATGCTATTTTCTTTTACAATCTGCAAATTCCATTTAAGTCTTTACAATTTTGCTCCCCAAAGAGTAATGGAATGTGGTATGCAGTGATGGTGTGGTACATGAGTTGTATAAAAATAGTGTGTGACCCAGCCACAGAGCTGCTAATTGCCACTGCTCATCAGTGAACATGACCAGCCTTGCTTCACGCTTGCTTTTTGCTGTCGTGATCCTTTTTTCTCTGGCTCCCAGTTCCCTGAGTGGGCTGAGGAAATGAGTCACATCCAAAACAAGAGGGATAAAAACATTCTGGGGAATTACCTTCTCCGTACAGCCAAGGCCTTTGGTTAAATATTTTTATTTGGCTCTATACACAAAGAAAAAAGTTTACACATTAGAGAGGGAGTGATAAGCAATTAGTTACACAGTATCTAAGGATGTATAAACACCTATAGACAGTTTATACAGCTGGGTAGGTGCTTTGTAAATTGCACGTACAGCACTAAGGCCTATGACAGGATAAGTAACTGGATTAAGCTGTTATCAGCAATATTTCTGGGTAAATTAGTGCTTAATAGCATTTTTTTTGTGTGTGTTTCACCACTGCTAAGGGGCAAATCAAGTTCTAATTAAAACAGGAATATAGGCTGATGCACCAAAACAGACTTGTGAGAAGGAAGGAAAAGTAAGGTGATGGGATAAAGTAATTTAAGTCAAAACTAAACAATCTTAATTGGTTTTACAATACTTTCACAATTTCAAGCGCTGTGATAAAACACCCTTTATTGAGATTGATTAAAGTGTTTTCTAAACTAAGAAAAAGTACAACCAGAATTAATTGCTGGTTTGACCAACACAGCAGCTCATGCGTGATGTTTGCACAGCCCTCAGCTGGGCCTGGGGGAGAAAATCGGGCACGGACTCACGCCCAGGCTCAGGGAGTATCAGCTAATCGCTATCCACGGGAGCAGCTCCCGACGTCCATCCTCCCGCTGCTCCACGCGTGTGAGCGATTTTGAATTTGCATTATAGTAAACACACTACACCTGTAGTACTCATGATGGAAGACCAGCGGGAAGCCTTTAACTGCGGTACGGAATTCTCGGGAGCCCAGCGAGGGGATTGGGTTGGCTTCTCAAGTTTTGTTTAACAAACTTTAGCTGAGCTCCCCGCCCCGCATCCTCCGCGGGCAGAACGGAGCGGCCGCAGCTCGGAGCCTACCGTGTCCAGGTGAGCCGCGGAGCAGGTGCCTGGGGGGGGCTCCCCGGCCCTCCGGAGCCCTCCGGTAGCAGCCGCCCTCCCAGTTTTCCAGCGGGGCGGACCTCGAGGGGCTGCCCCCGCCTTGTGGCACCTCCAGAGCTCCAGGCTCCAGCCGCGGGGCGGGACGGGGCGGCGGCGGCGGCTCCCGGAGCTGAGCGTGCCCGGCCCGCCGCGGGAGGAGCGGCCCCGCCGGGATCGGCTCCACCTGCGGGGGCGGCGGCGGAGCGGGGCAGGACCGCCCGCCGGTGGGGGCGAGCCCGGGACGGCTGGGAGAGGTGAGGAGCGGAGCCCGGGAGCGCTGCAACATGGCCTCCTCCTCCTCCTCTTCCTCCTCCTCCTCCTCGCGTCCCGCAGGACGGGCCGGCAGGGACCAGGTGAGCGCGCAGCCCGCGGGCGGGGGGACAGCTTTTCCTCCTTTTCTCTCCCTCATCCTCCTCGCCGTTCACAGGCTGCGAGCGGCGGCCCCGACGGCGGCCCGTCCGGAGGGGAGCGGGGCGACTCTGCCCCCCGGCCCTAGGGCTGGAGCTGGGAGCGCCTTTCCCAGCCCCTGCTCGGCCGGGAGATCCGCGCAGCTCTGCCCCTCCCGATGGCAGAAACGTCTCCCGAAACAACACGCGACCCCGCGTTAACACCTCTCCTCCGTGCCGGGAATGAGGCGCTTCGAGGCGCTGGTGTGTGGCATGTGCTCCGCGTGTCTGCCTTGCTGGTGCTTCACACCTCGGTGGTGAAGCAGCGATGTGCTCCTGAGACGGAGGTTGAGGCTCCGCCGTGCCTGCCTGGCATCGCACCCGGCTGTGCCCCGGGTGTGCGGGTCGCTGCTGGGCGCGGTGAGGGCTCACACTTGGGCACTTGCGGGGCTGCGAAGGGGCGTCCGCAGCAAACCACCTTCGGCATCGCTTTCGCCTGCAGCAGGGGAGGTACGGAGAAGATGCTGTTGAAGGCTTCATTTCACCGCGGCACAAGCGGCCACAGGAGTTGTTTTTCTCCCTGGTCCTCCCTCCCCTGCCGTGGTTAGACCTAGGCCACAGGGTCAGGTGAAGGAGCTTTGCTGCCATGGTCTGTGTCCCGTAGGTATTTGATGTGACCTCTCTGTTTATTGCTCTCACAAATGCTGCCTTGTGTCAGGAGGGAGCCGACTGCTCCGGCATTCTTCCCGCTGAACACAAATGGCATAATCCATTTTAACTGTGAAGACTTGTGTTCTCAGGGCAAAGAAAGAGCACATTTTGGTCTATTACACAATGCCCGATCAGCAAAATGACACTTCTCCCAGTAGAAGTAAGTTTTGGGAATAGGGATTGGGAAAGTATGATAACTGAATTATCTTTTTTTTTTCTTTTTTTTTTTTTTGGGCTATATGCCCAGAACTCCTGAAACTAAAACTGAAAACTCTTAAGATTAAAGCTATAATTAATCAAGGCTGAATAAGCTTTATCCTTTGTTCTTTTTTTTTTTTTTTTTTTTGTGAAGTTGGTATTTTTTGAATCATGAAATTTTCCTGCTTTTAGCACTGGTTTTGCTACTACTCGAAACACTTAACTGGACAGAGAAGATGGAATATTATCTCTCTTATTGAAGATTGTTCCTTCTCATATTTCTCCCTCAAATCTGTCTAGTGTTCATGCTTTGAAATGGAATGTAAATTAACACCCCAGGAGGACTGATCAGCTAGAAGTAAATGACTGCTCTGGCAGTCAGGCCCTCTAAGTTCTGGCCCAGCAACCTGCTGTTCCCCCTGCCAAGCACTTCTTCATTTCATGACCCCTGTGTTTGAAGGAGATCTCCTAGAACATGAAGACTGCACTTCTTGCTGTGGTGTCAGTGCTCTGGGCATTTTTGCCTCTCTTTCAACAGTCATCTCAAGGATAAAGGGAGACAATGTGACCTCGTGTGTCCACAAAGTGGGCAGCTTGCAGACTTATTCTCTGAAAGGTTTGGAACCTAGCCTGGGTTGGAAGTGTTGAGTTCTTAAGGAAGGTGACTGTTCTACATCTCCAAATTGTGCATGTTACATCTTAGGCTTGGAGTAACCTTAGAACTAGTGGGGAGGCTCAGATTTGTCCTCTCTGGACTCTGATCCTTCAGTCAGAATTTCCCATTGCTTTGGGAAGACTGTTAGGTCAAGCTCCAGACTTTTAGAGTGTGTTTTTGTGTGGTGGTGTGTAAGATGCTCAGCTTGTGACATACTATTAATGCTCAGTGTTGGAAATGGGGGCATGCTTTGAAACAGCCAGTGTTTTTAGTGAGTTCTTTACAAAAATCTATTCTGCTACCTTAAATCTCGCTCTGATTTCTGTGGGAATTTACTAATGCTCGTTGCTTGATTCTGTTACAGTTGATACTATACTATCGTATGCTTTTGCTCTCTTGCCAGAGGAGGAGGTTGGGGATTTTTATTACTGAAAAAACTATCACCTCCTTCAGCTTTTCAAGATACTAACTTATTGGCTATATGCTTGGTTTTGGAGATAATGATATCTGTTATAATGCAGTAATTTGCAAATTCATGTGAATAACTGTGTGTGGCTAATTAATTTCCCTTTTAAAAAAAATCTTTTTACAATTTTTCCTAAGATAACTTCCAAGCTTTGCAGAAGGAGTCAAAATTGTTAATGGCATGAGAAAGAAAATAACTTATTCAAGGTTTTTTATATTCCTATACTACTTTGCTCTTGATTATTAGGATGGCTGTTTGCTCTTTATTTCACTTCAGTGTTTTCTAAAATGTTTTGTTCACAAGTTTTTGTCTTTTAAAAAGTGACAGGAAGAGTAGAATGCCCTTTCTTGTTTTAGTTCTTTTGTTGTGACAGGTCTTGCTCTCCACACTGTGAGTACTATTAAAGTCAATGCCTAGAAGTTAATTATGCTTGTAGGTCACCGACAGTGCTGTGTTTTGTTCTGGAGTGTTTATATTTGGTCAGTGTAAGGTACTGAAAATATGGGGATTGTCTATGGCTTGTAAGAGATCTGACTTTGAATTTTAGAAATGAGAGACTTTTATACTTCTTGACAGTTAAATTAAAACTGGAGTGTTTGTGGGAAGAGAGAGGAGACTGGTCTTGTTGTTGTGCAGGGAAGAAAAAACCCCCAAACTCTGTTCAAATATGAAAGCCATGTTGTTATCACATAACAAAAATAACTTACTGTCAAAGTAGAAAACTTATTTCACTGAATAAGCTTTTAAGTGTGATCTGTAAGACCACAAGTCCAATCACTGCTGCTCTGAAAAACAATAATAAAAGTAAATTTTCTTCAGTCATTGAAAACTTCGGGGAAAATGGCAGTTCTGCAGTTAGAAACTCCTAACAACCCCCCTCCCCAGTCCTCTGCCTGTGTAACAGGCAGATCACACTCAGATCACTCTATCTGAGTCTCAGTTCTAGCCAATTGTTCAGTGTGGGCAAATTCCTGCCCCTGCTGTTTGTTCTAATTTTATCCTATATTTTTATCAATTTAACTTTTGCTTTTTTTTCCCTTCCCCTCCAAATCCTTGGAGTTCTCTTCTTACCTACTGTTTCTCAAAATTCAGTGCTCTTGACATGATGTAAAAACTGTTGAGGTACTAATCCAGTGGTTGATTACCCATTAAAAGTTACTTTGGCCCCTCTGTGTTGTCTGGAGTGTGAGTATTTCCCATATACATTAGGTTATGTGATAAGCTGTTGACAACGGGACTTGTGCTCCTGCTGGCATGGCTCTTGGAATGACAAAATAAGACCTGGCATGTTGCATTAATTGTGAGAAAAGCATGGTTTTGCAATCTTTAATCAGGCAAAGTTTCATTAGCTCCTTGAGGGAGTTTGACAATGACTTGGCCCAAGGAAGCTTTTCCTATTTTTTTTGTTTGTTTTTTAAACAGCTGGTAGCACTTGTTAGCTTTTAACAGAGAAGCAGAGTGATGTAGAACCAGGGGCATGAGGGTAATATTTTGTATTTTTGTGGGTTTTATGCTTGAGTTCTGACATGGGTAGCATTAAATAGCTGTTTACAATGCTGATGTGTCTAAGAAGGAGAGTTTTGAAATTGGAATTTTCTGAAACAAATCCTTTGAAATAGTTTTAAACATACTTTCTCTTTAATGTGATAAAGCTAGTTTGGATTCCATTCCTTTCTTTGCTGAAAAACTTGGGAAATTGGACAAAAGTGGGAAAGAAAATGTTGCTTTCTCTTTTTATTTTTTTTAAATCTAGGGAGGAGGGGGAAAAAGAGTAACTCAGCTGTTACTCTCATCTTTAGGAGTTAAGAAATGTCGAAACTTTGCTCCTCTCTTGATAACTTGCATGTGCTGCCTGATGATTGGTGCTGGTTCCTCTTATTCTCGGCTGTTCAATTACATCAGTGTGCACATAAAATGGAAAATAATAGCAGCTTACACTGTGTGTTTCTACTGCCCTTGTCATAGGATGCAGTCTGGCTGTGGAGACAGTGACAGGCTCTTAACTCCAAAGAGAAAGAAGAGGACAGCAAAGAAAAGTGCTTCAATAAAATATTTAGTAGCGTGATTGTGAAATTCTGAGACACCTTGCTCTGCTTGTGCCAGTCATTGCCTCATTGCTCATGTGGTGGTTGTGTACTTTTAGAGTCTTGCCCAGTTTTAGTAGGTTCTTGAGCAACACCTGTTCTGTTTAGTCTTGGAGTAGTGGCTGCTCTTCCATCTACACTGCCCTGGAATATCCTACAAAAATGAGTCTAGTATTAGCTACTTCATTATATTGTAATTTCTTTGATTAAATCAATTTTAAACTTCAATTCCCACTGAAGAAGAGGAAGAGGTACCTTATTTCCTTCAGTTGCTTCTGAAAATTCAGCAAGTTATTCTCCTCCAAGGGCATACTGAGGTTGGTGCCCTTCAGGAGAGAAGCTGTTCAGACTTTCCATATAATATCTGAAGTATGCATCGTGACTTTATCAGTAGGTGCTATTGATTCTATCTGATCATGACTTAGAAAATTATGAGCTAATGAAAGGAGTCCTGCATAGCTGCAGTGTGAGGGTTTCCTTTTGCCCTGTGTTCAAGTGCTAAAGCAAGACCTGGCTGAGCTTCTGCACTGGCCTGCTGTTAGTACTTTAAACAAGTTGTGATGACAGCTCCTTTTAGTAGGAGAGACTTAAGTAACATTCTGCAATGACAGGAGTTGATAGCATATGAAAGTCATATGAGAGCTGGTTTCTTACCAAAGTCTTCATGGAGACTTGATTTTAGGTTTTGTAACCATTGTGATACAGTATCTGTTTTGGAAAATACTTTTAAAGCAATATTAATGAAGGTATTTTTCAGATGACATGCTGATGTGAGCTAGTTCTATGATCTTTGCATGCTGTTGTTACTATATTGTGTGTATGTTTCAAAGAAAGGAAAATGGATTTTCTAGCACCCACGACAATTAGTTTGCTCTGTGAAAAAGCAGAAATCAGCAAGGTTATGAATGACCACACTCTGGCTTAACAACCAGCAGAACAGAGCACAGACTATTCTGCATTGGAGGGGAGAAGTTTTTCTGCTTTTATTTTCCTGGGGTCAGAATTTCTGCCTGTTCATATATGATGATGATGTAGGTGGTGAGGAATTACTTAACACTAGGAAGATGTTCAAGCAGCTGTCTCCATTTTTCTTCTGAATTTGAAATTCAGAAGTCTGAAGTCCTCTGTGGTGGGAAACCTTCATTTTCATAGAAACAGTATTCAAATGGCTCTAACTTGTTTTTGCCTCAGCTTACTAATCTGTAGATTTTTGTTGCATGTGTCTTATCTTAAAAGATTATCTGCTTTTCTGTTTCTTGTCCTCATTCTTTTTTTTTTTTTTGGTGTGTGTACGTGAGAGGGATTTTATTTAATTTCTTTTTTCCACTCTGTAATTTCAGACTTTTTTCTGTCACTCTAATAGTTTAGTGCAGCCTTGGGCAACAGAGCAGTTTGTTTCCTCAAAACACCTGTTCAGCTATAGGTCAAAGAAAATTCATCCTGAATTTGCTGCACTTACTGTGCAAAGAATTCCCAGTCACACCACAGAACAGATCTGACAATGCTGAAAAATTATAATTAGTTTTAAGCTTTTCTCACTGAGATAATTGGGTCTATATGTGAACCCACAGTAGTTTTGAAAGCACTAAAGTCAGGCTTTTGTAATGGAAAAGCAATGCTCTGCTTGTGGGAGAGGTCAGCAGCAGAATCACAGAATCAGCTGGGTTGGAAAGGACCTCCAAGATCATCAAGTCCAACCCTCGATCCACCACCACTGTGGTTACCAGACCATGGCACTAAGTGCCACATCCAGTCTCATCTTAAAAACCTCCAGGGATGGAGAATCCACCACTTCCCTGGGCAGGTGCTGCAGGTGTTGCTTATTGAGGACAGTTAATTTGAGTCCTTAGATTTTCCTTGTTTTTTAACAAGTTTCCCCCTTTTTGGGAGCTTTCTGTTTCAGCAGTGGAGGAATTCCAAAAAATGGATTACTTCTCTAGTGCGGGACTGACCCTTTTATGGAGGTGTTTTAGGGATTGAAGTGTAATGTTTGTTGAGGCAGCTGGATGAGGAGGTAAAGAGTGAGTTGTGCATGGGAAGGGGGATGTATGCAAGGTCAAGTGATGTTATATGCTCTTTAAATTGTATCTTTGTGCTATAATAGAAGACTAGAAACTTAACAGAAAAGGTGAGTCAGCTGGTCTTCTGTTCTGACAATCAATGCTGCATTCAGGGAGAGAAAAAAGGCTTCTAAAGATGAGTCATCCAATTATAGGTATAAGTATTCTACAATATTAAAAAGTAACAGTAGTAACATATAGTAGGAATCATGTGATGGGTGTTAGTGAACTTGGCCAAACCAGAAAGAATAGTAGTGACTTTACAATAATCTTTCAAGGAAAAAGCGATAGGAATGAATAAATTTAGTAACTTTTTCAAAACTTAAAAATTATTTGTGATTTATCCTCCAGTGACCTCAGTGCTCTTCTGTAAAGGCAAAAAAATTATTGACAACTGTAAAAGTGAGGGGCTCAGTAAGAGTTTTGTATTTTAGCTAAAAAGATAAACTACATGGTGTGTTTAATTTTGGTGGGTTTGGTTTTCACTTGTTTTTGTAGGTATCTTAGGCCAATTCTAATTGAATGTCATCAGAGATTAGAGTTAAGGCACAGTAATGGTGTTATTGCCCCATATCTCTACTCATATGACTCCTTTGTGTAATATCTGAGGTACATAAACTGGTACATGTATCACCCAGAACTGTGGAGCAAGTTGTCTTTAAGGTGTGGTAAGGTAAAGGAAGTCAAAGATGAAAGATACTCTTAACAGCCTCTTACAACACTTCACCTGAGAACATTACATGCACCCAGACTTGCCCTCTTGAAGCTCTGGAAATTTTTGGGCATAATAGCTACTAAGAGGTTGTGTTTGAATGTCATTTGGCCTTTAAATTAGTAAAAGTAATGACTCGTTGTGCCACTGTGCAGGTGAACAATCCATAAGTGTGATTCAATGTTTTAAATCTCCGATGGCAGAACCAATTTCCTTTTGTATTCCTCTCTACATCTTGATTCTGCTTGCTCCTCTTCAAAGAATGCTGCAGGGAGAGCATGTATGCATGTGTTTGAGAAGGTAAATAATTTCACAGGTCATGACTTTGCAAATGCATGAGGCAGCCTTGCTCTGGGATAGGAGCCTCTGCTGGGAACTAGTTACAGTGAATAAGGAACAGGCCAGAACCTCCTAAATGGCGTCTACCTCTTAAGCATTTGCCATGCAGAGCAGCAGCAATCAGTGCAGGGGCTCAGCTTTTATAATTGGCAGCATAAGGAGCTCACAAGGCTCCACCTGAGCCTTAGGTTTAGTGCTTGCATCCTCAGCTGGGAACTCAACCTGGACCTTCAATGTCTCCTTCCAGTGCCTTAGTTCCAAATACCCAAACAGAGCAGAAAACTTTCATTTCCATGTTTTTTGTTTGTTTTTTTTCTTTTTTTTTTTTTTTTGTTTTTTGGGGTTTTTTTCCCCCCCCCCCCCGTCCCTCCCTTGGTGCATCAAATCTGTTGTGCTCTGGTGATCCTTGTAATCCCTTGCTAAAAAACCTGTTTATTGTCTTCCCTCCTCCTATCACTCTGTGAAGGCTTTTAATTCAGTAAGGTACTCTTGTTCTTGAAGTTTCTGCTTTATCCTTCTATTGATACAGGTTGAACTTTTTCCAGCCTTTAGTCATTTTGGTGATGTGGCTGAAAGCACGGTTCTGGGAAGTGTTTTGTTGCTATAGCAGGGGAGAGATGGGCTGTAGGAATGTTGTGGCAGGGAGCAGTAAGAGAGCAGGGCAAGTGCTTTGCTACCTGGTTTCACTGCTGCAGAAGGTATTATGGAAATAGATTGGGACTTGCCTCTGATTTCTGTGATATAATGTTTCATAAATAAGAACTGTGGTGTTTAAAACCCAGGTATCAGAGGTAGCCAGCCAAACATTAAGAAACAATGTGACAACTGAAGAGTAGTATACTTTTCCAACCATCCTCATGTAGAAGCTAATCCCGCATTCTAGGGAAATTCAAAGGAAACAGCATCTTTCTGGAAGGGTATGAAAAAACAGTGACGTGTTTACCTGCATCTGGGTTAGTGGTTGGAAAAGCCTGGGACTAGCAATAAAAAGGTCAGTAAGTCCTAAATGAGGCTGTTTTATCAAGTCCCATGAAAAACAGCAATAGTTTCAATACGAAGATGGGATATACAGTCTACTGTTCTAATTGAATCATAAATCAAACAAGTAAAAAAAAAAAGGGGGGGGGAAGAATGCAGATGCATCAGTCTGTGTCAGCTCAGCATACTTTCTGTGTGGCCTGTGTTTCTTTTCATGGACTCCATCCCTGCAAAGCTGCTTTGTGATCTTAGTCTGATGTGGGTCAAAAGGGGAAGATTGTTAACATTCCTCCTGCCCCTCTCCATCACCATCAGCAGCTCCCAGTGGATATCAGTCCTTTGGGCTCGTGTGGGAGAGGACAGCAGAATTTTGTGCTGCTTGTAACCGCACTTCCAAGTATTTCTGTCCCTCATCTGGACAATAACCCAGCTCCCAATTTTGGAGGATTATTATGAACTGTGATTTATTAATTGCATTGCTGGCATATTAGTATTTTCATATTTTATTTATGTTCATGTGCCCATCAGGAATTCTATGGTACAACTAAAGAAACAATTTTTCTCCAAGAACCCATAATTCTAGATAGTTCTACGTAGTTGCCTTTTAAAAGCTGTCTTGTCCCTGGCTGGCACTTTTAATACTATTTTTTATGTGGCTCTTTCTCCCCACTTTAATGATCATGCTGTATTTGCTTTCATACTGGTATAGTTTCACTGTGACAGCTTTGGTTTTACAGGATAGAAACAACCATGTCTTTTGGCCAAATTTAAACTGCTTTCCCAGTGAAGTGTTCTTTGTGCTGGAAATGAATTATGCTGGATTGTTATAAGCAGTTTAGAATGGCTTGTTACAGGATACAAGTATGTAACAACTTGCCTCTGAAGTGATTAAGGGCTTTTCATTTTATGTTGTATTTGTTCCAATCACCATAATTGTAATGAAATGCATGTATCTTTCTTGCAGTCTCTTTCTCTTGTCTTTAATGTGTCCATCTTCCCAAAGAACTTGTCAAAGAATGTGATGTTGTCGAACAATATTCCCTTGATCAAACAGGAACAAAAGAAAATATAATATTCAGTAGTGATCTATAGCTTGAAAAGGGAATGTAAAAAGATTATTAACCTCATACTGAGCTCAGATATATTCCCTTTTGGGAGGGAATATACAAAATATGGTTATTACAAAGGTTTGATACTGGGAAGAAAAAAGCTTAGAACCTATTTTATGTATCCAGTATAGATAATCTTTACTGAAGAGGAATATGTGTAAAAAGGTACACATAAAGCTTGTGCATTTTATGGTTAATGTGTCTTTCATGCCCTGCTTTCCCTATAGTTAATAAACACAGTAATATTGTAATGGATGAGGCTAAAATGGGATCATTTTGTTTAGTCAGCAACGTGGTATGTTTAACTGGATTGTGACATTTAAGCAACAAAAAAGGAATACCATTCAGATTGCTCCATGGAAGGAGAAGTAATTGTCTTGGACACCTGTAATTTCATCATCTACTTATTTTTTTGCCAATTCCACACACTGCAGATGATTTTGGCAGTTTAGCACAATAAGCATGTTAAGCCTTCTGCATGAAGGACACTGGTATCTGAAAAAAAATTCTATACTACTGTAAATGACCCACTCGAATGTTTTCTGCTTTATTATATAAAACCCCTTAGTTCTTGTCTGTGCTAGTTGTTGCTAATGGAAGTGTAGCACATCCAGCAGTACCAGTCACTCCAAGTCCTTGCTAGGCTTTTTGTTAGTTAAAATTATATGCAGTACTTTTCAGCAGAACTCCAAACTTTAAGCACCTTGGAAAGCACTGATTATAAGCTGGGTGTTTTTAAATATAATGTACAAACAAATTTGACCTTCCTGGAAATGTGTTCACACACTATAATGAGTTGCACGTAGCAGATACTGTTAAAATAATGATAGTGTGACACCTAAGAAATAGTAATAAATGTTACTGTGACTGTGCTAAAAGATGAAAAGAAAATGTGTGACTGCTGCTCTATGTCACTTCATTGGCTGAAACAAAACAATGCAATCCTGCTGTGATTGTATGATTCTACTGTGGAATATTAATCTAGGTGATATAATGGCCAGGGAAAGTAGAGATAGAAGTATCAAAGGTTGAAATTATTATTATTACTCTTTTTAAAGCCATGCCTATTTTTTGAGGTCTGATTGGAGAAAAGATTGAAATGCAGGAGAACTTTACAGAGCTGATGGAACTTCTAGAGTTAAAATAATTAGAAGAACAAGTGATTTATATAGACATACACATAAAGTATATATTCTATATTTGCATAATAATAACTGGGAAACAAGATGTCACAGAAACATGAAATGAGGGGAGCAGATAACTAGTCAGTATAAGTGGCCAGACTGCCAGGGCAGTAACATGGGTAGGAAGTCTTAGCAGCCAAATTATTTCTACCACAATGATGTTGGCTCCTGAAATTCAGACTTCAGCTGCTCGTTTCTGTCCTGCTGACTTGTGTTTTTGGCAACCACCTTGCAGGAGCTTCAACCTGGAATACTGGGGAGTGTAAATGAAGGAAGGAGAGGGCTGCCGTGGGGCATGGCCTGTGGAAGATGAGAGGCTCAGCAGAAGATGAATTAATCTGAGTTTTTCCTGTCCATCAGTGGTATCTCCAGCAGTTCTGAGTGTGTCCTCTGCTAGCACTTCTGTCAGGGCCCAGGTGCTCAGCTGCTGGTGTTGTCAAGGTCCGTCCCATACAAATGCTGTCCTCCACAGCTGCATGGAATCTTTATTGCTCGATTTTGCTTGTGATGCAGGTGTTGCTGTTCCCTCTGTGAGTGCATTTGGCTGTGACTGCAATTCATCTGGAACAGAAAACTGGTCGTTGAGAAATAGTCTTTTATTTAGTGAGACATGCCAAACAAAGCTGGGGCACAAAACCCTGCTGACAGCGATAGAAATCTTGAAGCTGATTATGGGTGTGGGAGTGGGTCTCTTGGTAACTGATACTACAGTAACCTTCTCTACTTCAACATCAATTTATTTTTCTTTTTCATAGTGATTAGGTAGATAATGGTACAAGCTTGCACTGCTTGATGTTGTTCTCCTCTGAGTTAAAAACACATTTGAAAACTAATTTTGTGAGGTTCAAATGTCTGTTCATAAAAAGCCTGGAGGAGAAAGGCTATCCAAGAATTTATTTTACTAGGAATCCCCCAATTTCTAGTGAAGTGCAATACTTGTGTCCTAGTGCAGTAAGCTGCAGTCTTACCTTCCCAAGCCCACTGAATTGCCTTCCAAGAAAAAAAACCCAAACTGTACCAGTGAAAAGGAATGTTTCCTTTTTCTTCTGAGATATTGATCCTCTTCCCCATTAGTGTTATAGCGCATTCCTGAATCCTACCATCAGTGAGCTCTGTGCTTTCTGGGACTGCTGTATGCTCTGAAGTCTTACTCTGAGTGCTAAACCAAAGAGGACTATCCACAGCATTGATAATGGATTTCCCCCAAATCCTAAAATTTTTCCTAAAAATCTGCGGTGGAAAACCATTTTCTGGTCTTTGCGAGTTGCAGTAATGCTGTCAATCCCTCACCTGAAATTTATTTTTTCATGTCTGTTCTTAACTGTGACTGTCTCTTGGCACTTGTCAACAAAAATGTCTGTCTCTGCATTTTTTCTTATTTAACATCGTGTCCTGTGTAACCAACCAGAATTTCTGATGGAGAAATGCCCGGCACATCTCTCGGCACAGTTAGTGCACGGGGCCAGGTGAGCAAAAGTGGAGGCTGAATTTTTATTGCCAGACACTGAGCAGTGCCTCTAGGACTTGTGGTTCCTCCAAAAACCTCCTCTACGTAGGTGTCTTGCACTTTCCAGAGGCAAGTGCTGTTTTATTTGGGTTTGTCACTGGAGCTGCCCCCATGGCAGCCACTGGGTTTGTGATTCCCCCCTCTGTCAAGGATGGGTGGGTGTTTGTCACTCCTGTCATACTGTTCTGCTTTGCTCTCCTGGCAGATGCTCCTACCTGCCCTGTGGCTGATAGGTCTGGGTCAGAAAGCTTATTGAATGCTGGTAGGGCCTTTGTCCATCTGAACTAATGATCCCCTTGAAGCACTGGCTGGACTTTTGTGATGCTCTGATCATGATAAACATAAAAGCTCTTCCCTTTTGAAGACTATATTCTTTCCTATTTTTAGTAACTCTTCGAGTGAATGATTAATTTACCTTATACCAAGTATCAGTGTCTGTACTGTTTCAGTTGTGCTGCTAAACAGGTCTTTGTATGCTGATATATGGTAGTTTGGGAGGAAAAACTCATTGGAATATCCAATGAAAGCAGATGCTTTTATTAAAGATGAGAAGGCCACTAGACTGCACACCTGCTAGTTGTAAAAAACGAGTTTAATTTGAAAATGGATCCAGAGATTTGTTTCATTTCACTACCCATTAAATCAGTTAAGAGCAAAGAAATTAGGTAGCAATACATTGCTTAATCTTTTTTAGTGTATATCTTAATGTGGTATAAGGATTTTTTAATCTGTATTCAAACTCATAGGTTGCTATTAATTATAAAATATTGTAGTTTATTTTTAAATAACAATTACTGTAAACAACAATAAATCTAAGTAACAATTGTTAAATAAATAATGGACTGCAGTAATTTTTCTCTTTTCTCCTTTCCCTATCCCCTGCCACAGCTTGGAGGGGGAAAAAAACTGTGTGAAAAGTGATCTTGTTTTGATGCTAGTTAGCAGTAAAACTCCATTTATCTGCTTTCATTTTTTTGACATGGCTAACTTGTAATAAATGAGCTTCGTGCTCTTCAATTGAGACTCAGCGATGTGTATATTCTTGTTTCATAATCATGTCTAAATGATTAGCCAAGTAGAAAATTGCATGCTCTGTACAAAAAATGAATTGAAGAGGGTAACATTGTTATATTATTCTTCCCTTAATTGTAGTACAACACTTTGAAATTGAAGAAACGTGTATTTCATGACATATTTTAGTACTAGCAGAAAGTTCTCGAATTTGCATTTGTATACAAATAGCTTTTTCTCCCGTGCTTATTTAAGTGAATAAGTAAAAATAAATCTTTACATTAAGAACATTTATAACATTTGGGGACTTCTACCCAGTTCCTGGTTTGGAAATCTTTTAAATGTATAAACTTCAAATGTCCTAGGTATTCTTGCCCTTCTTACTGCATATCTCCTCACACCCCAACACTTACTGGTGAGTATCAGATTTAAACAAATGCTTTTGGTATGTTGTGTGTTTTCCCAGGCCTTTCAGGATCCTTTAGAACCTTTATAGTTTAGGTAGGAATTATAAGCTATCCAGGACGGCACTAATTTTTTCAGATTTTCTACTGCTCTTAGGACATGCTGAGCATCAGTTATGTTGTAAGCAAATGACTTCAGGGTGATTTAGAGCACAAATTACCCCAGCCTGAAGACAGTGATGTTTATGGTTGCAAAGAGCCCATGTTCATCCTCTAATGTTCACTCTGCTACAATTATAGGGCAATCTGGGCTGTTTGTTTCTCAGAACACTGGATGTTTAGGTGACATATTCTTGTATTGGTTCCTTAGAAGGATTTTGAAGATCACTGTGGTTAGTGTAGGCCTTATTTTTAGTGCTAAGCTCATCACTCTGCCTGGCCTGGTAGCTGAGAGTGAGCTCAGGTGGTGTCTGTGCCCTGTACCTTCCTGTGATCAGGGGTTGTCTTAACATGTGGCATTTAGGAAGAGATCAGTTTTGAATTGACTTAACAACTGGTGTCCTGTGCTGTCATAGAGGTACCAACACTTGTCAAAGCCCAGGTGTTCCCAGGGACAGCCTGTGGGTCTCTGCATTCAGCTGATTTCTGTAACTGAGGGCTTGTCATCTCTAGCAATGCCTCTTTAGGTGCCTACAGAGAGCTTTGACTGGTGTGTGGCTGCTCATGCCAAACTGGTTAGGGCTGGGAAGAGCCCTCCACAGGCATGGGAGGGGGTAGGGAAGGAAATGGAGTGCTGAAGGAATTGCACCTCTTAAATGGTCAGGCAAGAGCATGGTTAGAAACAGAGCTAAAGACTGAGAAATTACAAAGTTGGTATCATAAAACAGGGTGCAGGGGAAGCAAGCAGGGTTTGGCTGATGTGAGGGAGGTGGAGAACTAGAGCAGGCAGGGAAAAGGTCAGACTTGTGAGCACAAGTGTAGCTGAAGACACTCTCTCATGTTAGGTCCTGCTCATGTGCTGGGCCTTGGTCTCCTGACATGTGTTTGACAATGGCCACGTTGTCCAGATGGCATCTGGTCACCCTCACCCTTCACTGGATCTTTAGGGACCTGTGCAAGATGAGGTCACAGTCTTTTGAGCCCTAATATTGAGTCTCCAACATTTATGACATAATGGGATTTTCTTCTGTTTGTCCTAAGTTCAAAACAGTAGCTAACATGTGCATGAGATGAGACTTAATTTAATGATCTTCTGCTGTAGATCTATTCATCGTGATATATTCTTGTTGAAACAAGATGTTTAGATTACTTTTTAATGTTTGATCGCGTGCAGTAGTGGGAACACCAATGCTTTTTCCCCCAAGCAAGCATCTTGCAGTGTAAGGCAGTTCTAAATGCCACTGTCTGTGAAAATGTGATGCAGAGTATTTTTCTTTTTTTTTTTTTTTTTTAGCACATTCTTTCTTGTCCTACAGAACTTAAAATGCAGCTGGTTGAGTTTTGGGATGTGTTGTCAGCCACGTCGGAGCATTTCAGAATTAGCAGATGGGCTTTGTTTTTGATTGAGAAAGGTTGGGGTTTTAGGGGAGGGAACAGAATATTTTTTTTTTAGTCCTCAAAAACTTGCATTTTTAAAAATGGTGTGATCCTGGAGAACTGTCAATGCAGCACAGGTACATAAGCCAGGTATGTATACGATTATTAGCTTCAGAACTAGCTGTGTAACAGCTATCCCGAAGCAATGAGAAGCGGGGGGGAAGCATCACATTTGACTAAACAATCTATTTCCTGGTGCTAATGAAAACTCAGGGCAAAGCACTGTAAGTTAGAAATAGATGGAAAATGGAGGAAAATAGGTTTTGCTTCCCATTTTTTCTCAATGAGTGATAAATGTTTTGCTTCTGAAAGCCATATTGGTATACGTAAGCACTGACTGCAATGTTTTGGAAAGTGCCAAACCATCAGAACTGTTGTAAAGTTGATGCTTAGAATGTATCACATGGAAGATGCAGTGAAGTCATTGCAAAGCTGAACACTGTGGATTGTTTAGGTTTGACATCTTTTCTCCAACCAGACCTGAGTATGTTTGTTCCTCTTTCATCCTTCCCTCCCTATGCCCATCCAGCTGTTCTAGGTGTAAAGGAACCCTGGAGTTTCTCCATCAAAAAATGAGGTGCTGTTTTCAGAGAGCTGTTCTACATCATTTAACCTAACACTCAGATTTATTTGAAATGTGAAACTCAAGGAGTTTGTGCTGTGATAAGGAGAATGTGGAAAGTCAGGTGGGAGATTTTACCTGTACATTGTGATGTGTCAGAGGTATTTCATAGCTTTCCACTCCCTGGACAGAGGATTCTGAGAGATGCCTTCAAAGAAACTGAAAGAGCAGCTCGTGTCAGATATAGCCCTGGTTTTTGTGTGTTCGTGTTTGGGAAGCTAATTGCAAACCCTAAAGAACTTAAACTTTCACATGGCAAGAACAGACTTGCTTTGCTCATTATGTTTAACTAGTGTCTGAAGCAAATGTAAATGGGTCTGACAATCGTGGGGTGCTTTCATTGCCCTATAAGTGACAAACACAATGGATGTGATGCAGCTGAGGAACCTTTAGGTAACTGCAACTCAAAAGAAGTAGGAAAATCCCAGAGCTTGGGGTAGGGAGGGGGGCTTGTATCTTTCTTTCTCCCTGTATCTCAACAGTCAGTTTGAATTCAGACAGCCCAAAGTGAACCAGCAGAGAAAAAAAATTCTACTGTGTACTGAGAGCCAACCTGAGACAGGGCATGTAGGGTAGAACTTGGGAATAAGGTCCTGTGGTGGGAATTCTCTCCATTCTCTTTGCCCTGGGGTTCTGGACATCCCTGGACACAGCTAAGCAAGTGTGCATTTCAGTGTGCAAACATCCACTAATCCAAACTGTTACTGAGTTGTAAATGGCCATTCAGATTCAGTTTTAGGAATCCTAAATTGTTCTACACGGTCAGGTATTTAATGACTTTTATTGAAGGTGGGCTTTCTTCTAGGAAGAAGGCAGGTTTTACCCCTTTCACAAACTGACCTTCTGTATGCACACCTAAATAATTTGAGTTTTTTCTAAGACTTCTCGCCCTTCACACTATTTTTATAGAATATCCAAAACTGTTTCCTTTGCTCAAAATGAGTGGCTTTTTTCTATGCCACCAGGATAGGAGAAACAAATAAAAAGCTTGCTTGTCTCTTCCTAACATTTTGGTAGTGTTACCAAAAAAACCAACACCAATCATGTTGGTTTTGGCAAATCTCAAGCATTGTCTTGGTGAATAAATGGATAAGGAAGAACTTCTGGAAAGAGAACCAGAAGAATTTTACTGTAGGAAATAGAGAGTATGACTGAATTATTGATAAAAACTCGGATCATTCACTGTGGGATGCCAACTTAAATAAAAGAAAAAGCTAAAAATATCCTGGTCTTCTTGCCAAAGCAGAAGGTGTAATCCCTAAGTTTTGACATAAGCAGTTATACTCAATTTGTACTTTATAACTTGACATGAGAGGAGAAATATGGCCTTTTGTCTTTAGAACAGCTGTAGGTATTTCTTAACTTGTTTTGGTTTTCTTTTTTGAAAGGAGTTGTCCCCACCCTGAGAATAAAATGAAACCAGAAACTGGCTTGCTCCAGAGGCCACAGAAGCTAAAAAGTGTGAAATACTTATTGTTTATCAGTGAGAGAAGGTTCTTTAATCCAGAAATGGGAAGTATTTTGGTAAAAAACTCCAAAGATGACAACAGCTATTTTATCTCAAATATAAGACTCTGGATTTAAACTGTGGGTTTTGCCGAATTGGGTCTGGTCTGTTTTTCTTCACATTTAATGTAATTACAGGTAGTGCCATGAGTTCCTTCCAACAGCTGCACAAAAAGGCACAAATGAATACTAGATGTGCTTTTGCCAAGTCAGACTTCCAAGAATCAGCTTTTACAGAAGAAAAAGATGATTCATGTTGCATTTCTATACTTGCCAACTATTCCCACCTTGCCATTATTTCATTTGGGTTAATCTGATCCCTTTAAATCACAGTATTTTGGGGCTCACTCTTTGAGAAAGTGAACAAGCAAGAGCACCATATAGAGAGGGATTGAGAAGCAAATTCTTTGAGGGTCTGTTGATAATGTTCATAAAACGTAGGCTGAAATAATGTCTCTGAGGGTGTGGGATAGAATAAGTTGATTCAGGATCTATGTGAAAAATTGTGAGCACTGAAGACCTTATGATCTAAGAAGTTTCCTCAAGCTGTATTTTTCTTTTCAGTTCTATTTGCAGGTTAATTTCTTCTGGAGAGTGTAGCTATATTTTTATATGTAAACTCAATAAACATGGTTTCTTGCCTGTAAGAAGTCAAATGTGGGTTCTCATTTGCAGAGCCACAAGCATTTTGTGAGACTGAGTCTTTAGGTAAAACCAAAAATTTATAGGATAAATGCCCCCACAGAGCTGCTGCCTTTTTTAACCTGTTTCTGTGATCCAAGTCTTTGCTTCCTGAATAGCTATTCAGAGTCTGGAGTAGATGTTTAATTTTGCACTGAAATTAATGGATTCTGGATGACTTTCCACCCTTCCACTCCAGTGTCCTTCTGTACAAACATCTGTTTATTCCCTGACAAGAAGAGCAGAGTATAAGCATTTCTACCCAATTAATACCAATATCATGCTGTTTTTCTTGCTTTTGACTATATTTCAGTAGAGTTTCTAAGAATATCTGTGCTTTCTGCTGGACAATAGCACCTGATGAATTGTTCTCTAGAGCAGAGATGTATTCCTGCACTAGGGCCAGATATCAGTGGCAGTGTTGTGACTGTGAGTCCTGGTCTTCTTGAAAGATTCAGTGCCAGATGTAGAAAACTGAATTGAAGTCTTAAAGCTGAAGCTGAAACACAGATCTTGTGTCAAGTTCACTTAATAAATAATAGGTCTGTTAATCAGTTACCCTAAAGCAGTTTGGTTCAACTAGGTATTGTAGGTGTGAAAATTCTCTATTTTTGTTATAAATCTCTCCATTGGAGAACTTACCCTTCCCCCCCCAAGCATACATGAGGTATGCAGGTTGAAGAGCTCCAGGACTAGGAAATTGCAAGTTCCTTTTATTGGGTTTTTTGCTGCTCTGAGTTTTGTTGGTCATTGAGGATGGGTAAGAATATGTGAGCATTATGTGAGGTTGTTGAATCACAGTGTCAGCGTTCAGCTAAATCACTGTTGAGCCTTGCAATTGTTTCTTTTGGGGAGGAATTGAGGGTGGGAGGTAAAAAGTTCAGGGTAATTATTTCTCTACTGCATTGAAAACAAGCTTTGTACCTATTGTATGCACTTGCCTCTGAAGTATAAACAGTTTACGCTGTTGAAATGTTTTGGGAAAGCAGTGAAGGTGTTGGAGGAAGGGTGTGATTTGTAGCTATTTAAAACTTCTGCATATAGTCAAAGGAGAACTATTATTTCATTTTCACTTACATTTAATTGGTTTAGCATCAATTCTGGAGCTAAACCAATGTACTGATTGGTCTAATGTATGGCATCTGATATGCAAAGTACCTTTACTTGCCTAGTGCCCCACAGAGGCTGAAGCTGTGCAGGTCTGAAGAGCTTTTGTGGCAACGCAGCTCTTGTGTGAGGAGGTCGATGGGGGAAAGCTGTGAGCCTCCCTAGTAGCTGCTTCCATTCCCGTTGCCTGCGTATCCAGCTGGTTTCCTGTTTCCCAGAGCCGCCTCCAGCTCATCTGACTGCTGTCATCGGCTCGGCTGGGGAGGCAGCAGCCGCAGCCAGAAGAGCCTGTGAAAGCTGTAGGAGAGAGGGGAGCACACAAGGCTGAGTTACTACGACTTGCTGTCCTATTTCTCATTTTCACAGCCTCTGCTGGCTGGTGAGAACTCTCGTAGGAGCTGACAGGAGCAAGAAGTGAGACGGAAGTTCTGAGCAGAGCCAAGGATGGGAAGAAGTCTGAATCCTAAAACTGCCCATGGTGGCTCTGCTAACAGAATGTAATCATCTGGGGATAGCTAGTTGAGAAGACAAAGATCCCAGTCAAATAATTTATATACTTTCATCTGCCAAGTGTGTTACTGTATGACCTATTAAATACATAACTCTGCAATGAGCTGACAGAATGTTTTTGGCGAAAGAATGTACTTTTCAGCTGGGTTTTCCTGCACAGTAATCCTTTCTGTCAGCCTCTCTCTACTGACACTCAAGACATTTTGAACTTCTTGGCTGCTTTTGATTAAATTTGACAGAGCAGAAAGAGTTCAAAGCTAGTTTTCCGCAGGCTTCGTGAAAATAGGTGCGCAGACAAATTTACATTCCCAGTTTATTCACTGTAGTGTGAGCTTTGCTGTATTACTACATAGCAAAGAATCTAAGCAGACAGGGTAAGTTCCAGTGCTTACAAAATGATCTGCTTAATTGTGTCACATGCCCAGAAAACAGCTTTGCCACCAACCTTTGTTAAAGTTTACCAAAAATAAAGTTGAGAGCCAGCTCAGAAACTCTCTGTTCTAAGGTGTGGAACAAATTTAAGAACCAAAGAGGTTTTTTTTTTTGTTTCCTTTATGTTACGTGGTTACTAGGACTATGTGCCCAGTGAGAATACATTTCTCATCCTTAGAAAAATAGGGTCAGGCACTCCTAAAAGGTCCTAAAATAGAGATCATGGGATCTTCATGGTCCCACCTGTGGAATTCTTTTCCTGTAACTCTGCCACTGTAGGACCCAAGCTGGTCCTGGCCATGGTCTGGGAATCGGTGGGCACAGTGAAGCTGTGATTGGTAACTGCAGGTACCAGTTCTGGGGTTCAAAGTGGCCTCAGGTTCCTTCAAAAGTCAGATTTGGGTGCACAGCAGGACCGTGTGGATGGAGTGACTGCCACAGGGCTTCAGCTGTTGGGAACACCAAGTCTCCAAGGCTGTAATCCTTGGAATGAAACAAGTGTGCAGAGTGCCAGGAGGAGGGACAAGGCATTTTTCAGTTTAACTCTAGGTGGGAGACCAGTTGTCAGTCTTCTACCTGTCAAAGAACAGAAGGACTGGATTTTTATTTAGAAAGAAATTGGACTGACATGAGGCTTTGCATATTTATTACAACAAGATATTTTGTTAAACTGTGGTTAATTATTAGTGAGCTGGGAAGCCTGTCCAGTGTGAGGTTTCCTTTAAGCATGCTGTTGTGAAAACTAATTTGAAGGACCTGCAGGTTTTCACATAATTTTTGGTTTTATCCATGTCAGACTTTTTGACTGAAGAGTCACATTATGAATTCAAAGTAATACAATCTTCTCCCATGACATGGGATCCAAGCACATAATTTTCTGCAAAGTGACTTGTCTTTTTTTAAGTAAAAAAAAAAAAAAATCTTATAAGGAAAACTTCATCACTCCTGTTTGAGAAAATAATAATTGGTGTATGTTATTCTTGAATACATATATAAAATATGTAAAAGCAATGTATCTGTGGAACATCTGAGAACAAGGATAAAGTAATCTAACAATAGTAAAGATAAATGCATTTTATGCCAACTGGGTAAGCTTGGAAGCATCTTACTAATTAACTGAGATACAGATGTGCTTAGAACTGAGCTTTTAGAAAATAAATAGCATGTATTTTCACTGCTTATAGAAGAAAGGTGCAATTCAGAGATCAAGTTTAAAGCTATGCTTAAATGCGTAGGAAGAAATGAAAGAAAAAAGAGTGTTTTGTTTACTATTGTTTAAGACAAATGGCCATTAAATAAAAAGATCAATAGTGCAGCTGCAGTCCCTTTTGTGGTCATTTGCCATAATAATACTAAGCATGACACTTTGACTTCCAAAGGTGTAAGAAGCATTAAAAAGGATGGCTTGATTTTTGATATTTAATGCCCTGGTAAATGTGATATTTTTGATTAGCGTGTTTGTGTGCCTGTTTGTCAAGGGGAAAGGTAAAAACTTAAGTAGAAAAGTGTTCAGTAACCAAACATGTTTGCATAAAATACAAATATTTGTTGTTTTCTGTATACAGTCTTAGAAAGGACAAGAGTTTCTTCTTGCCTTTTAGGTTTACATTTTTGTTGTAACTTATAAACAACTTGTTAAGAGTTTCTGCCTCTGGCAGTTTCAGTTCCACTCATTTATTCAGTCTCCCATCTGTTTGGTTTTTACAAACTTAAATGACCAATTTGCGTAAGACCAGTCCTTGCTAGATCTACCTGGTAGATCAAGGTGATGCCAAAATTTACTTGTCTCTTAAATCTATTTTCTTTAAATTTGGATTCAGAAGCTTCATTTAAATGCTGTGCGACAAATGATCATTAAGGCCCTGAAGTTTTATACATGTTAACATCAGTATTGCTAAATGTGCTTTTTGTATTTTTACCTTATTTTATTTCCTTATCACTGGTCAAGAAGCCCTCTAGAAGTTTAAGTATTTTTCTAGTTCATTAGCTGTATCTGTAACTTGAGCTTCAGTACTCTGTAGCCTTACTTGCTAGAATCTGTCTTCATTGGAATTACCTTTGCAACCACTGGGAAAAAGCTATGTCATGTGTAAAGAGAAAGGGTGGCTACTTTTGATTTTTAACTTATTTTTACAATTTCTGTGAGTTCAGTCAAAAAAAATTTGAATAACATGCTGGTGCTGAAGCAGTGTACATGGTAGAATGTCTGCTTTCACTTGAGTCAGAACCTGAGCTCCCTGGGCAAGAGCACAGGGAGAAGGGTACATTTGCATTATTTGTTCTTAAATGTGGTTTTGAAGCTGATATGCAAAGAGCATGCAAAGCATTCAGAAAAGAATGGGGAAGAAAAATGCTTTCCTTTTACAGTAAGTCATAAATAAGTGATGTATTAAAACTACAGTATTGGATCAAAACACTGGTCTTAAGAACTGTCTCTGCATAGGCAAGAACACATAAGGATGATTGCAAACAATGAGGTTCATTTTATGACCTACTTCTTAACATGTGTATTCGTATATAATTTTAAGTAGCATTTAAAAAATATTCTGGTCAATGACTTAATACACGTAAAATGAAAATAAATTAAGGAAGGATGATTCTTCTATGCCACCTTGTAGTAAGATCTGAACTGATAGATTTTCAGATTGCATTTTCTGCTTTGTGGATTACTTTTTATAAGCAGTAAATTAATAAATTATTTTATGAACTTGTATCACATGTGTGAAACCTGATCTGTAGACTTAGGGATCTGTTTAGAGCTTAATTATGGTTTAGGTCCCAAACATAACTCATTTTATAGACGTGGCTTTTGTTGTTCAAACATGCTAAGGAATTTGATTGAAGAATTGACTGTGCATGAGTATCTGGTGACGGTTTTTCCTCTGGTGCTATGGTAAAATAATAGATCTATTGGAGGGAAAATGTTACTGTGTTTAAAGCAGGTTTATTCCCTACATGAGTTTTGTCTATCTCCAGATGTCTTTCACCTAAACCATCTGAGTCTGAATTCTGCAAAGCATGTGCCTGTATCCAGTGGTCAAACATCAGTGCATCCCTCATGCTTTGCTGAGTCACAGCTTTAGCTGCCTCTTTTGAATGTGGTTCTGTTTGGTTTTATAGGGTGGATGGGAAGTTGCTACTTTAAAAAGGCTTGCTGAGTGCTGGGGGAAGGCAGGAATAACACTGGAGGAAGGTGAAGGGGGGACCTCTCCCTTTGGATGGCAATTCTGCGTGGAACTGCATCTCTCTTCCAGTTTCCCAAAATTCCCAAAGTCAATGAACCTTCAGTGTCTTGACTATTAGCCTGGAGGTTGAGTTGTTTTGCAATGCTGTTGCAAAACAGAAGTTTGTTTTAGTATAAGGCCCTTAGAATTGTGAAATAAAGACCCAAAGATCACTTTTCATAATGGTCAAGACTGAATTTAATCTTGATTGTGTATGGTATATGTCAATGGATATAGCCAAAAACATATTCCTGTCTTGTAAGGGCTATGAATTACATCACTGATTATGATATTCAGAGAACCTTATTTTGTTAGAAGTAGCATTTAACTCATTTTGAAATTATTTTCCAAATACTTACAAGCATATGCTTGTATGTCATCACCACAGATTATATCACAGTTCTCCTCTGCAGGAAATTTGTCATGTGGTGATTGACGTATGTTTTTACCAGCGAGAAAGACATTAATAAATGCACAGAAACTTCATAAAAGTTTGTTTTGTTTTGTTTTTTTTTCTAGAACAGAAGATTTGTTATTAGATATTCCAGGATCCTGCCCATTGAGAAAATATAAAGGAAATATACAACTCAATTACTTAATGAAAAGCTTGGGGTGTCTAATAATTGTTACTAGCAGCAATACAAATGTCAGTAGTAGGAAATGGTGGCCATCTTGCTAGGGTTGTGTTTGCACACTTCCAACTCTGATTGCACAAAACCAATAGCAAGTACATTGTTCTCCATGTGCAGTAACATGATGTTTGTTTAGTGAACCACGGGCCATTAAGCCAGACTGTATTGTGTTTAGACTTCCTAATACAGATACATTGGTACTTTAAAGGTCACTACACCAGTTTGTGGTGTTCTCTACTGAATGGGGTTTGTAGTTTAAAAAACCTTTGAGAGAATAATTGTTGCAGAGCTTTGTCTTATACCATGTGACTTCAGGAAATGAGAAGGGTCTTGGAGAATAGCAACCAGCAGGAACACTTCTGCAGTAGTAGGGCTTTGGAATTGATCTGGAGGTGTTAATATTCATCACCTGTTCTTGTGCTTTTAGACATTCAGCTCTGTTCCACAGTCTGGCATGTGCTGCACAACAACAGCAGCAAAGCTTACTGCATAATGACCCCAGGTGTTATATTTTCATCCTTCACTGAAAGCAGTCACTTAGTCCTCCTTAGGTGATCTGACTAAATTAGTAAATTTACTTGTTTAATTCATTCTCCAGTGGTAATTTACCGTTGCATTAATGAGGGGAGGATGGGAGACCAGAAACAACAAAGATAATCAGAGAGTGTTTAGTTTGTAGTCTTTTAATGGCATGGTTAAAACCTGTTGACTTTGGTCTTTCATGCCATTTTTCAGTTAGAAGACATATTTTCTTAAAACCATTGGAAGGTCTATGGGTAGGCTTGTAAAAATGCTGATGATGGCCAAGAGCTTAGCTGGCTGGAATCGCAGATCAGAACCAGAGAAAATCCCACAACATTTGGATGTCATAGCTCCTGTGCCGTATGTATGACTTTTCCCTCCAGCAGGAATATGTGTAGAGCTCCATTTTCTATGAAGCAATATGAATGTATTTTCTATAAAGTCATATGAATGTTTGTTTTGTGTGTTAAGTTCAGGCAGCAGCAGACTTGCGGTGCATGTGTTGGTTCACCTTTCTGCAAATGTGCGGTAAGGCTTCATGCAAACCAAAACTGCAGGATTTGCAGTACGTGTGGAAAGCTTTTTTAGTCTGTGTTCTAGGCCTGATGCTTTCTGAAAAGCACAAGGCTTTTCAGAGGACATGTAGTTGGGCTGCTCTTAGAGCTTTGAGCTTACTGTGCATGGCTAGAAAGTGTGTTGCCCTGAACTGCCAGTGTGGGACAGGAGGATATGCATACTGCAGTTGTGTTTAGGATTTTTTAGTCTTGAATTATCTTATAATAATGCCTGGATAAAGGGAATTATTTCCTTTTTTCATATATAACTCCTTTTCTGCAGAGGTCAGAACTTTCTTTTATTACATGGGTAAGTCTCCCTTACTTGCCGGAAACCAAACTCAATTCCACGTTTCATTCCTTCATAACACTTTCACCTCTGTTTCTGCCTGCTATTGGTATCACAGGGTGTCCTGTTACCATCATTGCTGCTCAACTGCTTCCTCTAAGTTACGCTCCATGTATTCAGACAATTTTTGGGAGCTGAGGAAGGAAGCTACTTTAATTTCCTGTATATTTGCTAGACGCAATCACCCATTCTATCATTTTTCCCAGCAATCACTGTATGGTGTTATTTTGCCACGTTTCATTGATTCAGGTCAAGAAGAATGACTACAAAGATGTATATCTGTTTCCAGACAAATACTGGAATATAGCCTGGACACCATGTCCCAGTTATTAGTTGTACTTATTTTCTTTATTTCAAGCATTCCGGCATTATTTTTTCTGTAAGAAGCTTAGCTTTCTGTGAATAGCTTAATGCTTTTGAAAGATCGGAGAAAAAAACGTGCATGACTCACCACCTTTGCCAGTATTTGGTGGATCTTAAGAAAAAAAAACTAGCAGAAGGATAAATTTTGATTTGGTCAATCCTGTTTACAGGTCCTCACTTCACTGTTTCTCCCTCTGCCTGTGACTGTATTTTACAGCTTGTACATCCAGCGTGTGTAGCTGGATGAACTCATTTCATTTTTAATCATGTTAAAGAAATCCACCTCTGTGCCTCCCTGCAAGGCTCTGAATTGTAGCTGCCAGTGCATGCTACCCACACCCCTCCCTTTGGTCTGCACCAAAGTGTTGTAAATGACATTGCTCACAGTGTCATGGGACAGTTGTAATTTTGTTAAATATCGCTCCTATTATGGGATGTTGCACAGCAGACCTCTCTCTGTATGAGGGTAATGCCAGACATTCACCTCAAAACAAATGCCCTGGAGCCGGGTGACATATACTAAGGAAAAGTAAAAAGAAACTCGAGTCCTGGAGCTACTAGTAGGTGGGTGGTGTTAGTAATTCCAGTGGCAGTGTTTTAGCAGTGGTAATTTGAAGATATAAAAAGAAAAGGTCTCCTATAAACTTGTGTAACCTTTGGCTTTATAATGTGCTAGGAACAGAGGAAACTGCAAGGTTTTTATTGTATGAAATGTCTTTGTCCTTTTCTCCCACCTGTATAAGGCAATTTAATAGAACATAACACCTCTGTTTTTTCCTGAAGCTTATAACTACATAATAGCTTTGAAGCTGGTATCATTGGGAAGTGAATGAAAAGCGTAGGGGAAAGATTAATTCATTCACAGAATAAGTGAAAACGGTGGGAACAGAACTGAACAATAAGCCATTGTCATTGCCACACTTAGGTGGAGTTTTTGTCCTCCTAAAATCCTGAGCAAGCCTAAAGAGACCTGTTGTAAATAGGTGCCGGGGTGAGGAGGCAGAGCCCTTTAACTCTGCCGCGTTTTCAGTAGACCTGTAGTTAATTGGAAGCAGGTTCTTGCCCACAATCGGGTAATTTTGGACCCAGCCCCGCCTGCAGGTGCAGGGCCGGCGGTAGCAGAGCGAGTGGCCACCAGATGGCACCGGGGCCCCACGGTTGTGGCCACCCGAGCATGCCAAAATCCCCCGTGGGCTCTTGGAGTTGCAGGATCATGTGCCCTGGCTGTGTTTTTCCACTTCGGACACTTGCATGTTTAGATGCATATCTTGTTTAAACAATCCTATTTGAAGTGTCGTACAAAGCAGCTCAGAGAGGGCACACTTTTGTTCCTTGAAGTTACTGAGGAACATTAGGCTATTATACAGTCAGGAAATTCCCTTTGGGTCGTGACAGATCTTGTGCTTTGGTTTGAGTTTGTTTCTTTTTCTTTTTTTTTTTTTTTGGGGGGGGGGGGTGTTTGTTTTTTGATCCTGCTCAAAAATGTTATGCTTTTTATACTGGCCATTGTTTCACAGAACATCTTGTCAGAAAAAGTGATGAAATTGCTGCTCTGCTTTAAAGCCTTTCTTCTGAGAGCTATTTCCATATATAATCTGGAAGTGCTTCGTTGAACAGGGTAACTGTGCTCAGAAAGGTTGTAGCTTAATGTTATCTCGTATGCTTTCCTTGGCATGCATTTAAACAAGGACACTTGGAAGTGAATGCCTTTTATCTTAAATGCATCACTAATAGACCTTTAATGTCCTAATGGATAGATAGGTGTTGAGTGAAACACTGGAAAGAGCAAAGCACATCTGTCTCTGCCCAAACGTGTAGTTCCTTTCTTCCCCTCTTCCTTCTGAGAAGAAGTTTCAGTTTGTACGTGTTGCTCTTGCCTGACTATCTTGGAAGGTGGATACCCTAAGCCGCAATGAAGAAAGCATTTCTAAATGCTTCTTTCCTTTCTTTTTTTGCTGTACAGATTGTGCCTAAGTCGGGGCAGTAGGAGCTCTTTGTTCTGTCTGCACTGTGTTATGTATGGCTCCCCAGCTTGCCTTTCTCTGGTAATTGATCCTTTTCAGCATTTAATCAGTTTAGCAGGTTCAAGTGCCATCAGTCACATTTATGACTGGTCCCTGAAGTCATACAGCTATTCAATATCTGTAGTGTGGGGGGCTGAGGGGGGAAGTAAGAAGTTATCACAAGCTTAGTGTATTAACTGAGTAAAGGGATTTAAAAAAAACCCCAAACATGCAGAAAGGTGTTGATTACCCCCACCCCCCATAAGGAAACACAAAATAAGTAGTAGCATGGGAAGAATTAAAGGGATTTAAGGCCCAAATAGCCTAAACCGACTGGGGTGGATCTGAATGTATATTTCTTAGATGGGAGTCATGGGACTTCACACAACTTCCAGGAGCTGAGACCTTTTTGTCACTATAATTATCTCAGTTATGGAGAGAGGAATTACTCAGGCACTCTCATTTGGTATATTTGGGAAATGGCATCTTGTTACTGTCCTTAATGTACCTTGCTTTCCTGGCTACCATCTCTAGCAGTGCTGCCAATCCTTCCCGTATAAGATGGGTCTTTACTTTTTCCAGAGTAATGCAGAGATGCCTACAGTCACATCGTGCATGTGCATCCCACATATGAGCCTTCTGTGTGCATGTTGCATTTATTATTGTGAAGAAATAGAAAGTGCAGATATGCAACCAGGCCTCCAGACACAGAAATGACTGACTTCTCCTAGGATGGCTGTATCCATTGACACAGTGTTCTGAGTTCATCACTCAGTGCCCATCCCAGTGTGTTGGGCCATTGGTGTGAACAAAGGCTTTCTGTGCTTCGGATTAAGGAACTGGCAAAAGATGAGGAAAATCTGCTGGGCAGGGCAGTGACTGCATAAGGTTTGTTCTTGCTGGTTGGTCTTGCAGCTTTGTGTGCAGAGCTGTCTATCCTGCTAAACCTTCTCAGGATACAGAGTGCTTTCATGACTAATGGTCTTCCTGGGTTAAGTAAAGAGCTCAGTTCTAGTAGTAGATTTTCCTAGGGTTTCTCTTCTGTTGCTTCTGGAGGGGAGCTGTTACTTTTTGTGACCACGTGGTGCACTCTGTTTAAAATAAAAACAACAACAAACCAAACCAAAACCCACCCCACAAAAAAACTCATTTCTTCCTTTAATTCATTTGCAAATGACATAATGTATTCTAGTGAACAAGTCTTCCCCCCTTTTTTTTTCCCAATTGCTTAATGACTACTGCTGACCCCAGATGAAATAAATTCTGTAACTTTCTTTGTAGGAAATAATGTTGAACTACCCATCATGTCACCTTGTGTAATATAAAGCAGTCCCAAAGAAAGAGGAGTGCAAGAGAAAAAGAGAAAAAAAAACCAAACCACAACCCAAAATATTCATGGAAGAATAGGGAGTTAGAATAGAAGAGTAGTCTTTGCCACACACAGATAGGTGGGCTGACATAGGTGGGGCTGTTGTGTAATCTTGAAATTTAATGCAAATGTGTTTTTCCTATCTTGGTAGTCAGCTCCTGTTAAAACTGGATCTCTGAAGTGCTGACAAAAAAAAGGCTGTGCTGTGTTTTGGGCCCTGTAGTATTTAAAGAAATTAAAATAGTTGAAAATTAATAACTGGAATCAGTCCTGTGCAACCAGGTTAGAGTCAAGCATACAAATTTTGCAGAGTAATGCTGTGTGTTACCACAAAAATAACGTAAGCTCTTCTCCTCTTTGGAAGACTTTACCTGAAGGTTCACTCTGGGTTATGTTGTTGCCATGTGTTAATCTGCACTGTGTTTGACTGCTTAAAAAAGCAGTTTGCCTTTTTTCCTCTCTTTGTTCATGACTTAATCTATATCAACTGAAGCTTATGAAACAAAAGTACTCATTTATCTGGATAATTTTTTTTTTATCCTGCAATACTTTTTCCAGTAAACAGATCTTAAATTCAATGCCAAGGCCGTGGCCTGTATTTTGTGTTGCTCTTTCATCCCACACCTTTTCCTCAGGTCTCTCCAAACATGCCAATTAACATGTTTCTGCAATTCACTGAAAACTCTTAATGTGATCATAGCCAGTGCTTACACTAATGTGATAATTTTGAATGTGATTACACTGATTTGATATTATGTGTTTGTATATGTATATTCAGTCCACTGTGACCACAGCCAGCAGCATTTGGAAACAGAAGAGGTATTTGCCAGAGATTAGTCCAGGTTAGTCTCACACTGTAGGTTGCACTGCTACTGGGATGTTTCTGTAACACTTTAGCCTCAGATGAAGTCATAGAATCATAGAATAATTTAAGCTGGAAAAGGCCTTTAAATCATTAACTCCAACTGTAAAGCTAACCCTGCAAAGTACACCACTAAACTATGTCCCCAAGTGCCACATCTGCATGTCTTTTAAACACCTCCCGGGATAGTGGCATCACCACTTCCATGGGTAGGAATCTTTCCTACAGCAGCCTGGAGAATGACTGTGAGAGGATTCTGTCAGTGATGCAGACCTTGCTTTGCACCCTTTCTTGTGCAGCTCCTAAGTGTGTGTACTTGTGGCTCCCTGTGGCTTCAACAGGCTGAAGATGGCTGAGTGTTACTGATGCATCTGATGTAGGTCAGAAAGTTAATGTTGCCTCTTCTGGGTTTGAGGAGATCAGCTGAAGGAACTGTGGTTTGGGGGTTTTACCACTGGGATGGCATCAGTTGTTGCAGTCACTCAAAAGCAGTGAGAATCTGGCACCTGAGCAGCTTCTGCAGCCACCAGACTATTGTGAAATATCTTACAGGAAGAACACTTCTTTATTCCTGATTGCTGACCTCACTGCTCTGTCATTTAAGAAATGCAGTAATTGATCTGTTTGCATCTGAAGGATGGCTAATTAATAAAATGTCATAGATCATGTGTCCTGGTTAGAACGGCTGGGACCAATTCATCCCTGGATGGGTGTAACCCAAAACTGTGTATTCTATAGCCTCCATGCCATTTCCCAAAAACTGCTGTCAGTAGAGGCCTGCAAGGTGGGAAGATGTTCCTGTACCCTTTTATGGAATTCCCCACTCTGATATCCTTATATGGAATTCCCTGCTCTAATACCCTTTTATGGAAGAGGGACTGAGCATCTGCATGCCCTTTTATGGAATTCCCTACTCTGAGGGAGGGACTGAGCACTCCCGCCTGAACTGGAGAGTATATAACTGGGAGTTTCAGAGCCTTGGGACTCTCTCTCTCGTGGGACCCAGAGGAAGACAGCAGACCACCGCTGCTCCCAACCAGGCTGAGACCACCACCCTCGACTGGACTGCAGTCACCACTTCTGACCAGACTGCAGCAGCTCTCCCACCAGCAGGTTTATTCCCTCTCCCTTTGCTTTGGACTCGGGGGGTGGGCCAAGGTACACCACTTTTGTTCATACCCCAGGGTGCTGGGTTTGTACATTTGGGTTTTGTGGATTAAAACCAATTGTCTGTCTGTATAATTGTACTTATTGCATTATTTTAATAAATTGTTATTCTGACTTATAAATCTCTCTTTTGAATTGAGTTCATTTTGCCTTGCTGGTTAACTTTTAAACCAGCACATCATGTTGCACAAATGTTGAGGGAGAGAAGAAAATAAATTTTATATCTAATGCTTTCCTGTTTTTTGTATTTTTGAGGAAGAGCTCATGCAAGGAGGCTTAAACCTAATAAACTTTTATAACCTAATAAATAATAAGACATGAGGAAAAATCTTAGATATGTTTTATTACCTTTTGTTTCTGCACTGCTGGTGTGAGCTGAATCCTGGCACTTGTGAACCCTGGGACCTAAAATTTTGCTCTCTTTTGATGTGACTTATCACATGGGATAAGCTTCTGGGACAAGCAGTTTCCAACTGGTGCCACCTCTTTAAGTGACAGGAAGTTGCTGGCAGGATGCCTAAAAATGTCTTAGACTTTGATAATATGTAAAAGATCTACAAAGTGTTCTGAAATTCATCTTTAGAGAGAGTATTTAAAAAAAAGGCACCAGATGTCATTTAACCGATGATTTTATCACTTTTAATACTAACATTTTGTTCTGATGTGTAACTTGCAACAGTCCATCCTTTTTCTGTAAACAAATAAATGGGAAATGCTGCTCATGGATTGAGTTGCTGGAACATTCCTATAAATTATAAAGTAACAGGGTTCTCTTGTTTCTGAAATACCAAAGCAATGTTTTCTGTCTTTACAACACGAATTGCAGTAGCTGCCATATGGAGAATAGATCCATGCTCAGCACAGGATTCTGCACAGGGTAGGAAGCACCTTTTTGGTGGACAGAGCACACATGAAGCATTGTGCACAGGTGACTGTTCCATCATGGGCTGACAATAGTGTTTATGTACAAGATGATGCAGATGGTGGGGTGTGTTAACTACAGGCATTTCTGTTGTTTGTGGAATTGAAATTCAGCTGTATCATTGCCTTGAAATAGGATTTTCTGTTTATACTGCAGCCATATAATTTTTACACTTTGCAATATTGCCCCATATGTAACGTTTTGCAGGGTTCCAAAACCCACCGAATCTCACACAGGAAACGTACAAATATATTTATAGTTTTTGTTATAAATGATACATGAAATATCTGGTCTCCAGACATCTTGTCTTTAGCTTCCCGTTGCCATGGGCACTCATTAGTATTCCAGGGAGGCCTGGTTGTCATGGCAAAGTGTGTAGTTGTACTGTGTTCCCATGGCAACCTCCACCATTAGGTACCTTGAGCAGATCCACTGGCAAATCTGTTTGGGTAAATCTTAGATGATCTCAGGGTAGCATTAATGTTTTAAATAACGTTACCATCCTCTCTCTGGGTGATTGGCATTGCAGATGTGTTTGGGATGTTAGTGTGGACCATTGGGTCTGTATAACACAGCGTGGTTTTGGACCCCAGGAGAATTGTTTTGGAAAAGCAGCATCAGGGGATAGCTCGAGCTCTAAAGAGGTTAAAACAAAATCGTGGTGTTGAGGCTGTTTACATTTTTCACGTGTTCTTGCATGTGTCTGGATTCGAGCTTGCAGCTCCTGCCTTGAATAACCTTGAGCAGCAACCACAATCCTGTGTACATCCCAGTGCATCTGAGAATTGTGGTCTTCTTGAACCATTTTTTTTTTTTTTTTTTTTTAGGAAGAGAAAGTAAGTTGCTCTCTGGCACACAGTTTGCTGTGGTTTGCTGAGGGGGAGCAAGGTGGTATTGCTGGTGTGGAACAGCATTGTAGGTGGTTTTCTTTGGATCAGTCACATTTTCTAGCCATTGATGGAGAATCTGTTCTGATATTGGAGATGTTCTGTTGTTTATAAAAGTGTTAGACAAATTAACATCTCTCAGTTCCTTGCTAATGACAGGCTTTTTACTTGTCTCAAATTTCGTTCTCCATTTGTACGTTTTTTTAAACTTATGTAATGTACGTGCTCAAGGAGCTGAGGAAAAAGCTGTGGGTTTTTAAAATGCTCTAAGAGACACGGAGTGCTATACTTTTGGAAAGGGAATGTGCCTAGGACAGCTTGATTAGCCCCTGTGGACATGTCCATCCAGTGTCTACTGTTCAGTCAGAAAAATATACATTTGGGTGGAATGTAGAAACCTGTCCAACTTGAAAAATCAAATATCCAAAACGGATAATGTAGTGTCCTGAGAAGGACACATCTGGGAGGATTTTGCTCTGTTTAACCACAGAGCATAAGGCTCCCTGCAGCCCTAGAGGATATGTAAATTCTGTCATGTTCTGATTGTTTTTGTTGTGGTTGGCAGATAAAAACACCGACTTGAAACAAACAAAACTTTTAAGTTGAATCAAATTATTTAAAGATTTAAACATTCAAAATCACTTTATCAGCTTATGTTCTTATTTTTTTGCTTTAAGTTGATAAAGTGGGTTTGCACAGATCTCTTGGCCTCTTTCCTAACTGCATTTGGAATTTCAGATGTTTCCTGGAGTCTTTTCTGTAAGCTCTGTCACTTTTCAAATGTCTGTGCTGAAAAAGACTTTTTGATACCCTTGCTTAGGGAACACCACGAACTTAAATGTGAGTTGATAATCAAACGGCTGAGTTGTGTTTTCACGCAATGCTGTCTTTCAGCACACTGAGAGCTGACAGCCAGGAAGGCCAATGCTTTTTGTCTTCCCTGCTTCAAATTGGGTTTGCCTTCCAACTGAGTCAGACAGCATGGCCTGAATCACACCAGTACTCCTGAAAATGCTGTCTCATGGTACTCTCAAACTTGATTAAGAGCAGGATGCTTTTAAGTGGCTGGATAAAAAGAAAAACCAAAAAAAACCCCCACTGTGTGAGGGGGAGAAAGAATGTACTTTTGTTTTATAAATTTGTTAATCCATTTTAAAAACACCTTTTTACTTCAACATTGGTGAAGTTTTCTTTGCAAGGGCTTAAAAATCTCAGTAAGCTGCTGCTGGCTTTGTTTTAATAATTGTAATTTATATGTGGGCATAGCAACAGTTAAACATGTGGCTCCTTTGAATCAATGAGAGCAAAGATGGGTATCTGCAATGACCGGGTCAGGCTTTACTTTTGTCCTGATTGCCATTGATCCTTCATGGAGTCCTCTTTTATTCTAGGTAGGATTTTTTTGTAATAAAGGGAAAAGGATTTTAAACCACTGATTTATATTAAAAGTAAAGGCAGGAAGTGGAGTATGATTAATCTGCACTGTGAAGAGATGTGCTAATATGAGCAGACGGTTTAGCTTTTTTTATATATATATAAATCTAGAACCGAGCAGTAAAAAGTGATGGGAAGCTCATTTTTATGTATTTTCTTTTCTGTCTGTCACTTTTCCCCCCCAGTGACTGGCAAACAAGTTTAGAGAAATTAGGAATAACTGATGGAAATCTGGAAACAAACACTTTTAAAGGAATTAAGACTCTGGAATAAATTTCCAGAAATGGCACTGGGGTTGTGGGAGTTTTTCACTGGCATCACCTGCTGTAACGCTTTTTCTCTGCCTCTGTGTAAGATGCTGGTATTGGGGGTGTGGGGCATATCTATGTGTTTCTGTCCTTTATTCTCAGTTGGATTAAGAAGGATGGGGATACAGGAGGAGAGCATAAAGCTTCTCAGTCATCCTCATAGGTATAGAAACACAAATCCTAAGGGACACTTGAGTGTAGCCTGCAGTTTTGATGTTTGTAGTTTGGAAGATGAAAACACTGCTCGAGCTTGGAGCTTTCTTGAAGAGAGCTTCAAGTTTTTGTTTTCTGTCAGAAGCACTAGAGGCTCTGTCTGTGGAGGACCTTTCCCTGAAGCACTGGAATTAATGTGCAAAAGAAAAGGAGACTTCAAAATACCTGAAATGATATAGGAATGAACTGTGCTTCAGTGTGAATTGTGCGTTCTTGTGCCCTTAGCCTAACCTTGCGAGCTTGGCTATTTGGAAACTTATTGTCTGTGATCTTTTCCACAGAAACATAACAGTTGCATAACTGAATAACCCAAGCTATTGCCTGGTAACTTCAAATTGAGAGGTTTGTTTTGTTCTTGTCGACTGGAAAAAATATATTGAAAGCAAAAATTGGTCTTGAAATAGTGTTAGTCTGTAGGTGGTTCATACGCATCCAATTTGAAGTGCTCGCTCAGAAGTACGAGCAGCTCTTACAGAATGATCCTGTTCTCTACCAGGAGGAATATAAATCTCAAGCATTTACGTGAAAAGTTCAGTTTGTTACATAACTTAGGCTGTTTGAATGGCCTCTCGTAATCCCTTTAGTTGTCCTTGCAGGTATCTGTTGATTGTTGGTGGCAGTGGGCTGTGAAGGTACCAGGGTAGGCCAAAAAAACCTGTTTTACGTGTGCAGGACATGAACAATTCCTGTGCACTCCTTATCCACTTCCAGTATTGGCAAGTATCCTATTGCTGAATGGATTAATCATGGCAGTTCTTCATCAACAGTTTCTTCATCAGTCAAATGTTAGTGTAACCCTAAGTGTGGTGAGTGTTGGTAGAATAACAGGTGAGATCAGTGACTCTCTCCATAGCCCATCTGGGGACAGCAGAGTACAAAACATGTCTGTCCAGGTTACTGCTAAAGAGAAGAAGTGGCACAGTTGTCACTCCCATGATTTGAATTTGGAAGTCTCTGTGTGAGCCATGGAAATAGGTAAAAGTTGTGTGACCAGAGCACTATCCAGATCCTTGACAGAAGGGCTCTGCATTCAGTTATGGCTTGTTGGTTTGCCAAGCCATCTTTATGGGGTTTATTTTGGCATTTCTTGATTTATTTTTTTTCCTTTCTTTCCCCCCTCCCCCCTATAGCAATGAATGAACATGGGCTTTATTCCTCTGGTATCTAAATTTCTGTTGATGAGAGTATAGAGTCAAGTGCATGAAATTAGACATAGTCCATTAATATGCTATGTGAGCCTTTTTAATATAAATGTTAATTGTGCAGGGGGGGGAAGGAGTTCAGGAAAATAAATCCTATGCAATGACATCTGTGGAATTTTATGTTTGCCACTATTTTTGCTGTCCCAATATTGATGATACTATCATACAAGTGTATTTGAGTACAAGTTAATTATTCTTTTTCTGGAAAATATTTGAAGTAAATTGGGTGGCATGGGATTACTTTGATTTATTTTCACCATTCTAAATGCTCTAAGTCATTAGCTCTAAAAAACAGTGAGTGCAAATCTAAATATCTGGTATACTTATTAGGAGCTTTCTGATTAGCTATTAATTAGCATGTCAGTAGGCTGCAATGAAATGTTAAACTGGATGCTGAGCCTACTTGCAGGTCTTTAACTTGGCAAACATAGGTTGTCTAATGCACACAACGCTTCTGTACAAATTATTCCTGCAAAGGAGGGCAGCAGCTTCAATCTTGAAAGAAGTTTTTCTTTTTTAGTAGAGCAATTAAATACAAGCTAATACTGTATTCTGTTGCTGTTGATATACCGGAGCTGTAATGAATTGAGAAAAGAGAAAAAGGCACAGAGCTTAAAATGAACCAACCCAGACAACTTAAACTATATAATGTGCTAGAAGTGCAGTCTTGTAATGTGTTAAATAAGGAGCATTTTATGTGTTTATTATTATGATACTAGGAACTAGTTGTTCTTTTTCTTCATAATATTTTTATTTAAGAGAGAATTTTTTTTTGTTAGTTAGATGATAATGATATTTCATCAATAGTTTGAAAATACTAATCATGTTTTAAAAAGCCTGACTAAAATGCAAATTAGAAGTTAAGTGCCAACAACTGTGAGTCCTGACAAGTATATGGGTCTCTAAGGGCATTTCAGGTGGTTTGGGTGGTCTCCCAGGTGACCACTCTTGAGACAGAAAACTGTTTTCCCTGAATGTGTGATCTGAACAAACCAAGTTCTCATTAAGTCCTTGCTGGGATGAGATCAAAAGTGTGGCTTGCACTGGAGATAAAACCATAAAGTAGTTTCAAAGACTTAGACTTAAGACATTTTTGAAGTGTTCTACTTCGTACACGTGGAGGAAGAGAAGGAGCATAGAAGGAAGGGTTGAGGGTTTCTGTCATTGGTTATTGTGCAGTTACACAGAGAGAATTCCAAAGATGGGTGACTCACTTTCATAACTTTGATGTGTATCTCCAGCAGCAGCAGTGTGCTCAGCAGTGGTGGCTGGGGGAGAGTACTCTGCATTCTGCAGTTGTGGCAGTAGTTGCAGACTTGCATACATGTCGCAGAGAAGCAATGCTTTGAAGCTGGTCTTCAGAACTGCCTGTGCCAAAGGCAGTCTTCATAAGGTTGGAATCTCCAATTCCAGCCAGTAGTGGCTGCAGGATGTGCCTCTCCAGCACTGGGGTTTTAACCCTTTCTTACAGTGAGCACAGATCCAGAGATATGCTGAGAGTGATTATAATCTTGCAGGAGTGCTGCTTGAAAGCAAGGCTAAGCTGCATTGTGGGGGTGTCTCTACACCAATAAAGAGTATAATCATGTGAGGGTGTTTTTTGTTGCTGGGAGAACCCTGAAAACTGAGCAAAGATGTGATTTCTGTCTGGTGACCAACTACAACATGCTGTAGTGACTCACAGCAGTGTGTGGGGCAGGTGACCAAGGTAGGCACAAACTGTACAAGCACAGCTGGGAGGCAGTGGCATATCTTGAGTGGGACAGCTCAAAAAGGATAGTTTGCTGCTGTTACTACATAGCCTAAGGGTATTTTTTCCAGAATAATGCTCTGAATAAAAGGCCATTTTAACATGGGAATACGAAAATATGGAAATCTGTCCATCTTATAGGGCTTGTGGTATTGGAGGTGACCTGCATAAACTTAATATTGTGCAGTGCCTCTGTGCTGTAATGTGGGAACCTAGAAATATGAACAGTAGCCCTACTTAGCACTTGTGGAGAATTCTCCTTTAGTCTAAGCGTTGGGCAGTAATGAAAGGAGGTTGTTCCTTTTGGGAATTGAGCCCTTTATTCAAAATGTAGTTCAGCAATTGAGCTCAAGAAGAATGTCCATTAGCTCCCAGTAATAGCACTTGTATCCCCTTTGCTGGATTCTGTCTACTAAATGGCAAGACATTAAAATGCTGCAAAAGCCTGTGTTGAAACGGGAGTAGATGCATCATTTCAGCATTTAAAATGTACCAGTTCTGAGTGATAAAGAGCTCCTCAGAATTCATCCATCAGCTGAAGGCACTGCTGCTAATTTACAGGGAAAGTAGTAATCTTCTGTAGAATGTGCAGAATTTCCAGGAAGAATTGCTAACATCTCCACACCTGTTTTCTGTTTGGCTACTTGTGTTAAAGTGTGTAATAGTACTAACCTGAGTCCCATGTGATTTCAGGAGATTGTGGGGTGTGAGAGGGGAGCACATGATTGAAAGGTGTGTCCCTGAGAAAAGGCATTAGGGACTATTGAAAGCTTTCCCAGCAATGTTACACTGTTGGCTTTTATTATTGCTGAAATGTAAAAGCAGTAAGTCAAATGATTGTCTAAAAATTAATATAAAAATTCAGGGGTTCTACCAACAGTACCGTTAAATGTTTAATTACATTACTAATGTTAAATTACCATTGAAAGCAATGGATATTTTTCTTGTCTGTATCTCAAAAAGGTGAAACTGCACTGTTATCAGATTGGTCTTGTTATTGGGTTGTCAAAGCTGTGTGGCTGTGGTTATTGTTGTGATTTGTTCAAGCTATAAAATTAACCCTTGGTGGTGTATTCTTTTTCTTGTTCTCTTTCATGAGAGAGAGAGTTCTCTTTCATGAGTCTCCACAGTTCAGCTCAGTTGCTTGGAAAAAGCAAAAAATAAGTTTCCATCTCAGTGTGAGAGACTAAGTGGACTCCTGGATTCCTGCAGTTGCTGGAAGTATTTATATCAATTTGTATATCAGTATATGTTACAATACAATAATTTTGTATATAGGGCAGTCAGGAATGTGATGACTATTAATATGCCCATTGTGCTACTGAGTCTCTCTGGGAACACATTAGACCAAATAATTGTCACATAGCAGATCTTTTCTATTGTTTGCCTGATGTATTGCCAAGGCAGATTTTATTGAAGAATACATGGAAGCTTGGTAGGTCCCCAAATTTTTGTCCCTGAGATGTTCTGTTAATTTCTTCATCGATATTCCAGTTTAGCTGGTAGTGTCTGGCGTGTATGAAAGGAGTACCAACTGTTCCAGGTAATGGGAAACATTGGATTTTTCCAATTTCTTCCTGTAATGGAGCAAATAACAGGGTAGACTTTGTTTGGGATCCCTAACAAGTTCTTTAAAGCTGGAAAGTGATTAAATTTCTTTCCTCAGAAATGCTATCTACACTAGATGACAAAGTAGTAATACAGACATCAGTAGAGATGTTAGGCTGGGCTTACAGGTGCCTGTTCCTGAGAATCCACCTAAAATCAGTACTGCACAAAGTAGCATTCACAGCTGTGTGTGCATCTCTAGGCACACAGAAACACTGCAGGCAGGCATATGCACACGTGTGTGTGGTATTAGAGCACCACTCAACAGAACAACCATGGGCATAAACTGGTACTGAGATGCTTTACCTGAGCCATCTGCTGCCAAGTGACTTCCACAGAGGCTGGGGTGCTGTCCATCTGTGCTCTGTCACACTCTGCTTGTCTATTAGATAAGGCACACAAGGAGCTGCAGGAAGAACAGAGTGTTGCAGTTCTGTCATTTACAGAAAACTTCAACGTAGCCTAAAAGTAAATGGATGAGAAAATGAATCAAGAGCAAGAAGAGTCCAACCTATTAAAAATGTCATAATTCAGAGGGCTCCTTGTACCTTACAAGTACTTTTGTGTTTATGGAAAGTAGAGATGTATTCCACTTCTTCCCTCACCACAAATCTATGACTTAAATCCCTCAACTTCTAACTTATCAGAAGAGATGGCAATGTGATAATGCTGGGAACCTCAATTATAAAGTTTTACAGATGTTGCCAAAGTAACACATTTTTCTTAATGAAGATTCTGGGTAATGTGGACCCTGACATACCTGTCGAGTGTAAGAAACATGGTGAGGAGCGAAGTGGGAAGGTGTTCCTGTCCTTTTGGCTACAACAGACACACTGTGATGATTTGTTGCTCTGATAACAGTCCTCCAAAGATTGACTTGCTTGGTTTTGTTGAGCCACAACTCTTGAGTCACCAGAATCTTGTCTAGGGATACAAACATATCTACTATAAGCATTTCACTGCTTCTTTACAACTGTGCAACCTCTTCTATTAGGCCAATTCTTTTACCTCTCTGCCAAGGTATGGAGAAGAGCTCCAGCTCCCATCCGTGAGAAGCTTGTACTAAGTAGCTAGTTAAATCCATGTTATATGTTCCCTAAGTGCTATGGATGAATATTCTCCTCTCTTAGTACATTCTCTGTACAGTACCACAGGCTTTACAGCATCACACACAGATTACAGAGCACTGCACAGTTTGCACAGATCACAGCAAACACTGAGGATTGGACTTGTGTCGACCTGGCTGGATTTTTCTCATGCTTTTCATCATGCAGGTTGCAAAGGTACTGCAATTACACTTTATACCTTTCCAGTCTTTTGTAGCGTTACTTCCAGTTCTACAGAAATCAGTCAAGAGCCTGGTGCTTTTATCTGGTCTGTAATTTGTTCTCAAAGTTAATGTGCTGCTTAGTTTACAAAAAACTGTAATAACTGCCAAAGCAACATATGTGAGTGACATGAACAGTATTGTAGTAAGCAGCCAGCTACACTACCAGCTTAATTCATCACTCAGGATGGGAGAGTGACAGTTTAGCATATGGCCAATCTCTTCAGATACTGGTTTATTTCAAATATATTTAGGACTGTTTAGTTCTTCCATTTGGGAAGTAGATGGGAGTTGTAAAGCCATTTCTCCTTAAGCTTTTTGACTGTCCTTCGTGGTGTTCAGGTCTCAAAGTTAGAGCTGAATTAAAGCTGCTCCTTTTATGCTGTAGGAGAATGGCAAAATGGAAACATGAATTATTAATTAGGGATCATAAAGACCTCCTCAGGTACATCAAGGGTGGATTGTTGAGTGATCTGTGTAATACTTTGCATAACTTTTAAATTAGAACCAGAACAGTATTTACTGAGACAGAACCTATTGTTTGTTTAGAATTATAGGCAAATAATTACTGAAAGGTTTTGTGATTTGTCTTTGTAGTGAGAAGATTTTAATGAGTTGTTCAACAATGATATTTGATTATTTTTTTTTACTGATTATTAATAAAGTGTTTTGTATGCAAGTTAAATCTTGGAATAAGAACTTGAGACATGATATGAAAATGTCTCATTCTTCAATACTGGGGTTATTGTACAGAAAACATTTATTTGGGAAAGGGAGTACAGGGAAGTAGCTGATCTTTAGATGGATAGTGTTAATAGTACATTCTGAATTCCCACTGTTTAAAAATAATAATAGATTGTTACATTTCTGCTGTGACAAAGACTAAAGCCAAGTGTATGCATCTCTTGAGCTTGGTTTCTTATATAGGAATAGTAGAAAACGAGCAGTTCTAAGCAGTGCTCTCTCAGTGGGACTGTTTCTATAATAAAGGTGGTATTTTTGCTCAGTTCATAGTCTGCCCAGTCAGTGACAGTACAAGCATCTACTTATTCCAACTAAATTTTGCCATCTTGCATGCTTTATTCACAATCAAAGCAGAGATGTGGCTGCAATGTAAAGCTTCACCAAATGTTTTGTAATGGCTATGGAAATTAAGGACCTCAAAGCGAGCAACTATACTGTGGGGATACTTAAATATCATTAAAAAAAGCCAACTAAAAAAAAAACAACCACAAACTCGAAGCAACTTCTGAAATAAAAGTTTGCTGTTCATGTTAACAGCTGGGTTGATCAAATAACCTCTGTACATTGCAAATAGATTTAAGAGAGCAAGTAGGATAATGCTCTTTACTGGAATCATGTTGTCATTCTTTTTGGATCCTTAATGTTTTCTTGTATTTTGAGGCAGAGAGTTGGAACAGATGGACTTCCATAAAAAGCCAGTGCTTCATTAGATTGGCAAGCTCAACTTCCTGCTTTTTCACCTGAAGAAATGAACAGTTGGATAGTCCTAACTCTGCAGAGATCCAAGAATGATTCTGGGGACTTGTGTCATAACTCCATGATATCTGCTTGGCCTCCTTCCCAACCCCTGCCAAGAAATTGTTTATGCAGTCAATTCTTTGACTGCTTTCCTTGTGGAAAAGCATTTGGTCAAGCACTGTGGGTGGCATCTCAAATGCAAAGCACAGAAATGCTTGAAAGTAAAGAGCATGGGTCCATCTCTCTATCTTTGTGGGGTGGGGTGTGTTGTGGTTTTTTTTTTTCTCCATAGGCTTCATCTTGCAGGTTCTTTGCCTCTCTCTAGGTTTTGGCAGAACTGCAGGGATGTCATGCTCTCTTTGGTGCTTTGCAGACTTTCGGTTTGCCATTTCCTTCTGCCTGGTATTTCAATATTTCACAGCCTGGATTTTTTTCTTTTCCTTTCTGAGGGAGTTAATCTTTTCCTCTGTGATCCAATGCATGGATCTCTTCAGAAAAACTACATGAACGGCTTTTCAGGACACACTGATTTATTTTTTTTTTGTAGAACCCTGGGTTGAAAACAGCTCATATGTGCAATATCCCTGTGATATGAGACATTCTATGGGATGTGACATCAGTCAGTTGTAGGGTGTATTGTGCTTTCATACTTCTGATGCTGATGTTCCACACTATTTTCTGTAAGGTGTAGTGTGTGTATTCCTGCAGTATTGCTGCAGAATATTGATGGTCTTTGAGTTGCTCCATAGTAAACCCTACTAATGCTGTCTTTTCATTTAAGCATTGTGTTTATTTTGGTACTACTATGGAGATTGTTCTGTCTACCAGTTTTAACTCTCTTCAATGTAATTTCTTTATTTTTGGATATACCACAAATTCTACCCTCCAGGAAACCCTAGAAAGTTAAAATCTTAAAAATCCCACTTCTGTTCATTCCCTGGCTTTACATGCCAATGTTTGTTTTGGTCTTATCCTCAATGTGTCACTATCATACTGAACCTACCACTGGAAAACAAGGAGAAATGCTACACTGTAAAATGTTTGGGGCTGTCTGATCTTTTTGAGCACTTGCAGAGAATGTTTTTATCTACATTCTTATACTTTTGTCTTCACTGTTTTGGAGCCTGTTCTAATTCAACTGTGTTGCTGTTGTGCATTTCTCTAGTGTTCCACATCATAGATGTTGCTTTATGTGAGCAAATAAACAGCAACTCTTCACGTGAATCACATGAAAGACCTTATCGTTTAGGAGAGATGGCTAACACAGCTTTGATGTTACATAGAACATCCCTACTAAAGACACGCTTGGCACAGAATTTTCTTATTCTTAAACAAGAATCCTCTGTCAGTCATTTGAGCTGTGCTCACCTGTGGTTGAAAGCAATTTTGCTCCATGTTCATGCTTAGAAAATACCAATTATGCAGACCTTTGTGTTCAGCCACATCCTTATCTCTTGAAAGAGCAACTGTTCATCACTTCAAAGAAAAATAAAGGTATGCTGTACTCTTATGCCTGTATTAGTAGTGTATAGTGTTGGTGTATGAATCGTTATCCCCTTTCCCTCTACAATACCACCTGAAAACTGCACGAGAAGTTTATAGTCTTCAAGTATTGCAAATATGTTTGCAAATTCCTCCTTATTACCTTGGGTTTAGTCCAGGTATGCTCTGGTATACACCTTTTTCTCTTATGTCAGGTTAGAGTAAAGTGAACAAAATAACGAGAATCTCAGAAGTTTTGGACTGGAGTATTTGCTACTTCTCTCATTTTCTTACAGTTTGTTTGGGTTTTTTCTCTTGCCTGGGTAACGTTTATCTGAGCTGTGCTCGTTGGCAAATTATTAGGCAAGTGTTGCACAGAGAATCACAGAATATCCTGAGTTGGAAGGGACCCATCAGGATCATGGGGTCCAACTCCTGGCCCTGCACAGGACACCTCAAGAATCACACCCTGTGTCTGACAGTGTTGTCCAAATGCTTTGTGAACTCATGATTTACTTCAAGTTATATTTCCGCGATTTTGTACTCCAACTGGACAGAGGGTGTTCCTTCTAGTTGTCACTATTGTATCCAGCAGCAAATGTGAGCCCTGGAGCTGTGGGAGTCAGATGTTCACAGACCTGTGCTATCATTTGATCAGGTGGTTACACTGACTGCATCTCAGCTTTGGCTTTGTTCCCCGAGGGTGTGGAAGTTCAGCTTCTTGGATATACAGAGCAATGCTTCTTTACAGAGAGGGTTATCAGGCATTGGAACGGCCTACCCAGAGAGGTGGTGGATTCACCATCCCTGGAGGTTTTTAAAAAGAGATTGGACGTGGCCCTTAGTGCCATGATATAGTAATTGGAGTTGGATCAGGGGTTGGACTTGATGATCTTGGAGGTCTTTTCCAACCCAACCTATTCTATGATTCTATGATTAATAGAATGAATGCCTTTTCTTGTTCACTTATATATTTCTCTTTTTGAATAGAAGCATTTGGCAGAACTGTCTCCTATTTAAGTTTCAGGTTTGTTGGACCTTGTGACATGTTTAAAGTATCTTGCAATGAAACAAGTTTCAGTGAACTAGTCTGTTGCCCAATTTTCAATGCTATAGCTTTTGGTGGGAGGAGTTCTATATACAAAGGTTCAGAAGTGCTCCGAATTTTGCTGTTACAAGCATTGTGTATTTTCATCCAAGTTACTGTACTGCAACTGAGAAGGACAAAGACTGATCCTGCAACTGCCACCATCTTAGTAGAAAAGAAATGTTTTTGATCATACTTACTTCCAAATCTTCCCAGTGGCTGCACTAATGTCTCACAGTGACACTGTGACCACTGACTGAGACATGAACTGGCACAAAAGCCTCTTGGCAACCTTGTTAGAACTTTAACAGTGGAATAAATCTAAATAAGGCAGACAGTTTACAGTGTGAACTGTGGAGGAATCAGAGGGTAGAGGGGTAAATGGCTGAAGCTGGTGCTACCTACCAGCTGCCTTCTGCTGAGTTTAATGTATTTAATGGAAGAAGTATGGCTCTCGTTTTTAATATTCTTGGGACTGAAAGCTCCTTTGAGTGCTCTGGTAATCCATTTTCCATGAGAAAGGAGGGAAGGAAGAAGAAAGGTGTTTTGGTTTTTTTTTTTGGCCCAAGCTGGTTGTCTAATTGTTGGATTCTGTGTAACAAAGCTTTTGAATTAAGGAAACCTGAATTTGACTGCTAGCTCTGAACCTGCTGCAGTGCTAAATATCAGCTGTGCTGCTGCTTCCCTGTTGTGTTGTGCTCATACCCAACCTGAAACTGCACCTGGTATTGCCCCGAGTGAGGGGAGAAAGGAGCAAGAAATGTTCCTGCTTAGCAGTCATTTCTCTTATGCTTTCTGCTTATTCCCTCGTAGTACTGACTTATCAGTCAGTGGTGACAACTGACTGGTAACTACTTACAGTGGGAATATCCAAGTTATTCTGACCAATGATGACCCTTTTTCTTCCCAAATCTTGTGCCCACACTGTCACCATGCACGAGCCTGTGTTTGTCCCTAGCTCTGCTGTAATATTCAGTTCCTATTCTTGTTTCCTTATAGGCTTAGAGTAGTGCATACTTAAAGTGTGCCCCAAGATGAAATTACACCAGTATGTGTAATTTCTGTATGTCTTAATAGCTGAGGCAAATACATTTCCCTTTAAATTTTACTGACAGAAGTTTATGTTAACAAATTTGTTCTAATTTTCTTGTGATTAAAAAAAGATGGAATATAAAACATTATAAAGAAGGTGAAGCTTAAAAATATATGAAGAATCCAAGAAATTGTGAAAAGAGCTAAAACCACTCTTTCTTTACGTTGTATATTTTTGAACTGACAGTCTTTGTCTGAAAATGTAATTGCTTTCTCTTTGCTTGACATTAAGTATGTTCTTTTTATTGTTGTTCAGAAGGTTTTTTCTTACTGTTATAGCTTTAACTTGTCATGACTCAATCCAAATTCCAACATTTTACTTATTTCAAGAGCTCTGAACAAGCTGATGTTTAGGACGAAAGCTTTTTTCATTACTTAAATCACATATTTGTGTGGGATGAGAATCAGATGGCAGCATTTTAGAAATCTAGTTCACCACTTCAGTCCTTTGTGCCAGTTATCTGTCTGGTCAGGACTGTGATATAAAGGTTTGGAAATTAGAGTTGGCATCCGTAGGCCTCTTTGTTTGAAGCTAAATTGAGTTAATAGAAATAGCCAGAAGTAAGGAGTGGGAAAAAAACCAACCCAAACTCTGAGGCTGAGACTCTCAGCTGGAAGACAGTGGCGTGATGTGATACTCGGGCAGTGATGCACAACATGGTATGTGCAAAGCTGCTGGAGGATAAATGGTCCTCACAGGAGCCCTGTAGAATGATTAAGCACTGTTAACCTTTACATGGCGTTTGCTGATCCAGGTATATGCAATGCCAGGTCCTGGAATTTGGGAAGTGTAAAACTTGTGCTTAACAGAAGATGTAGGAGTAACTGTGGAGCCTGTTGGAGTCTTTGTGCAGCAATTCGTGCCACAAAAAAAACCCCAACCAAAATAATTTTCAGGAAAATACGTTGACTTGGGAAACTTCATATTTTTCTTTTATATTTTTGCCATATAGCGTCTTATAGCTAGGATTTGTGACTGAGAAATAAGTGGTCTCCCCTCCAAAATTTGGTCTCCAAATGAGAATTAAGTTTTACTGTTTACCAGTGGGAATAAAAAAATAAATAAGTCCAGTGTCAGCATTGGTTCTTCAACTGATAGTAAAACTGCTTCTCGTGGTTTGCACTTTATATTCCCTTTTTAGCTGTGTTCATACTTAGCCTTGATGTGCATCAAGATATGCATCAGATCTTTTGAGCTTCCCTATGAAGATAAAAATATAATGTAACTGCATAGCAAATGGATAGTTTTTGCCTTTATTTGTGCTTATGCTTATTAGAAGTCCCAGAGGAGGTTGTTAACAACACAAAGGGTGTTCCCATGTTCCTATGCTTGAAGGCTGCAACCAGGAGTTTCAGTTGTAAAATAAACATTTATTTTATAGAGCAGAAAGTTCTACTCAGAGCACTGCAGTCAGAAGAAAAAAATGCACTGATTGGTAGGTAATAGAGGTGATGTTAAGGATTTAGTTTTAAATAACCGAGCCTCACTTGATGTAAAAAGGGCAATTTCCATTAAAATTTTACAAAATTGTGTGTAAATCATGTGTGAGAATTGGGATGGGTGGAGTTTGCAATTTACTAGGTGGTAAAGCAGGGAAATGTTCTACAAATGTGTTTAAAAAGTATTATCATAAATTGGAACTCCCAATTAAGTTTTTTCTGCTGTGTAAATGTGAAAACTTCTAACCATGAGGGGGGGGGAATTAAGCCATTTTTCTCCATCTTCTGGAGTACCAGTCAGCTAGCACAGCTATTCTTGGCAGTTGAATATTGCTTTAGCTGGGAACCTATTGTACACTATTCCTTCTAGAACATTTTCATAAATACATAAATCACATTAATGGCTCTCGGCAAGACAGGCTGTTCTTCCGAGTTTTAGTTAGATCTGTTTTATCTTACTCCATGTAATCAGGCCATTATATAGTAAATAGAAACAAAAATTACAAAGCCCCTTGGTAATTAAGTACCACAGAAATGTCGTGGTAATGACCATCAATAACATGAGCATTCAACAAAATCCTTCCTATTTCATTTCTCCTAGTATCAGTGACTGATTGTGTTTTGGGGTTTTTTAACTTATTTGGATTTTTTTAAGTTAACTGGTTTCTATTGGTTGTTACTTCCTGCATTCCTGTAAAGTTGGTGCGTTTTTTGTTGGTAGGAAAAAAACCCTCAACCCATTAACAGTTTTGGGTTTAGTTGTTAATATTTTCTGCTTTTCAAACAGATGACAATTTTGAATTCTTTTCCTCTAATTACAAGAAAATTTTTTTTTATTCCTTAGTGAAGCAATTTCATACACAAAGTGCTGGGAAGGAGGTTTATGTTCCAACATACTTTCCTGGCTTCTGAAGTAACAGGGCAAAATGTTGCACCAGCAGAAGGTAGCAAAGGTTTCTGGGCTGGTCTCCAAACTTCCGTTATGTGATGGTTTTGTTCTCTCTGGACAGCACCTGTTGGAGGAGAGGTAATAAAGGAAACCGCATTTGAAGCACTGGCTGCTCACAAAAACCATCTAGGGGTAAGGACAGGGAAAACCCCTGCACTCTGGCAAACCTTATCCTCAGCAACATGAAGAGATCACCCACAAGGAGTAAAGAAAACTAATGAAGTCTGTCTGAAGATTCAGGAGTGCCAGTCACCTTGGTGCTTGAGAAATGATGATGGCTTTATACTTCTGAATAGAAACTGTGCTATTTAACATCCTGCCAGTAGTGGAACTGCCTGGCTTGCTTGGAGCTGGAGACAGGGAAGCCTTCTGCTGAAGCAGAGAGAGGAAGGTGTTGTGATGGGAAGTGTAACTCTCATTGGGATTTTTTTTTTTCAGTCAGGTCTGAATTGTGAAAGGATTTTATCCCTTCCCATTATCTCTTGAGAAAAAGGTGAGGAAAAAGATTGCTGGTAATCCTAAGAGTATGAGAAACAGAAGGAATATGTCCCCAGAGGGGTTTAATAGAGCGTGAACCAAAAGCTTTGAAGCCTGTGGAGGGGGAATTCAAATAGTAACACCTTGCAGGGGTAGTTTGTGATCAAGAAATTCTTTGACATGGAGGGCAGGAAGGTCCAACTGCAGAAGGGGTTGAAGTGGCTGGAAGCAGGAATGCTAGAGATGGAGCAACTCCCTGTATGGGACCAGAAAAATTAGATGCCAGCTCTCCTTTACACATATGATGTAGTTGGGTACACATAACAGAGTGAAAGATGGGATTGTACTTCCAGAGAAATTCCTCTATGTTCAACCTGACGGAATTAATCAATTGTCTGATAAGCTGTTACAAAAAGTGAACAATGCTGTCCACTTTGAGTTTATGGAAAATATTGACAACTTGAAGCAATGTTTTCTAGCTAATTCTTGCAGCTTGAAATGAACTTATTATGTAAATTGGAACTATTTCAGTGCTCAGAAGATGTTACATATACTGCATGTGCTTAAAACTCACTCTTCTCTAAACACCTTAGTAGTAATGATGTTGCCATGAAGCATCTAGGGCCTGCCCTGAAGAATCAGATGGGCTTAACCAGATCACTTGGTCGACTACTAAGAATTTTAAATGGCCTTCTTAAGCGTAACATTTCTAGCTAATGGTCATTTGGACTTACATTGAAAGTTAAACTGCTTTTCTGCCTACAAAATGGTATAAATAGAAGCTGAAACTTGCTCTGAAGCACAAAGCCATATGCAGATAGTGAAATGTGAACCTTATTGATGCAACTTATGGGAAACTGTTCCTGGTAATGTCTCCTGTTACCAGAACAAGCATTGTTGTTAGTATTGAAGACATTTGGGGTTCTTCTTGCAGCAAGAAGGTGCTCTAAGTGTTGCTGCATAAATAACATAGAAATGGCATGTGGATAATGTGTGAGGTTTTGTCTGGAGGAAAAAGCCAGAGGACACGACTACTGAGCTGGAAAGATTCTTTAAGCAGGAATGCTAGTTCATGGGGCACAGCAAAATATCAAGAAAGTGGGAATATTTTTCTTTCTGGTAATGATCCACTGCATCATTAGTGTGAGCTAAGTGAAAGGGAATATTAAAACAAATTGTCTTAAGGTCAAAGTCAGAGGGGGACTGCTTCTCTTTAGAGTTTTCAGATTAATGATAATGCAGTTCAAAACAGTGAACAGAACTGAGAAAAACAAGGAAACTAATTTAAGGACTTAGTTAATCATTGCTATAGTAAAAATCAGTAGGTCTCCTTTAATGCTTTGTGGCAGTTTCAGTTGTTGATGGATGGAAAGAGTTGTTTTTCTCTAAGATCCTTTCATGGCTATAGCAATGCACCTATTTTGAGCTTGGAAAACTTCACTCTAATTTCTCATATTTAAAGTTTTGGAGAAGCAGTGTTAGTTTTGAGGAGATTATACCTGAAACTGAAGGTTGACCAAATATCAACTTGTGAGCTCTAAATGTCTTTAAAGAAAGAGGCCATTTATAACAGTAGTGGGAAGTAAGCACACCAGTTTGGACTAACAAGGAAAAATTGAGCAGCCATAAAGGGTTAATAACTGTTTTGGTTTTTCAAACTCAATTTACCTTGGTTGTCTTGAAACCATTGCCTGTGTTCTTGCTTATGCCATCATATGGATTACTTGGACTTGGGAATTACAGGTTTGTAACAGTTTTGGCTGGAAAGCAGCAAACGATATTCTCACATGCTCTAGACACCCCTGTGATTCTTACCTACTATGGAAAATGATACTAAATGTGATGGTAAAATGCTATTTGGAGGCCAGAGGAGCTGATATTTCTAAATATTCCATGTATGAATCTTGTTTGGTATGATTAAGGAGGTGCAGGCAATGATGCTTCACAGCTTTCCAAGATGATGGAAAGCTCTTGGAGAGGTGGAGCCAAGATAAAGATCCTGAGCTGGGGAGAAGGAAAGAGCTTTTCAGCTCCTTGTTTACCCCTCCAGTCAGTTTTCTTAAGTTATCTGGGAGCTAAAGGCTGCTGTGCTCTTGCTGTCATGCACTTCCTTAGCAGACCTTTGGCTTCCACTGGCACATTAGATGATGTGCGTTGTCCTCATATCAACGTTTCTTTTCTCTGTACCTTGGAAAAGCATCTGTCCTTCCAGCAGATACTCAGACCAGCACAATGGTTGGGACTCCTCATGGGAGTTTAGGACTGGCACTGCAGAAAATTCCCAAGAGAGCTTTTGTGTCCATTGGATAATTGGCGAGCACTGAAGAGTATTGGAGTAAATATTTTGTACAGTAAGGTAGGGAAAACAATGATGTTAGGTTGAGTAAGATTGTAGCAGTGAATTGGTATTTGAGAAAATAAACAGTTTTTAAGTGGAAACTCTTGACCAGAAGAGTCTTGATTTTTGTGCCTTGGTGGGTGCAAAATTTGCTATATCCACTAAGTGTCTAGTTACCTGGTGTTTGCAGTGGAAATAGTTGAGTTTTCTTTAACTCTGAAAACCTTTGAAACTGGAGGTAATTATCCCTTAATAGGCCAGTAAGTTGGCAATAGGATTGTAAGGTATAATGATCTTTTCCTATCTCAGATTTTGGCTAGGGTACTGTCCTTTTCAGGTATTTCCTGAAAGGAGTGTTGGAATCTTTTCAGAGTCTGCAAAGAGTCTGGAGTCCCAGCAGTGAGGTTTCTGGATGTAATGCATCAATATTACTCGATGTGAGTTTTGATCACTGCCACTTAAATAATACAGTATATCATGAAGGGTGCTTTTTAAATAAACTTAATCTTCTTCATCCCACCCTCTTAGAGAGATCCGAGTTATAACTACTGGACTTTTGGATTCAGGGAACATGCTTTCATTTGTATTTTAATTCCCTGGCATCATTTACAAGGTTCTTTGAATCCTGTGGTGCTCACTTGTAGATTTTAAATTCTTCCTCTATATTGGAATTACTATATTTTTCGTGTTTGTAACAGTAGAAATTAATCTGAAAAGTAAATTAGTCAGAATAAGAGCTGTTCAGGAGCAACAAGGCTGATTTGTTGTTTGTGGTTAATGTGAGAGGAGATCCAACATGGAACCCCTTTTCCCCCAAGGACCAGCTTCTGCAACCTCCTGCTGTGTATGGTTTCTGCTCCTGAATAGCTTTCAGCTCTGTATTCAGCATGTTACTTGAAAGCCAGCATTTCTGGAGGAGGGCAAGGCTGTACATTAAAAGTGCAGTGCACAGAAGCTCCTTTCCCTCAGCCTGGCCACACCACCACAGTCAGTGTCCCTTTCAGCTGGGTGACTCCTCTCACAGCTGCAACACATGCACAGTTTGAATCATTTCAAATGGTTCTGCTGTGTTCTGTGCAGGATGCTTCATGCTTTTAGAAATACAAAGCTGTTTTCCTTTTCTGCTGCTTAGGTTCACTTCAGCATTTCTGCAGTGCCACTGTAAAAGCTGCAGATGTGGAGCTCTAGGCCTTAAATGCAGATTAAGTATTGCTTTGCATATGTAAGATGTCTGTGCCATAATGACAAAGTACATCTTAACATTTTAGCTATTTAAATGGTGGCTTCTTTCTCCCACTAATGTTCCAGCTGATAAGGGGAACGGGAAAATATATTTGGGTTAAGAGAACATGTTGGTTATAGCCATCTTCTACTGAAGCTTTTCCTTTCAGTTTTTGGATCCATCAAATACGAAGGGTCTCTTTTTTAGTTTTGTTCCCTTGGGATTTCCTGATTTACAAAATCATTTAATACTTAATGATGAAAACTTCAGAATGTCAATCCTTCTTCCTCATGTCCACTTGCACAGAGCATAATAGTGTGGGTAACTGACTTTTATCACAAGGCCTGTGCAGGGGTTGCAGGCAGCAGGGATTGTCCCAGGTTGGTGCTCCCCTGATGCCCACACAGCTCCTCTCTCACCTCTCCTCCTCAACAGGGTACGGGGAGAAACTAAGAGGAAGAAGTTTGCTGATTGAGGTAAAGATGGGGAGATCCCTTGCCAGTTACCATCATGGGCAAAGCAGTAATGAGTTGGGAAAAATTAATGTCTTGCCAATTAGTGAAATACATTTGGATAATAAGAATGAAAGAGACTCTTTTTCACTTTTCCTCACTGATTTCAATAATTATAATCTTGAATTACATAGAAGAGAGCAGATTTGGAGTCTGCAGATTGCATGAAGCTGTAAGTTTGATACTTTTAATACCTTCTGCTATATACAGTTGTGTTTTATGAGTCATGTCAGGTGTTGTTTCCAGTTGTCATAGCATCCATTATGGGTCTTCATTAATTAATTACTAAATTACAATGTTTTTTCTGCTCATTTTATGACAAGTTAAAAATCTCCTTTTTTTAAAAAAGGTATTCTAATTTAATAACAACACAGAAATTCAAATTGGCCCTGGGCTAAGATGGAAAATCTGTATTCTTTCTGACAGATTCCATTTGTTATTGCAGAAACCGGACAAGGACAGAATCATGTACACCTGCTCCCCCTCCCAGGTGCTTCTCTGATATTTTTGGATGGACCTCATTTCTTAATCTGAGCTTAAAGGAAATGCACTTTTAGGTGGTGCTAATCTGTGTGTTTTGTTGTTTTTTTTCTTATTGGTACATTTTAATGGAGAATCTTTTGTGTAATTCCAGGTTTGAAAAGATTCTTGAAAGTTCTATAGACATAGAAAAATTGAATTAACTGGTGGTGTTTGTTTTAAATCTTCATAATGTGTGTTAGGCACAGAGCTCTACATTATTATAGTGTTATAGATTAACAGATTGTAGGAAAAAACTCTTCATTTTGATTCAGGTCTGTTGAAGCAAATATTTGACAGATTTTATAGATGGAAGTTGTTCCTTTTGAGTTGTTAGAAAATTGATTTCATAATTGCAAGTAAAAGTATTTGTAATTGATAGGTACTGACCTAGGGCAGCTTAATATGATTCCCACAATGTTTGTTCCTAAATCTGTTTTTCTTTTAAAGAAAAATCTTATCGTCATGTTGGGAAGAAATGAAACTTCAAACTACTTTTACTGCTTATGTGAGATTTAAAAAAAAAAATCACACCAAAGCAAAAAACATTTGTTGCTATGAGATGCTGAAAGTCTTTGGGACACCACAAATTATGGGCACAGGGGTAGGTAGAAAATAAATCTGACAGTGTCTCTCTCTTTATATTACCAAATGATCAGATGTAATGCATTTTCCTGTTTGACCTCTTACACACTCCCTCCAATTTAGTCTCCCTTGCCTCTCCATTATCTGTGAATTTATTCCCATCCACATATCTTCTAATGAGAGAAATCTAATCATGGCCAGCATACAGCCTTGAATGTCAATAGGATATGGCCCATCATCTGGTGCTCTGGGAAATAATTGTGGCCATCATTCACCTATTTTTGTATGTGTTGTAGCTGGGCCAAAAATCTACTGCTTTTGTTATTGGAGATTTAAAACAAAACAAAACAAAAAACAAACAAAAATCCAAACCAATCATTTGTTTTTCATCAAAATATCTTAATTTTTTAAAACTTTTTCCTTCCTAAATCATGGAGCAGAAAAAACATTGTATGAGAGACAGGAGTGGGAACAAGCCCTCCCTTTTCTCCCCCTGCCCCAAATATTTTTTTATTGGTAACATTTCTGTCAGAATGCAAAATAACTGAAGAATGTTATGGAAAGTTTCCACTCTGGAGTGGAAAATTGTAATTTGATACTTCTATAAATTGATTTACCTTAGGACTATATTGTAGTAAAACTGTCTATGTGCAAATATAAACAGATTTTTATAAATAAACAGTAGCTGTTAACAGTATAGAGTACATCTTATTGGGGAATGAAATTTGGGGGTTTTGTCTTTAAAAGGCACTTGGGCAGAGGACTGTTAAACACCTGCTCCTGTAAACACTTAAGGAACTGTTAGGCATAGTAGTCATCAGACTAGAAATAATTTCTGGTTTTACTCCTCAGTTGAAGCTTCAGATTTTAATGTTAAGCATTTTCGAGTTAGTGCTGTGATTTAATGCTTTTCTTGTAGTTTTAAATTGGTGTTTACAGTGGGTATTTGTGATATTATGGTTTAAAAGGTAAAAGAGGAAGAAATTGTCACCCAACCAAAATGTCATGGAGCACATTTTTCTGTCTAAATAGAGACAAAGAAAAGCTGCTAGATACTCTTACTGTGTTGTTATGCTCCAAATGTGGTCCCAAAGCAGAGTTGCTCCAACATAACTTTTTTCCCTGTGTTTAAAAGAACAGCTTTTCTTGCTGCTGTGAGATCACCAGTGAAATTCAGATGAGTGTCTGGCTTAAAAAAAACTTGCAGCCTGAGGCCTTAGAATCAAAGCTAAATTTGGGTTGTTCAGCACTTGCTAGTTCAGTGAATTTGCGAATAATCTGTCGTGAAGGCTCACACCAATTCCCTGGCTTAGGAAGCCTCTGTCCTTTTCACTGTGCTTGTTGAAATAAGCCTTGTGCTGGGGAATAAAGGGGCTGCACTACACTTGTGGGGGGGTTTGCTCTGTCTCTTACCTTCCTTTGCCCCATGCACTTGTCTTAATGGGATTGGAGTCAGGCTGGATTTGAAACACCGCAGAGATGAACTGTTCTGGGGCACTGCTGTCTGATAAACACACTGGTGAAGCCCTCTAGTGCCAGGAGCCCTGGCCAGCTGGTCTGAGGGCTCCCTGTGAAGGGAGCACTGTGGCAAGGTGACACACACCTGCCCCTGGCCATGGTGCTGCTGCACAGCCTGTGAAAACCAGCCTGGGTTGTGTCCTCTTGTATCCCAAATATTAACATGGGAAGCACCCAGTGTGCAGTGCTGGCAGGGAAACTTCCAAATCCTGCCAAGGTAATGATGTAAAGGGACACCGAAATACTCAGTCTGAAGTATTGCTTTGTGGGGTGGGGCTTCTCTGCCCCACCCTCTGGTCCTGTGGAGGTTTGTCCAAAATAGGCTGCTCTCACTCCCATCCTTGCTCTGCAAGATTTTCCTCACAACAATATGTGTGCTTAGTGTTAAAACCTGCTATCTTAGCTTAGCAAAATGGTTTCTTTTTCTAGGCTTAAACTCAAAAGAACATTTAGAAAATAATACTTCAGGGGGAAAAAAAAAGATTTTGCAAAGCACTAAAGGAGTGAAATCAAAGCCAGGATCTTTCAGGAAGTATCTGAGCTGGTAAATAAGAATTTCTAAAGCTTGGATATAAATTATGTTCCCTTTGTGTAACTGTTTTCAACAACACAGTTGGCAGAGAATTAATTTTAAATGAACTAAAAAATGTTGTAGGATTTTTATGGTATGATTCTTTATTCCTTACTTAATTTTTGGCTTGGTATTCACTTGTTAATGAACTGGAGTTCTTAAGAGCTTCAGGTGCTGAGGGATGTTTTTAAGGCAAGCTCATTTACTCCCTTAAGGGAGTGAGGGAAGAAATTTATTCTCTTAGCTTTCTTTCTCCCTTGGAGTAACTTTGTAGCCACTCTGGGCTTCACTCCCAGGCTCCCTTCAGTTCCCTCCTCAAGGGATTTGTTTGTCCTTGAGGCTCCTAAATGCAGTTAGCTAACATATGTTAAAGTAATTGTGAAGACAAGACACCTTGGTTTGGATTCACGTTAGCATCTCATGTTCGTCCCTGGACTTAATACAAAAATTAATTTTAACTTGTTAACCTGAATTAAAGCATAGGTTGCTTTGCCATTGCTTCTATTTAATTCTCAGTTTTTGTTGATTTCTGCTTCTACACTAGAATACTGTTCTAGGTCTGAATTGATGACACACCTCCATTTGGAAGGAGTGAGGAGATAGATTTGGGCAACTCTAACCTATGGTGTGGGATTTTAGGCCAAGAAAATCTTCATATTGGTAGTTGAGTCTATAGTGAACCATGCCAGTAACTGGGCATGGTTACTAAGTGGTAGTCACCACCCTATTCTCACAATCTTAGCCTGAATAAATGGGTTTTGGGTTGTTTTTTTACTGGCATGGCATAGTGGACCCCTTCACACATGCACTCAAGAGCAGATTTATAAATAGTCTGTGTTAGAAGCACAGTACAAGTTAACGAAGTCACTAATACCAATATTTGAGTTGTCATTTTCTTAAGCTGTTATTTTACTCAAATTATGGAATTTGAAAAGGAATCGAGACTGAGCTCAAAACCTTTTTTTCTTAGCTTTTAACATCTTCACAAAATTCTTCCTTTCATTTTTGAAAGGAAAATAAAAATTGTATGTAAAAGGGGTATGACTTTTGGTTTCTATTTTCTTAGAGAAAGAAGATTAATTTCCCTTCCACCCTCTCAGCACAAATTCCATTCCTTTCTAGGTAATACTTGGTTTAACCTTGAATTTTGGCTTATTATAACATAGGATACTGCTTGAGGTGCAAGAGGAAGTACTAAGCAGTCCATCTGCAAAGTGATCTTGCAGTAAACATTGAATGCCACAAGTTTTTGTTAAATTAAGCTTGTGGGTTTCTACATATTTTAGGAGTAAGCTGGCTTTTTAGCTACCCTGCTTTCTCCACAGTCTTAGTCCTGTAGTTAAACCTTGAAGTTGTTTGACTCTTTGGATTTGGATGTTGTTTTGGTAAAGTAAGTAACTGTCGTAGCCGTTCTTTTTAAAAGCCATTGCACACAGTTACAAAACAGGTTACCAATAACAAGTTGTGTCCCCCTTGCTTCTTGCATGCAAGTCACTCTAATTTATAAATAGAACTGTACTGATAGAAAGAACTTGGCCTATCCTCTTGTCCTCTTATGCGAGTTATTTTGATTTAAAAATAGAACTGTCCTAGAACTGATATGTATCTACAAGGTTGTGAAAGTTCACTTCTAGACACCACTGTAACTAAGCAGCAAGTTGCAGGGAGCAATGTGTGTGTGTTCTCATCAGTAATCTAAAGATTTTAAAGCACAGTTCTTGAAGGAGCTGTGTGATTGCAAAGAGTTACGTATCCTCATGTTGGTCCTTTGCTTACCAAACCCTACCAAAATATATACCTGTGCACTTCCACAAAGGAGTAATTTTTGTGAATGTTAGAAAGGTGAAAATGTTTCTGTGAGCAAGGACTAATTAGAAAGTGGATTGTAACTGTAATTTGTAATTTATTGAACTGCTGTTTTTGCTTATAGCAGTGTTGCAGTGCGTTTAAGCATATATTCTTTCTGAATGCCAATGCTTCCTTATAATATTTTAAGGTAATTCTGCATTGGTACTTGCTCTGTCTTAGTTTCATTTGCTTTTCTTTAATCTTTAAGCTCATATCTAAAACTTTCAATCTTCCTTGATTTCTATTATTTCTTAAATATATATATATATTTAAATTCAAGTTTTGTGCTTGTGGCAGCACTTCAGTGTGCATAAGAGACTTTTTTTGAATGTTTGAAAATCTTAATTTTTTTTCAGTCAGTTTTGTTTGACTTCTCTCTTTCCACTTCAGTTACCTTTGTCATTTAAATGCACAGAGTTACACTGAGCATTCTAAAAGCCTGGGGATGGAAGAAGGTTAATCTGAATAATTTCCATGGTACAATTTAGAGATGGACTGATGTCAGCAGTCATTTGATAGCAGTGTTACTATCAAAGATAATTTGTGGGCTCTGCAGAGGAATAAAGTTGAAAGGCATGATTTGAAGAAGAAAAAATATTTCTTTTTCTAGAAGCCTTTTGTAAGAAATCTGTTGTGTATTTCTGTTAAGTACTCTCACATCTAGTACTTAGCTGCCTCTTCTGCCTCCTTACCTGCAGTATAAGAGCTTGGCAAATCTTTTCAGGTAAGGAGTAAATGAAAAAACAAGACCTCATAAAAGTGTCTAAATGTTGATAGATGAATGATTATTTCAAGTGGTAGAAGAGAGATTCATTACATTTCTTTTCAGCAGGGTTGCTATGGTTAGCTGAGGAATATGGGGGGAGAGGAGTGTGAGAGCTTTTCCTACCTCTCTGAGCATCTTGTGACTATAAAATTCTTCTATTGCTTATCTGGATTTTTCCTTCATGTTCTAAATATACCAGTGCTTGGGAGATTACTCATTTTTGTGAAAATGAGAGAGAAAACATGAAAAATTAAAGGGGTTCTGAACTAGGTAGCAGTGGAAGTATTGAACCCTCGGTGCTCTGAGTTAGGGAGAGGATGAGATGGGTCCAAAAACCTAATAAACCCAGTTTCCATCTCATGGGCTGGACTTAGAGGTACCCAGTTGATTAACCAAAGTTCAGTGGGAACCTGTGATATTCCTCCATTGGCATACCTGAGCTCAGGGATTGGTTTGAATGTGTCAGTGTCTGACAGCCAACAAGTTGCTCTGGAAAGAGGCTTTTTTTTTTTCTTCTTCTTTTTTAATTCCTGAAGAAGCATGACTGTTTATGAACTTTTAATTTAAAAAGTAATACAAAATTACTTCATATGCATACAATTAGCTAAGCATCCTATAAATTAAAGGTTTTCTTTTAGCTAGGCAGTTTAATGGATCCAAACCTTAACTTGTTTTTAGAAGACACAGTTAATTGAAATTGAACTTTATCTATTTGGACTTATTTCAGAAAACAATGTGTTGTCCAGTGGGATGAACACACAGTATAAAAATAGTCTTGAAGAGAGGAGGTTTGTTTTGCATGTGCATTAAGGATAGGTTGGTGTTTTGATTGTCTAAGCATTGTTTTACCCACTGTTAACCAGCAGAGAGCACTTTAGTTGTAACATAACATCTATAAAAAGTGTGAAATTGGGAAAGGCTGGTGTGCTTTCTCATTCTCCAAGATGGCCATTAAAAACAAACTGCCTATGAAAATTAAATTCCTGGGCTCATGCATTATCAACAGTATTTGTGTTTTATACCAAAATACTGCTTATAAGTACATATTTAATCATATGCCAGTGACTTAAGTGAAGATTCTGGGTAAATTTTACCGGTAGTGTTTTGATAGTGTTTATTTATACCCTGCACTGCGTGAGATACTGTTCCTCAGAATGCCAACCTTACCAGGCTGATGTGGGGAATTATCTCCCTGGTTTGGAGCCCCAGGGTCGGGTGGTGCCAGTTTGTTTCCAGCATGTGAGGATGGTGAGCCCAAGGACTTGTTGCCAGCACACAAAAAACAGCTTCCGTGTGATGGTGCTGTTGTGGTTGCTCTCTAAAATTCATTTGTAGGGAATGATCCAAGGAGAAGGCTTTGAGGCAAACAGCATTATGAATCAGTGCATTACATCTTCTTCTTTTCTTAGGCTGTGGTGTGCGTGTTGGTTGTCGTGAGTGAAATGCTGCTGAAATGAGGGTGGAGGGTGAGAATATCTGAAAAGAGGCAAGGCAGAAGGATCCTGATATGAACCTCACCCTCCCCCCTCCCCCTAGAAATGCATCTATTAATTGGTGGTTTCCTGTTTAAAAAATCCCCAACATAAAAACAAAAAAAGCCAAACACCGCTCTCCCATATCCCTCCCCAACAAAACAACACCACAACACACCCTCTCCTTGGCACTTGCCACCTCTGATGTGACCGATTTCACCTCAGAAATGGGCAAATGAGTGTCTTGCTATCTCAGGTCTGCAGTATGAGTACAGTGGATGGGGCTGTTGCATGATGTCTGCTATCTGTTCCCCACTCCCACCTTCCCTGAGGGGGATCCTAAGGGTCAATGTAAGAATCTGTAGGTGTCCCTAAAGACACCTGAATAGCCTGAAACATGGTAAGGATGTGATTCAGGCACGTCTTGAATGACTGCTGTCATGGCTGTTGGTAATGTGTGGGTTGTGTGTAATGTCTTAATGGGTACAGAGGGGACAGAGAATTATTGCTATGAAGTCTCTGACCTCCCCTGATTTATTTTCCATGAGACTTGTGGGGAAGTAGCCAAAGCATTCTGTGGAGTAGGTCACAGCATGTGGAAACATGATCTGTGACTTGCTAGTCGTGCACATACATGAGGCACGTAACACTCCTGGGAGAGCTGCATGAGCAGGGACCGTGCAAATCCTGGCATAGGAACAGGCGTACAAGGGAGGAGCGAGCTTGCACAGGCAGGAATAGTTGTAAATTGGTGTTTTGCTGAAATACTGTTGCTGCTTTTATGAGATGAATAATTAATATCGCAAAGCTTATTGTTCAGAGTGGCGATTTTCAGGTCCCTCGGATGGGGATATGGAGCTGTTGGAGGCATAAACATCTCATCTAGCAATTTCTTCAGCAGCGTGTTGTGCCTTTTATTGTTTGAATCTGCCTGGGAGGGGCTTTAAGAATCAGTAACCTGATCTTTTATCACTCTTGGAGGCTTCCTTTTCTGGTATGCCCCGATGCATTCAACACATGTCGGTATTGTACGCGACCGGCAACCCGAGCGATTCAGGCTCACTTTCTCTGTCTGTGAGAAACAGCAAATCTTCCTCTGGTGAACGACTCTGAGACCTGTCAGTGTCTGCAGCTAATTGCTATGTGGCTCATCAACTCCATTTAAGAGACTGGGAGCGCTGTGGATGACCAAGCTAGAAAGCATTGACGAGATCTTATCTCGGGAGTAAAGACTGGTGAAGAATGAGAGAGGAAAATGGCTTTTCTTTTCTTTAGGGGGATCGGACTGATGTGAGAACACCCGGTTCCTCACTGGGGAAAACAGAGCAAGGCTATGAGCGATTCCAGGCTGTGCAGGAGGAGCAGAGACTGCCTTTACACAGCAGTTATTCTGTTACTTGCCTGAGAAACGTCAGCAGATGGACTTTGGTTTCAGTGCTGCGAATACTCGCAGTGGCTTTGCATGTTGGAATACAAGCAGTGATCTCTTCTATCCCCCCTCCCCTGTATATTTACCTGCTGAAAAATGAGTGAGGAAGCAAAGGAGAAAAATGCTAAACCAGCTCACAGGAAAAAGAAAGGAAAAAAGGTAACTCCCTGTACAGACAGTCTGCTGTAATGCTGGTTTTGAGTCATTTTGTGTTGGAGCTGTTTGCTTCTGGGTGTGGAGGGGCTTTGGTTTGATAATTTCTTTAAAATAGGGATGATGGTGGAATCAGGATGGTTTTGTTTATGCTAGATGCTGATGGGTGTGTTCCTTGCTGGAATCAGTATTACCATTGCAACTCGATTGTTTTGCTTTATTTCAATATTCCAGTGTATAAATATATGTTAGCTATGGAATTTCAACGTGGTTATAGTTTTCATAGTGTATTCCAAACACAGGATTACAACTAAACAGGTATCTGAATGAAGCCTTTTTTAAAGGAGAGACTGATAATCAACATGTGCTCATGTAAATGAATATTATGGACTTGGTTAAGAAAAGCAAGTTTACAATAAGCCTTTATCTTGTAAAAACTATAGGTTTTGCTGTATGTCACTTGGATCAGTTTTACATATTTATGGGGCTTGGAAATATTGTGGTTAAATTAAATTCTGGGATAAAATTCCAATTTCAGTGGCACTAATTTATGTTATGGCATAAGCCTTTTGCCTGAAACTACTTAGGAAGACAAATTGTATTATTACCTTCTATGTTGCAGTTTTTTGTTTTCCTCATATCCATGTAATTTCCCCCTCCCACTTGGAAATGGATGATTTTCATGTGTTTACACTTAAGAAACCGATTGTTAAATCTAGGAAGTGGACTTCTTCAGGTTTTTCTAACTTGTTTTAAGTATTAACTCAGTATATTAATTTACAATGTGAATTTCCTTGAGTATTGTAGAAAAACACATCTGAAATATTTATCATTGTTGCAGAGAATATATTCAGACTCCCACCCTTTATTTTCTGAGCATGTGTTTGCCTTCCTACCATATGAAGGTGTATGACAGCCTCATACTTAATCCATTTCCCTGGTAAAGGATTCAGTAAAGACTGTTGAAAAGGCAAATTAAACCATATTGGCCCTTCAGTTCTCCCAGAATTGCAAAGAGCAGCTTTGGAAGAAAGCATGGAAAACTATAATTGAAATCGCTTTTAATGGTAAATTAGGATACCTTCCTGACACACAGAATGTTTCTCTCAGGCATGATAGGTTGCCTCAGGACTAGAAGATAAATCTACAACTAAATTCTGGGATGGCTTTTAAATTTTGACTGTTAATGTTTTTACTATGTTATACACCTTGTTTTTATGGTATCCAGCAATCTAGCTATAGTTTTATAGCACGTGCCACTTTTTGTGGTTTAAGCTCATATAGATCCATGTCTTGGAGAGGACCAACCCAACAGCCAACAAGACAGAGCAGCCGAGGGGGTTTAGGATTAAGCAAACTTTGGAGCCTCGCCTGCTGTTCCAGCAAGGGCTGGTGATGGTCTACCTGTATCTTCACTTAGTAAAGGTGATGTTCCCTGTGGGCAGGAGGCCACAGCTGCCCTGTGCAAGCCCACCCTTTGACTGGAGTGGTGTCCCTGGTCTCGGGGGAGGCGGGTGGAGGAGGCAATTGGAGATGTTTACATGTGTGAGCTGCTGCTGCGAGCGCGGGAGGCTGACGGCACCGCGCTCAGCCGATGTCTCGCCAGGCAATGGCAAGGTCTGTCCTCCTGTGCCTCGAGCCTCCGCCACACCAGCTGCAGGGAGCACCAGGGTGTGACTGCAAACCTTAAAGCTTCAATATGGAGGGCCTACAGCTTCCCAAGCCTGCAGGAAGCGGTGTTTCACTGCTCCCTCTGATTTTTCCTCGTGCTGTTGGAGTTTAGGTGGCTGGGATGTGCAGGCAGAAGCCTGTCCCTCATGGCTAGTGCACATTAAGGCTGTGTACATGTCAGCATTAAACACAGGCTTGGCCCAGGATGTCCCAATGGGAAGGGACATCTTCTGTTTTAAACAAGTAGCAATTATTTTTTTCTGGTCTTAGTAGAATTATGCCCTTTTTTTCACAGTTGGTTGGGGGAAGGTTTTAAGTTTATTCTTTTGATTCAGAGGATGAATCCCTGAATGGCCAATGAAGATGTACTTGGAGAGCATTACTGAGTTAACTAAGAAGAGTTAGATAAACAAATGGTGTTTGGGTGTAAACTCCTGAGCCAGGTGAAAACTTAACTGGGTCTGGGATTCCAGTGAGTTATGCCACCTGTCTATCCTAAAAGTAGGTGTCCTGAAATGGGTATTTCCATGACTGCCTTCCTGTTCTCTTTAGATACTTCCTTTCTTGGCAGCTGTGCTTTCTCCATATTTAGCCTTTCCCTCGCCTTCTGTCTCATTTATCTTTAGAGTTGAGTGGTGGCAAGTCTTCCTTCAGCTCTTTGACTACTGGGGTGCTCATTCCCATTCCCTTTTCATCAACTCTTGGTTTTCCTGTTCTTGCACAATTTCTGAAATAAAGACGCAGGAAGGCAGCAAGGAAAAGGTCACACAGTTTGCTACAGTAAAACCACAATCAGAGGTGTGTGTTCTCATTTTCCAGAGCTGCATGATTGGGGTGTACCTCAAAAATAAGCCTTAACCTGGCAAACAGGGCCTTACTTTTGAGCATGAAGACATGCAATAATTGTGCATTTAGAACAGATTGGCCAAAGGAGTAGATTTTCAGCAAGTGTGCTGAAAATACCAGTCTTGGTGGAGAGGATAGGGATAAGAAACAAACAAGGAGGTGTCACCGAGATTTGTTTTGAAGGATGGACAATTTAGATGAAAGCAGAACAATACTGTGCTTTAGCACTATGGTATTCCATGGGGATGCAGCTTTAAAAGGATGATGAAGGTATCACATCAATATTTATTGCTGAGGCTACAATGAACAGGATTAGCTCTGATGGAACAGAAAGCCTAATTAGTTTCTCTGTTGCATCCTTCTGGGTTCCTCCCTACCAGCAACTTGTGCTTCTTGCACTTGAGCTTCATTTGTCCTGCAATTTCCAGACATACTTACAGAGTCAGTATTTTTAAACTGTCAAGTTGAATCCCAAGGCGTTATGGAGTGGCTTTATCTTGTATGTTTGTGTCATCACTTTTCAGTAAATTTTGGAATCTCAATTACAGAAGAGCATTGAACTCAGCTGTCACTAGAGGTGTGAGATGTGTTTTGGTTTTTAACAAAAGAGAAGTATTCTTTCCTCTCCTCCTTCAAACTGCTAGAATGAAATTAGTCATGAACATTCTTGTGATCCTCTGAAGCTTTAAATGATAATCAGAAGTGCAGGAGTAAAAAATAAATTAGATGAGCTCAAAACTTCAGTAGTAAGTTTCTTTTCCATTTAGTTTTATGGCTATTTGCTGTGCACCACTCAATTCTGAGTAGTGGGAAATTTCACATTAAACTCTCATACCGGAAGGTTTGTTGGAAATGCGTATTTTTTGATTTGGGGAATCTTTTGTTCCCTTCTTCCCATGCCCCCTCCAAGATCTTTAGACAGCCTGCACAATTACTGTTGCTGATGTGTATGTATAGTGTGAGTATAGTGTAAGTCAGTAATGGAAACTCCTAACAGAAATGTGTAAAAAGAGTTTATTCTTAAAAGTACACGGGAGAGAACTCATGCTGAACTCTTAATGTGATTCTAATCCATTTATTAATTCACCTGTCTACCTTGCTTAGTTGATCATTGTAGCATGATTTCAGCATTGTGTTCCATTGCTTTGTATCAAATATGAATATGCTGTGCAGGGAAGAGCAAGCTGCTTATGCAGCAGGTTGAAAAATCAGTATTTGGGGTCAGAATGCTTAGAGCAGCCAGCTTTGTTTTTTGGACTAATAGACAATTTAGCTCAATCCACTTTTCTTGAGCCAATACTCTGGGCTCACCACACTGGGAACACACTTTGCAATCTCTGCCAGGGACATTTGCTCTGTCGTAACTCCAAGGTTTGACTCAGCAGCATTAGTGGCTGTCTCCAGAGGGGACTCTTCTGTTGTGGCACGCTGTTGGAGAGCTGGTCAGCAGTGTGTCGTTGGGATGAGAAATTTCAAGGAGTGGAAATGTCAATTTGTGTGGGAGTAGGTGCTGAGAGATCAGAGGTTCTTGGGCGTGATGAGCTATTCCCCACTGCAATATCAGGAGTGGTCTGGAAGAAGAGTTGTCCATGACTCTGGTGGAGCCAGATTTAAAAGCAAAACCTGTCTCTCCTGAAATAACATCACTGATTTCACTGGAGCCAAGAGCAGGGGGCCTGAGCTCTTGGCATGTCAGCTTTATATTGTCAAATGATTCATCTACATGTCAGTGATGACAGTGGGTCTTCTGGTGCTCATAACTTGGCACCTGTGAAGACCAGCTTTTGTCCTGACAGGATGAGCAGTGGTGTTCTGTTTCTGAGATTCATGGTGGTACTGCACTTCCTTCAGAGCTGTCTTTTACCACTAGATTTACTGATGTGGTTCCTTCAGTTCTCATGCACATTATGGTTCTTGGGGGGAGAATATTCACTGCTGTTTGCTCCCAGTGGAGAAGTAGTCGTTGCTAATGGTACTGTTCATGGTAGGCTTTTCTAAATAGTTTTGTAGCTTTTAATTTATTTGTAAAATTAAGTTATTACTTGGAGTGTAAATTGATTTCTAAACTTGGTTTGTTCCTGACAAGCTGAGAAATAAAAATCTGCTTAGATCTGTGAAACAATATGAAAATAGGCTCTATGAGAAAACTCTGTCTCCTCTTGTCTTGGTAAACAAGATTTACACTGTGTTGTTAATTTCAAGTTTCTGTGGGTGAGAAATGTTTTTACAGATTTAAATTTGACTGTATGGTGATGGTCTTAATCCTAACTATGTCAATACATCCTATGCTGAAAATTGATTTTGGAGCACCATAAACAGATTTGGGTTGGGCTTTCTTGCAAATTTCTACTTGTTCAGCTTTAGCATCCATTTTATTGATGTGATAGATTCTCAAACTCACATTTTCAGCAGATGTATTAACGAGAAACCAAAGCACAAAAAGCCCCTGGAACTTCTGGAAGATACTCCTAATTTGCATATCCACGGAGTAAATGCCCAAGATCAGTAGAATGGGAGTGGTTTTCAATCATTATGACTGTTTTTAACTTGTTTTCTGAAACTTCAGGCTTTAAGGTAGTTTTCCCTTGAATCAAACACATTTACATTTTCTTGTCATTTTAATTTTCTTAATTGACACAGAAAAATTAAAACATATTGATTCCTGTCACCTTGAATGGAATCACTTTGGTGCCTGGCAATACTTTTGTTTTCCTTTTATCAGACTGGAATCAAATAAAGCATATGTAATGGAAAATTAAGCATCTTATTGTTTTTAAAGTACTCACTTCAAGTGTTTTCCCTATGAAAAAATACTATAATTGACATTATCCAACTTCGGTAGTATTAGTCATCAGCTCCTAGCCCTAGGTATATATGGTTCAGAAATTGTAAGTAGATGTTATTGTTACAGTCTATGTGAAATGAAACAGCATTGGTGTCTTATGTTACTGAATTTTTAGCATAATTCACTGTAGATAAGTGACAGAACTTTTAACTTGAGTGACAGTCGTTCCATCTTGGTGCTCAATTACCACTCTTGCTGAACAAACAGTGATTTTTTTTTTTTAACATGCCTTTTCTTCTAACAGAGAAATCCTGCAGTTTGAGAGAACATGAAACCTGAGTGAGATTATTGGATTTTGTGACATAAGTTCATCCTACAGCTTTGAGATTTTTCCAGAAAGTTCATGTGTGAATAGTTTTATTGTCTTTCTGATGGATAGGTTGAAGAAGTAGAAGTACAAATGTGGATAATCTCCCCCTTGCTTCAATGAGCCATGTTCCCATCTGCTATAGGACCAGTCATTTCCCAGTGTTGCCTTCAGTCTGAGGGCTGTGCAGCCTTCTCCTATTTTTTTAATTTCTTTTTCAGCATCTCCTCACTGGCTTTCTGAGCTGTTGCTTTCCTTGAATGACCTTGCCACTGGGTGTCCTCCATCAGGAAGTTTGTGGCCTTGGGTCTGGCTGTGGGTTGGATCCTCTGTTCTCTCAGCACTCTCTTCATGTTGCACTGGTCACTTTACAGTGGGTTTCCATCTCCAGAATAGAGCCTGTGTTTTTTCACTCCTTTTATCACCCAAAGGACTGAGGCCCCCCATGGGGTCCATTTCCTTGGTGGCCTTTGCTGGGTGCACTGGGCAGTTTTCCAGCATGACTTGCATGTGGGTCTTTGCTGGTGCCTGGTGCCTCAGCTGGAGGACTTCCAGGGTCTCCTACTCCAGGTGCTGGGCACTTACTGTCCAGGTCAGGTTGTCTCCTTTGCAGTAAATTGGTTTATGTACAATTAGCTTACAGTTAAATTTGATTATAGAAAGTGGGCATGAGCTGCAAGAGACACAGTGGATCAGCTTCAGATACATCCTGCAGTTTTGCAGTAATCAATGGGACAGGGACCAATTGAAAAGTTTCTGTAACAGTCTTGTTTTTAAACCACTGTGTAAACTTCAACTTGCTCCAACTTATTTTGGATCATACGGAGACCTTTTTCAGGTTTCACAGAACCCAAAAGGTCTCTGTTTTAGCCTTTGGGATTTCCTTTCTCCAAACCCTGTGACTGATGCAACTATGGAATTCAATAGGTCTTAGTGATAGTGCCGGGATAGGTCTGGTAGGTGTTAAAATGCTCATCACATTTATGTAATGAGTATCTCTTACATTAAAAATGCTTTGGTCAATCTGTCGATCGCAGTTTGAGAAAACTAAATGCATCTGGGCATCCCCCTTTGACTTCCAAAGAAGAGCCCGTCTATCTGTATAACCCTCACTGGGCGTGGGCTTGTTCCTGAGTCTCTTTACCTCATCTCCAGCTTGTGGAGGTAGTGGTAGAACCTGCAGCTTTCCTTCACCTCTGGCTGACTCCAGGCAGAGTAGGGGATGGTGCTTTGCAGAGTTTCAGGGTGTAGAGAGAGCCAACACTCTGCTAGGAGGGAACTGTCTCTATCTCGTATTTCTGTTGAAAGTACCAAGGTATCTTAGCAGGGAAGAGATAATTACAGAAGTAGGTGATTTAGGAGTTTAAGCTGAAAAAATAAATGTTTCTGAAGCTTGTTATTAATTTCAAATGCTGAAGCCAGGATACCATGCCTAGCTGTTGGATCTTCCACTTCTCAAAACAGGTTTTAAATCTTAATGCTATAGACAGGCATTTTATTAAATTGGTGCTAGGTCCTTATTTCAAGTGATGAAGCTTTTGGTATCTGATCAAACCAAAATTATAATGAATTCTCCTTGATCACTCTTCTTCTTCTAAACACTTCAGATTTCGAGGTTGGAATATGAGCAGTAGTTACATATATTTACAGCAACAGTAGTAATTGCCACATTGGCTCTCAATTTTTTTCTGACTTGCTAATGGAGGGACAGGTTACTGCATTCCATTGACTGCCAGGTGCTTGGTCAGTCAGTTGAAAGTTTGCTGGATAAATGAAAACAGGCATGAACTTTTCTATCCTTTCATTCCCAAAGTAGCATGGGGCAAAGCTGGCCTTTGTCCCTTGGCATTGAAGAAGAAGAATGAACTGTCGGGACAGGGAAAATCTACACATGGAATATTTTCTTTAGCATTCCTTTGTAGTGTAATACACACCATGTCTTACTATGTCTAAATTAAATGCACAGCTAAGTATATTTAAGACTCTTAGTGTTACCATCACAGACTTATTTCAGGTTTGTGCTCACAAGAGATTGCATATGCTGAGAATTCTCTGTAGTGCATTAGCAGTTTGTGAATGTAAACAAGGATTGATTTGTCTGAATATTTTTTTTTTTTTTAAAGCACGGTTATATTGAGAAAGGGAATAATATAAAGCAATGTGGTGCTTCATGGTCACCATTAAATGGTTTTGTTTAAAACTGCTGTTTATGAGAATGATAATTTTTTGGTTAATAATGGCTGTATAACCATTATGTATTGCTTTTGCGTGTGTGGCCTTCTAGTTTGGTGGAGGCTTATCCATGTCAAACAAACAGATCACTGCAAGCTGTGTTCCTCCTCTTGTCTTTTTGGACATGTCACTCATGGAATACTTTGTAGTGAACAATTTTATCCGTCTTGTTTTTTTCTTAATGAAATAATATGAAACCCAAAAGTTAAAAAGAACATCAGCAGTTTTTCTGTACTACTTGGTATTTGTGTAGTTTTCCCTAGCAGTTGTTTTAAGGAAATCCTCTTAGCCAAGGAGTGGTTGATGCTTTTAACCAAGGTCACATCATTTATTTTTGTCAGTCAGTTTCTAAACTAGCAAGCAAGAATCTTTCTGAAAAGCTCTTGAACATATATGGACTTCACAGTATTGATAAGACCTGATTAATCTGAATTATTCTAGTGTCCTGGGAATTTTTAATTATCTTGGAATTTGCATCAGGGGAGAGAATGGGAAGATCTGGGAAAGGAGGGAGGTGGTGGAGGAAGTGGAACTATGGTCCCTCCATGGTGGCATTTCCTTGGGCAGGGACAGGGCACTCACCCTCTTCTGCTCATTTCCAATTTCTTCCTGCTGGGTACCTTTGGCTGGGGCAGTGCCTGGGCTTGTTTGCTTGTTAAAAGGTATGGATATACTGGTCTTGCAGCCTGTGAGAATAAATGATGTTTACTCTAAAACAGGAGGCGCTGTAAGTGGTGAGAATCAAATTTATCCTGATGGAGATGGCCATCTTCAGGCAAAGTCTCAGCTGGGTGTGAAGGGTGTAAATGCAGAATATACAGCCCTGAGACAGAGTGCTGGGGGAAGCACATCTACTCTCATCAGATGGGGCTAATGCTGTGCAAGTGATACACAGGGCTCTCTTCCCCTTTTCCCCGCTCCCCTAAACAGACCTGTAATTTCATTTACATTAATTACTGTTGTGTGTGCTTGCTTGGGAGGCAGTATCACTACTAATTAGTAATTAATATTTGCAGTAGAATGCAAGTGAGAAGTTATCACAGGGGAAAGCCTTAGCAAATAGGGCAGTGTCACTTGGAATGGTTTTCCAGCTGAAAAATTATTTAAAAAGATGGTCTGTGTAATTCTGGCAGCTGGTTCCACTCACATGCTATTGACTCTGAAGGACACATCCCTTTATTACAGAAAAACCTAAATAGGGGGATGTCAGTCCACCCTAAACCGTGGTGGGATCCAGCTATTTCAGTCATCCAGGCACCACAAATTTAAGCCTGTTTGGTACAAAGTGGTTTCTCACATCAATTTTCTTGTCTAAATTCAGTTTTCAAGCAAGTTTTATTTAGAACATTTCATGCTCTTCATTATGTGTTCATTATGTAAATCTTGTACTGCTCCTTCGAGAGAATGAATGAACTGATGAGTACAAGTGACAATGGAAGCGATTGACCTCTTTCCTCTCATTACTACCTGTGCTGCACTTTGTCCCTGCTTCTTAGAGCCCCTTCCACACCAGTTATATACAATATAACTGGAATTTCCTTGTCACCTGGTAAAGAACAATTTTCTGTCATCAGGAACATCAGCTGAAATAGTTTTGGAAGGTAAAAATAGGAAGAAGTATTTCCTAGGCAGGTGAAATGAGTAAGCAGCTTTGCTTTTATAGCCAGAAGAGTCATTCTATCATACATGATTCAGGCCCAGCTGAAAATGAAGTTGTATATTATTTTAGAATACATCCATGGAGCATATAAGGATATATATTGGGCTTCCTTTAAAGAAAGAAGTATTGGGAGGGTGAGTGTAGTGATAGTTTGAAGTTACAAAACCCAGACAGCTCATGTGGATAACAAGGAAGATATGGATCGGAGTCAAAATATAGTTGAGGTTAGGTGATTCAAGCCTGCTTATTTTATTGATATTTTAACAGGAAGATAAAAGGTAGTTCAAGGGTAATGCTGTAATCACCTAGTAGCAAGCTATTTGAGAGAAAAGGTTTCCAAGCAGCTATAGCAAACTTGTGTTAAATATGGTTTATATGGTTTTCACAGTCTTGTTCTTAAAGCAGATTTCAGCAGCCACCTTTTTTTAGATATACAGTATGAGAGAAATACTTTAAAAATGTGAAAATTATGAGGAGTTTTAAAAAATGTACAGATTTTATTTTGGAGCCTCATACTGACTAATGCATTAAATTTAGCAACTTAGTAACTCAGTAAATGAACATATTTGAAGATCAACTGCTGGCAATTAAAATTAAACCAGAGGATGTCTGTTCATCCACAGGTATTGATGAAACTATACAGAATAATGAAGTATTGTATTTGCAGTAAGGGCTGTGGGTGATTTGTCTGAAAGCTGAACCTTTGAAAATGGAATAATGGCCTAAAGCATTCTAATTTATGATGCTATTAAACAGAAATCGAAGAAAAAGAAATCCAAGGCCGACTTTTCAGAGTAAGTCTTAAACAGGAGCATAACTTTTTATTGAATTTAGGAGTATAGTTAAACTCAAAAACTACAACCGTTGTTTTTATCCATCTTTCAAATGTATCAGTTTGACCAGCCTCAAAAGTGCTGATGTGACCAGATTTATGCTGAGCCTGAATCATGTGATCTGTTTGGAAACACTAAAAATTATCTTTCAGGGAAGAAACTTGAAATTTTCTTTAAAAAGTTCCTAAGCCCTAGAAATAGGAGCCCCCGTGTGCTGCACGAGGACTGTGGAGCAGTCCCAGCTGGGTGTTATGCAGGATGCAGGTTCCTTCTGCATTGCCCCCTAGCGTTGCCTTTAAAAAAAGAAGCAAAAAACCCACTAAAACAAACCAAATGCAATGGAACTAAAAAGTTATCTGCTTCTGCCTTAGTTTTTTCCCTCACCTCTGTTTATTCCCAATACGTCTGTGTCGTTTAATGAGTTCAACTGCATGCTTCTGTTCCTTATATTCCCTCTTTACTTGGATATGAAGTAAGTGTCCACAACTACAAGTCTTCTACTTACCTTGCCTTTTCCAGGCATCTTTGTTATAGCCATGGCTTGACTTACAGGGATTTCCTCTCTCTGTTTCCATGCCCTCTCCTTTTCTTTGTGTTACACATAGATATGTATTCAGCAGAGAATGGTGTCCTTCCTATTCCTTGTCATGTTTCAGACTTTTCAGTCGTGAAAATCTGTGGTTTTGCTAAATGAAAAGATGTCTTTACAATGAAATATTTCACTCTGAGCTGTACAGCCAGCCTTTGACTTCTATATTCGCTCCCAGTTCTGCTTTTAGGTGTTGGCTACGATAAGATCTTGAAAACAAAATTAAGATGTGGCTCATCGCTTTGTTTTTCACTTCTGTACACATACATATGGATTTGTAAGGAAGATCCATTGTGGCAGAACATGACCCTAATGTCAAATTAAATGCAAAGCAGGCAGGGCCTGTTTGGAGGGTCAGTCAGCAGCCCTTTGTGATGACCTTGACAGGAAAAGAGCTCCTGTGGGCTGCAGCATCAAACTATTCCCTGTAGTGGAAACTCAGAGTGAGAAGAAAACAGCACAAATTCTGCCTAGTTTTTGGAGTGGGTGTTCTTATCATCAGATTGCAAAGCATGGTATTTACAATACATAACTGTAAACTAGAGTTAAACATGGCTCATTTTCTGGAAATCATATTTAATGAAAGGGACCTATCTACTTGACACTGGTAGATTGCCTCCAGTGCACACCAACAAATGTCAGTGGCAGTCAGAAAAAGGAGGTTAGCACTCCAGAAAAATTTGAGTATGAGGCAGGCAAGCTGGCTGCCTTTAAAAAGAGGAGAGATACTGCTCTGTGTTTTGGCAGGCCATGCTGTGCAGGAAGAGCGGTGCTTTCCTGACCTGTAAGGCTGCTGGCTGTGACTCCAACTGCTGTCAAGGGCATTGTAGAAAAGGAGTTATAGGCACTAACCAGCTACCCTAGTCCTTGTGCCTTTTAAGGTCTTCACCATTTATTAAAATTACCAAGAACAGTTTGGTAGTAGGATGGGGCAGATGGACAAGAGCCATCTGTTCTCACAGTGCTCACCTCACTGCTTTTGTTAGTGCTTTCTCTTCTTTTGGGTCTTGCACATACTTTAAATTCTATCATTTGCTTTGTAGTATGCTCCAAAATAGAAGGGAAATCTACCTGTAAAGGTTGTGGGTAAAAAATGGTCGTGATATCCCTTGCAGTCCTTTTTTCCTCAGTCATATCTTAGTCAGCAATGGATTTTAGACACTGCTAGATTATAGTATTCTCTGAGGTTTAAGGTCTATATAAAAACATTCATACTAGTAGTAAGATTGCTTACAGCAAAATTCCAAGTTTGGAAATAAATCTGTGTGCTGCATCTTGGGTCTTTTTCTCACCTTCTGAATTTCCTGTGAGCACACTGAGAAATCAAAATGACAAGATCACAATTGATCCCAATCTTAGTGGTCCTGGAATAATGTCCTTTTCTCATCTTGTCCAAATCTCTGTAGGGTAACCTGAAAGGACAGCAAATTTCAGTAGACAGTATGAGTACATTGAGTTACTAATGTCAGCATCTTTTCTTTGTAGTCATTTGAGCTTTATGTAGGGTTGACATGTTGCTTTTTTTTTTTTTTTTAATCTTGACAGTACTACTGATTTTTATTGAGTAAAACTTCATGGAAACAGGAGTTCATGCTCTTGTTCATTTTTCAGAAGTCCTAAGTTTGAAAATAAATAAAGGGATTGAGATAGGCACATAAAATACTTTGGGGAGTTTGTACAGTCAGTCCAATGGAGAGTGCTGGAAAGATGAGGGGAAAAAGCCCCCAATACTTAAGCATTTTCCTGTTATCCAGTATATCAACTCTTTAATTGCAACTCAAAATCCACACAATAAGTACACAATAACACTTTGCCTGTGAGATTGTAACAGATAGTTAGAGGGCTTTGTCAAACGCAGTTACTGTTTTGTCTTCTGATGTTTGCTACTTCTGCTTGAAGCTATTCCACAGCTGGGGGGGACAGGACTCGTTCTAAAAAAGGCAACAAAATGTTAATCTACGTGGGACTGGATTGTGGTGCAAAATATTAAAAAAGACTGTTAACTACTGTTTAATATTTGGAATGCTAAAGGGATACTGTCAAGTAGTCTGATGAAACAAGAGTATACAATAATTTCTCCAAAGGTTTCCTTTATGTGATGTAGGAGATGGTGGGCAGAATCCAGGTCTGTAACACAGGTTGTTGAAAGTGAGCACCCAAATCTTTGCCCCTTACACCTGCCATCACATTTCCAGTCAAAGCTCCATAATTAGCAAAAAAACTAGAGTAGTCCAGACTCTCACTAAAAATTTTGGTTTTTTTTTACTTTACTCCTGTGACAAGGATTAGTATTCAATAGATCTTTGTCTAAAGCCAAAATTTTCAGAAGGCAAACTAGGAGCAGAGATTAGAGTGCTCCAATTCTCAAGTGCTGAGCACTCAGCAGCTTCACTGGAGAGTGGGAGTTGCTTGTCTGTTCAGCAGTTTTAAAATCAGGCTACTTGTTTAGCCCAACTTAGCCTGTGAGGGTTTTTAAATGCATTACAGCACACTTCTGTGAATGACTATTAACAATGCCATTATGCAATTCTTTGCCATTCACAATGATAGGCACACTGCAGAGGGCATGCCGAGATAAATCCCACAAAACTAGGGACAGGTTTATAATTAGAGCATGGGGGAAGGGAGGAGAGAAAGTTGTTATTTGGAACATATTTTCACTTTATGTCTTTATTTCTGAAAATGTGTGATATGTCCATCTGGAGCTAAGCAGTATCTGTGCTCAGTCTGTTGGGAAGAGCATGATGGAATGTTCTGGCAAATCCTCTTCTCACAGCAGCTTCCATCCCTGGAGTAGCTCTCCCTTTGCTTGGTTGTACCAGTCACTGTCTCATGAACTGAATCAAGATCTCAGTTGCAGTTAAGAGATAGTCATGCACAGGATAGAGGCTGAAATAATCAGTCAGTGTTGGCTGGGTTTTTCTTTTCAGGAATTTTAGCAATTTATTTTTTTTTAAACCACTATTACATGTGGTTTTATAAGTGTTTTACTTTTCATCTCATTACTGGGGTGTGCATTTCAGCAGAAAAGAATAGTCTCTTAAAGGCCTGGGTATTTAGCATATGAAGTGTATTTAAAGAAATCTACCCTAAGGATTGCATATGTGAACTGTTCCCACTTTATAATCATGGTGTCCAATGTATAATGAAATGAAACTGCAAAAAAAAAAAATCAATTGATTCTGCAGGTTAATTAGGGCTAAGGATGGAAGTGCCCACTTATTGAGGGCTGTACAGAAGTGAGTAGCTTTTTGCATTATTTTCTCATATTTCCTAACTAAATAACTTCCTGATGCTGCATTAATGACAATTGTAAATGAGTCTGTAGTTTATGCTGAGATTGATGGGGGCTGTTAGTGATCAGTACAGTGCAAGTTCTGTGGTTGCACTGTGGTCTTTACCCCAGTGTTGGCATTTAAAGTGATGCCACCTTGTGCTTAGTTACAACTGATAAACTATAAATGTGATGTTGGATCAGAATATTTGAGGAGTATTTCCAGTGCTTTTGAGACCGAGGCAGTGGCAAGGTACTGACAGCATAGGAGGGTTGACTCTTGACCTGGACCAAACCTTGAGGGGGGTCAGATAGAGAAATCCTGACTTCTTTCCTGGTCAGAATTACTGTGTTTCCTTACAGCCAATGTGCAGAATAACCATGTGAAATTTTAGCAGGCTCTTGTCTAAACTGAAGTTGTGAAGAGATGAAAACAATTGTGTTGCAGGATTGAGACTGTCTTGAAACTGTGTAGTCTGATTAATTTTATCTTTGGAACATGTGCACCCCAGTGGGATTTTTGAATAACCTTTAGATTTTTTCATTAAGTTAATGCATATTAATTCATGGCAGAATGAATCATATCTTGATTCATATTGTACACTGCTTGGATTTAGTCACTAATGCAGAAGTTGAAGTGGTCCAAAAAATAAGCAAATGTCATCTTATTCACTCAATATTATTGTTATAAATGTCTTCTAAGGTCAGGTTTTCATATAATGACAGTATGATGCAAATAAACACATCATTTTCAGTCCTTTAAAAAAAAAATTGAAAGAAAAATGACTCTTTATCCCTAACCAGGAAACATCTCTAGAATATTATATCATCAAGAATAAAATAAATACAGAGCTACTATTCTAACTGTGATTCAACACGAGACAGAGCCAATCTGGCCTTCTCTTGCTTCCTGGAAAAAAGAAAAATCAAAACCAAACAAAATATCCCCACAAAAAAACCCCTCAATACAACAAGGATGGGATGGTGTGAACATGTGGATTTCCATCTTTGCTTCAGTCTTTGCTCAGAAGAATATTGTTCATGGAAATCAATGAATTGTGAGGAAAGTATGGAAGAACTGAGTCCTTTCCTGCATCTGACTACATTGTTTCCTGTACTAAAGCATTACCAAATCCAAACCTCAGGTGACTGTCTTATTTTCATTGCAGAAATTGATTGTACTATCCATAGTTCACAGCATGAGTTTAAATGATGGTTGTCTACAACAGCTTTATATGTGTGCCACTCATGTAAAAATAAAATTGCTTTTGATAGGATATATGATGTGTATCCTAAGGTACAATGTTTTGTGTTTGCTCTTCCACCTTCAGTTAGTATTTGAAGCTCTTCTGGTTTTGGGGTTTTTGAGGTTTTGTGGGACCTTCACACTTCACCTGAATTGAACAGAAGCTGTTACAAGTCCGTGCTTGCTAAAACTCAAAGCTGATAACAATGTTATCAGTGATTTGAGGAGGGAACAGAAGGGAAGGGAAAAAGAGGAGATTTTTGGGGCATCTGCCTTGAAAGTGGGTTATCATCTAAACCTGACATGTCATTGCCTTCTGTCATCTATATTTATTGCAGTGAAAAGTGGAGACATGCTGCTTCCAAACCCAAATTTGCCATTCACTTCCTTTGTACTTGTTCTGAATGGGTATAAACAGTTACCAAATCTACAATGCACACAAGAGTTGGCACCTCAGTGCTGGTGTTTGCTGCCCCAGTTGGGGGAGTATCTGGAAACAAGTAATCATAAAAGCAGAGGCAAGGTCCTGTGAGAAGGTACAGCTTTTCAGGGCAAGCTGTAGTTGTTTGTAAAGTATAAATATCTGGAAATGCAGATATGTATGTGGGGGGGTTATCCATTCAACAATCACTGTAATTATACCTTCATTTCCTTTTTATAATTGTATTCACTGGAAATTAATAGGGTCAGTAAAACTGTTTACAACTATTTTGCTGCAGTATTTATGTGCCCTCATATCTGAGCTGTCCATTAAAGTTAAAAGTGAGGATTCAGCAATGAAGAGAGAAACAACCACTCACTGTATGCTGAGAAATCTGGAGTTTCCCCTGCACTTTTTTGATTCTATAAACACCCAGAAAATACTAGCATGCTTACAGTCAGGACCTCTTATGACCTGTAAACATGATATGAGGGTGTATAACAACAGTGGGTTTAAACTCAGCTGGTAGTTCATCCGGTGAGGATTTACATTTTTGACTTATCTCCAGCACTTCCGTTGCTTCATAGGGACAGGGTGTGATTCTGAGGCAATGCAGGCTGCAGTGAAAAGTGGTAACCAAAGTGCATGACTTAGCCACTCTTTCCAGGTGTTGTATTTATAGTATAATACCAATGGTTTGTTGAATTTCTAAATAGTGCTGAGTGAACTACAGTAGTTTTGGGGAATTACGTGAGTTATGTACTTGGACATCTGTGTTAAGAATTGCTCTATATTGATTCTTTCTCAGGAGAGTTCTTCATAATCTTTATTTTAAAACCACACCCCATAGAACTTTTCTTAAATGACAAGTTACTGAGGCCCAAGTGGCTTTTAATTTAAAATGTTTTGTAACTCTGTGAGGAATTTAAAGATAGGAATCCATTTTGGTTGACTATGACAACTTAGCTTTGATTTTTTTGCTGGAAAATGTATGCATCTCCCTGCTGAACAGATGATTGGCACTTCACTAATTTTAAGTAATTCAAATAATTACAGCAAGCAAATTTATTCAGTAGCGTGATCCATTGCCAGGATAAGCATTAGCACTAATGGCTATCTCAGCAAAATCTTGTGTGGCACCACAAAATGGCAGTGCTGGCAGCCTTTTTTGTGATGAATTATGTTGTGAAAAATGCATCCTCATGGAGGAGCAAGAAAGGTATGTTCCATTTCAGTTGAAATTTAGGAGCCAAACCCCAGGTGCATAAACCCCCCTGCAAACTGTGACATGTATTAGCTGCACTGTAGTGATCTCTCATGCAAATTTGCTGGGTTTTGAGTTGCACACCTATGTAAAGCCACAGTGCTGGAGGCAAGATGTGGCTGGAAGGGCTTGGCAGTGATCTCAGCCCTCAGCATGGTATTTCTAGTGTGCAAATGTTCTCATCTCCTGTAACAGCCAGGAAGTCTGACGATGTTCCCTGGGGTTTGTTTCCCTCCTCTGACATGACACCAAGAGGCTGATCCTGAATGATCTTTTCTGTGCTTTGTAGCACAGGATTGTTGTACAGCTAGTAGTGCATGTCCTCACACTTGCTAACTTTAGTACAGCTGAAGAACTGTAAATAAAAAATAGAGCAGGTTTTTTTTTTTAGGAATTCCAAGTATATTGGGGGAATGTACAGATGGAAGCCTGGTCCCTTTGACATGGTGGTATCAGCAAAATAATCCGTGTGAGCTGCCGGAAAGATGCAAGCTGGAGGGTGTGATTGAAGCCTGACCTTCCAGAGTGAGCTTAAAGGAGTGTGTTCAACAGAGAGTACAAACACAGCAGTTACCATTCTTATCTGCTCAACTTGCTCTATAATGAAAGCTTATAAAGCTTGAAAAAAGAAATAATAATAGAAAAAAAATTAGACCTTTATTTACTTGTGTATTCATTGTAATTTGTTTATTTTGGCTACTGGCTGTTGATTATGTACAATTCAAGTACAAGAACTTTGGGGAAACAGTATTTCAGTAGAATATCTAAATATAGACAAGTGTTTTTGCTAGAATTATGATCTACCAAAATAAATGATCTCATTGCACACAGACACAGAAATATTTATGATCTGTGATGGAATGCAAGATGTATATTGTTCAGAGTAGCAGCTATTTCATCTATTAGGATACCTCTGTAGCGAGGCAGCCTTAATGTGTGAAGAAACCATGTTACAGGAATTTTATCTTTTTCTCTCCCTTTGCTCTGTATATAAAAAAAAAAGACATTTCCTTTAGGTTTTGATTATTATTTTTCAGCTGTTTGAAGTCCTTCAACGAATTGCACAATTATGTGTTACAGAAATGGAGGAAAATACTTTCAAGTATAAATGCCATTATCTAACAGGCACAGACAGTTTGGCTGTTCTGGTTACTATGGTGAGAGCTGGGGAGGGTGCCTGTAGCACATCAGTCTCCATGTTGTTCAGGCAGACTGTTTTTAATTTCCCAGGATTGTTTACGAGCTGTAATATTAATCTATTTGTATCCTCTTTCAGCACTTCCTTTGCTTTGCAGTGTAAGCCCCTTAATATAGATTGACTGGGGAAGAACAGATTTGTCCTCCTTGCTGCCTGTCTGGAGTGCCCTGTGTGGCTGGAGAGCCGGGCTCTCCGGGGAAGGATGACCTAATATGCCGCAGGCAGGAAGCAGAGCTGATTAGTCTGCCTTGAGAGATGCCACTGCAGGGTGTGACTGGGGTATTATAAATCTGCTCAGGAACCTTTGCTTTTCTTGTAGAGATGACCATAGAAACACGCACAGAAGAAAAAAAAAATCTGAGCACATACTCATCAATGTTTGGTTACTTATTGGTATGAGCATATGATAATTCCTTCCACATTACATGATAGGGATTCTCCATTCTATTCTGGGTTCCTGAAGTCAAATGACATTTCCCCTTCCCCCCACATAGAAATGTTTTTTTTTTCACAAAACAGACTAATCCTCCTGGTAGATCTAATAAGGAACCCACCTCAAGACAGTGTGGAAATTCTGTACTTAAACCACTGTCTGCTCAGGACAGAAATTTGAACTGAGAGAAGCTCTTGGCTGGTGACTGGGAGATGTGGGGTTTCAAATCCCTTCACAGAGAGGAGGCTGAGTACTTGTCTTTCTTAAATCCTCACAAGTAGGACATGGAGCTATAAGGCCAAAGGGAGAAAAGGCAAAAAGAGCATGTCAGTATAGCATGATGATTATTTTTCCAGCTGAATTACTTGTCAAATTCAAAATGCATCTGTAATCAGGCTGAAACAGCCTTTTCAAATGACATTTCTGTATATTGGATAAATAGATGCATATATTATTTCTGATGACGTGGTATATATGGCATTATTGCCTTTAAGAGCATAAACGTATTTAATATTACTGAATTATTATTACCAAATCTGATCATCTGAGTGCTTCCATGGCACTACTGCCTTCATTTGTTTTTATTTTTTTTTAGCAAATTTACCAAAAACTTAGCATTTTGTTTTAGTTGCCAAATGCAGTAATGATAGCAAAGTCAACTACCACCAAAGTGAAAAATAGGTATTACTTGGTTATTTGTTAAACAAGAGGTTGTTCTTCACAACGCTGACCCGAGCTCAGATGTCACAGTTTTGAACTAGCTAGCTTACCATCTTGAGTCTACTAGCACAAATCTGTGTTTGCAAGATTGGACTTTGAAATAGAGGTGATAGGGCACAGAAATGGAAATAGGGCAGATCTCCTAGGAGAACAGAGGAAGGAAAAATGACAAGAGAACACAGGAAGCCTAAAGTAACAGGGCATAGGCAATAGACTGGGGTTGGAGGATCAGGGGAATACAGGAGTGACAAGAGGACTCTGATCAGCAAAAGGAAGCTTGGAGAGATGATGTGGAAGCAATAAAAACACTCCAGTTTGCAATCAAAACCGAGAGGCAAAGCACTGGGCAGCACAGAGAAACGTTAAAATTATGAACAAATTTGCATTCCATCTAGATTGATGTGAAATGTAGGATACTACTTGCTCTGTCTTACACCTGAGTAGTATACATCATGCATAAGACTTACTAATTCTCTACTACAGTGTTTTAAAGTGGCCACTGATAAATGTCTGTACTGCTGCAATAAGGTGTAGTTTCAATGTGTGTGATTTCAACTTGCAGTGCCTGACTCAGGGTTACACAGTAACCAATAGCCAGAATATCTAAATTCCAGTTTTGCTACAATTCCCAGGGCTTCAAAATTTTGGGTACCTTGCTTGGTCTCTTGCACTTGAGATCTTGGGTAGAGTAGTTTAGAGTTGGTGTAGTACTACTTGTTTCATTGCCAATCACAAATAAAGCTGGGCATAAACCCAAGAAGGATCAATTTTTAGTCTTGTGCTGTAACTTCTGAACCACTTTCATATACAGTATAACCAACTAGCAGAGATGCTCCATGGTTGGCAGCTTCAGAGGTGGTACAGTATTTAGTCTTTAATTGGGTTGTAAGAGTATACTCTGAAAGCAGTTGACTGTGTATATTTGTAGTCTAGTGAGAATACAATTTTAACAGTAGCAAGCCCCTTATAATTTAAATGTCACCACTTAGGTACTTTTGATCCTGTGAAGTCTGCAATAAACAGGCTGAGTTGAGTAAGCAAAAGGATAGCAGAGTGGAAAGAAAACTGGTCAGGGGGATTTCTGGCTGTTATTTAGCCAAACTGCAGCAACACAGAATGAGGCCAGCCAGGGAGACTTTTCAAGCACTGATGTGTTTCATAGCATAAGCTATCAAAAACTGACACCATTTCAGGATTAGCAGCCAAAAAAAGCTGCTGCATGTACTCAGAGTGTATTTAGTTACCTTGCTGTATCCCTGCTATGGCAGGTTAATACTTTAATTCATAATGCCTGGCTTCCCCGTGTTGTCTTCTCTTGTAGGTTCCACCATTTGTGAGGCAGTGGCACTGATGGGATTAAGCCTGGATGTTAGTTATCTTCCATCACTTTCATCTCAAAAATCAATCTGGAAATGCTAGCGGATGGTCTTTTCAGAGGGGAAGAAAAGTTAAATGAAAAATGTGAAACTCCTCAATTTGTTCAGTGCACTACTTCCCTTTGCATTTTATCTTTCAGTGGAGTTTTCAAGGGGAAAACTAACATATTTAAACCAGTTTAGGATAATCTATGCTCACCTCTTAGAATGCCTCGGTTAATGAGCACATTTTTCTCAGGACCGTGGTGAGATAGGTCTGTTTTTCAGCTGAAAAGTAGCAGTGGTGGGAAAAAATGATTATTGAGGGAGTTACTCTTAGAACTCCTGTATTCATGAGTTTGAATTTATGCAAATAGAGACTTAAGACTGGAAGCTTCTGCATGAAATCACTGATGACAAGTCATCAATGCTTGTTTTGTCCTTTTTAAGACTCTGCATCGTGTATCTGTCATTGAGTTTTACCCTGGAAATATAGGAGAAGCATAGCTGATGGTAAACATGTTTATCTGATGAGCTAAATCAATAGCATCCACTTAAACTGTCACAGATGTGCTAATAAGCATGGGTTGCTGTAGATTTTGCAGATTTTATGTATAGTTTTGAAGCTTTTTATGTGACTAATACATATGTATTTTCTTATTTAAAAGAATCGGGTGTATTAACACTGGAAACATTTTGAAAATTACTGGCTTCCTTTGGAGACGTATAAGTATGGAAATATGGGAGAGGATGGAAAGAGTAATTTTGTTCCCTCTGACTGGTAATTTGTCAGATGTAAAGGCTTCAAAGAAGACCCTGCTCACTGGAAACAAAATCTGCTGCTCTCTCTTCACATTGAAGAGCACTTAGTGTGAAAACTTTCACACTATGTTGTTCCATGTGCCATGAACGTGGTACAGGGAGAAACACACTTTATTAACGCTTTGCAGTGTTTGTGTATTCAGGAACAATTTGCCCATCCTCTCACTCCTCTGCCTTGCTTCTTCTGCATGTGGCTCTTCAGTATTGCACACAATTCCAGTGCAGTTTCAATGTAACACCTCTCTTTCCTCAATGTAATGTTTTTCGATACTGTTCCTAGAAGAGGTTTGAGAGCTTAAATAGTAACTCGGCCTCGTTTTTCATTTACACATCTCAAAGCATGCCATTTAATCCGAGAGGCATTTTAGGTGCAGGAAGCTAATCTTAGCCTTCCTGTTTGGGGAAAGTGGCTTCTCTCTACAGCAACACGTGGCCTGTGAGCAGTCCCCAAGTGGCTGATGCGCCGGAACTTAAAAGCTCGTGGTGCTGTAGGTGTGATGGCTGCTGAGGAACTGGAATTACCAACTCTGAATTGCAGACCTCACTGAGGCTCTCTGAGACACTGGGGTATGAGGTGGAGGGAGCTGACACGTGCTGTCAGTGTGGAGGAGAGGCTGCCTTGCTCCCTGGACAAAGGTGGTTCCCGATCTTACATGCATTAGCTTTGTGGGGGCCCAGCTACTTCCAACCACTTATTCCATGAACATGAGCTGGGCAGTACATTCAGGAATATTCAGTGTTAGAGAGACGTTTTCCCCCTAACTCAATCCCACTATGTCCCTGTGTGGTCTTACTGGGTATGGGGCTCCAGAATGGGAAGAAGACAGGAGGTCCTGTAGTATTTTGTCAGGTATGTGTTTTTCTGCTGCTGTTTCTGATGTGATTTTGTAAAAGCTCAACTTAGTTTTGCAGAAATGTCTTCGGGTTTGCCCATGACAGAATAAACTGTAGGAATAACATTGATGCACAAGCAGGGTGTTGCTGCACAGACCCTCTCCCTCTGTCAGTCCCACAAGTAGGATTTGGGAATGGGTTTCTCCACCTTTGCTATGCAGTAAAGTGAGTGGAGATGAGAGATTTGTGGCTGCATAGAAGAAGGGCTGTATTCCTGCCTGGTTTTGTCCCCACTTTCAGTATGAGGGGATAACAGGCAGAGAGGGAATGCAGGCTTCCAACTAACACAGGCAAGTGTTCCTAATAGAGTGGAGGGACATTTCCATTTTGTGTTCCAGTTAATTTTCAATCATGTCCAAGCAAAATGAAGGAAGTTCACAAAGAGTCCAACAGTGAAAAAGCAATTTATGACAATCTAAGAAATTGAAAAATCCAATTCAGTTTTTGTTACCAGTTAAAGCTGAAACTGTTTAATTTGAAAAAGAAATAAAACATAGCTCTGTCTTATCACTCCAATTACTTTTGCATTATTTCAGTTGATTTTAAAGCTGAGAGAAAGGGGAGGGAGTGCGGGGGCACTGTCTCTGTTTACTGCACAGAAACTCTTAGTTCTCTTAATGTGTTTAAATAAGCAATTACACTGTAGGGAAGAAATATAATGGTTTAATGCAAGATGTCTTGGAGCTCCTTCAGCCTTTCCCTTTGTCTCTTGTAAGGAGATGAATTGCTCTTTTCTTCACAGGAGGCATTCAGCCTGCCAAAAGCTGCTAATTATTTGTTGTCTTGGTTGTCTTTTGCATAGGTGCCATTCACTGGACAGTCATCATGAAATGCTAAATGTCAATGCAGGATAGTCCTAGGATGTTTTGGGGAGAAAAGGGCCATGTGTTTGTAGTGAGAAAGCAGTCAAGAAAGGAGAGGCAGTTTGAAAAATAACAGCCCTCAGTTCCAGTTGCTGTTTCAAGATGTAAAAGAGTAGATGAGAAATTCCCGCTTAATGAAGTATAATTGGAAATTGTTTCTCAATAATAGTACAGAATCCACAATTACAATCAAAGCCCTTTTATGCTACAGTCTGCTCTAGGTGAGGACCTGGTCCTTGTCTTCAACCTTTTCACCATCTAAATGATAAGAAATTGGGGAGCAAATCATGATCAAGGAGAGCAGAACAACTGTGATGGTTCCATGTGTCTCTCAATTTTACCGTTTAATTATTTTTCTTTTGCATAGAAGACACAAATTTGGAAGGCCTGTTAGGATGGAGGCAATAATAATGGTAACAAAAAGGGAAAGTAGGGAGAAAACCTGTTTGTGGAACAACCAGAGGTCAGGAGGAGCAAATGGTCACCCAGCAGCTGGAAGGGCTTGGAGTTCAGCATAAACTGGCCACGGTGGCACTGGTGTGATGCTGGTGTTCTGAAAGGCTGAGAGCAGCTCTGCTTCCTCCAAAAGGCACAGGGTTTTGTCAGGGCCTTTGAAGGGAGTCTGTAGGATGAAGAGGCTCACTATTTTTATTTTTTTCTCCTGATCTTCTATGCAGTTTCTAGGCAAATGCCTGCTCCTGCTGACCCAGCAGACCTTGACCTGATCTCCAGAGCCCCTGGGGGAGCTCTATACTTTCTGTCAGCAGCGAAGTTGGAAATAGATGGTAGACAGAAACTTTGCCCATATTGTCATTACTGTAGCTTTTCATATGAAATCTTACATTACCCCTACTTGAATTGCTTTCTGGCTATAAACTGAAAAGCAAGCTGTTTCCCAAGCTGTGACCAGTGAACCAGTAGCTATTAGGAGAATGGAAGTAAGTAAGTTCTTAAAGCAATGACACTTTCTTCCTTACTGTAAATAAATTGGAGTTGACTGCTGCAGCGGTGTCCTTGTGTTTGTATTTCTATGCAAGCCTTTTGCCAGGTCTCTCTAGAAGTACCACAAGCTGAGTTTGATGTATATAACCATACTTGTTGGACATGCTGTGGAGTTTCCCAAATACTCTTTGCAACTTCCAGAACATTGTGATGTGGGGAACTGAATCTGTGCGGCTTAGTGACTTTTCTCAACTTTCACTGTCTTCTCGTTCTTCTCTTCTCAAATAATTAACTTTTAAAACTCCATGTGCATGTCTGCACAGAGTGGAGCAGACAACTGTGTGTTCAGTCTGATCTGGCTGATGAAAACCAGTTGTAGTGTGGAAGTTCTGCAGCCATGTTAGTAAAGTGCTGCACCTGGAAGTCTGATGTAACTTTTGAGTAAGCTTTCTGTTTCAGCATACTTTCTACCATTGCCTTCAAACCATACTTCTGGCAAAATACTTTGGCAAAGGTGCCTGGCAGGTGAAGGTGGTGTGTTCTTTCTTCAGGTGAAGTTCACTTGATTTATGCAGAGTTCTTAACTGACTCGTTCAAAAAATATTTGCCAGTGACATCATGCAGTGAATAATGGGTCACCTTTTATTTATAGTGCCAGTAGCATGAATCTCACCTGCAGAATGCTTGTATTGCTGAACTTAACTTGCTTGCTATTGTATAAAAGTAAGCATGAATAACAGTCTAAGTAACTCAGAGACACTTGATAACATCACAGAGAACTGAGATATGGAAACATGTAATTGCCTATTAATCTACACAGAATCAATAACATGAAAATGAGACATGAAGCACAGGAAATAAAAAAAATTCCCCAGTGATTTTTCTCGCATGTGGGAATGTACATTGTGTTGAAAATGAAAGACCTAGATAAGTTGTTTTTCCTAGTGGGTTGCAAACACTAGTTTATTTTCAAAGGACTTCTCTAGCAAAGTTAGGGTGAAGGTACTCCAAGTGATGGAAATTCAAATCCAAGTAAATTGCAGGGCTCTTCCAGAATAGCATTTTTCATTGCTGTGTGTTGTGCTTCCATTAATAGTAAAGGTCAGTTCTTTGAAAAACTCTTCAGCAGATTTTCTCGGTTTTTTTTAGCTTCCCCCACCTGCACTAGTCTTCCCAAAACAACTTCCAGTGTACTCATATAATATTCCTATTCAGTCTAGTTCATCAATATTGAATATTACCCTTCTAGGCTTCCTACAGTGTCAAAATAAATACTTCCTTTCCTATAGCTTATGAATCCAGGTAACCATGGCAAAATACAATCAATAAATTAGAGGTCCCCACTGTTAGTGTGCTGCACAATTGTGCATTTCACAATAGCACAAAAGCACAGGTGCTTTGTATTTCATACCATCCCAGCAGGACTGTTGATGTGGATAAATGTTCAGGGCCAAATTCATCTTTTTGGGAGTGTTTAGCAGGAAGATTGTTGTAAACTCAGGTATAGAGATGTCTGAGTCTAATTTTTGCAGTATTCTTACACTGTTGTCCACCTGAAATGAGCACACTCTTTCTGTCTGATGCCTTCATGATCAAAACTTCTGAGATGAGTACAGCATCTGCCAGGGCTCCAGCTGGCTTCAGATATTAGGGACAATACCTGGCAAGCATTTCAGTAGTTTCCAGGATCTGTACAGCATGCTTAAGTTATCTGAAATTCATGAATTCGTAGCACACGGAGCTAGGAAGAACCATGGTGATTAAATTCTTCCACAGCATGAGGCAGAGAATTTCACTCTGATTTCTTTAGCTAACTTCATAATTTGTAGTTCAACAGAAGTATGTTTTTTTACAAAGGTGTTTGATTTTGGTTTTAAAACTCTCCAAGTATGTATTATACTTTTTAATCATTCTCTTCCACTAAATAATTCCCTTAAGTATCCATTGGGGGTGGCTTGTTTTGTGTTCTGGCATTACTGTAATTCATTATGATGTTTTTGTGCTTGCTGTTTAATGAGGTTGACTTGGTATTTATTGAAATAATTGTGGGATATATAACTCTTGTGAATGCCAGTTCCATGAGGTAAATTTTGGTACTTCTGGATAAAGTGCCAAGAGTTGTCTTGACGCCAAATTCTACTTCATAGAAAACAACGTCTGTGTTGTGATGAAGGGGTACTTCCTTTCATGAAATAAGTAGTGGATCAAAAGCAATCTCTTTGATTTTTATTTTTTTTCTCAGCTGTGGAATTTGCTGGAACTCTACCAAAAGCAATAGAAATTATTTTAGTGAAGAAAGTATTAAAATTACTATAGAGCCACTGTATCTCTGAAAAAGAATTACTGAGAGAGAAAGTATAGGAGGAAAAACTTTGACAAATGTGCAAAAATTATTCTTTTCATCAAATTTTGAACTGTGTTTTCTATCAGTCTTCTCAGGTGACTGTTGCTGTCAGTATGTGCAGCACATGCCCGTGAGTTTTGGAGAGTCCTTTAAAACCCCTGCATTACATTTTCAGTCTTTACCTTTACAAACTGTCCTTAAGAGATGCCTGTTAATAAGACATTAGGTTTGCTCAGAAACCCTTTGGGACTCAGACCCAGTGCAGTGATCATGTGGAAAAACTGATCCCAGCCACATCTTTATCTTCACTCTTTTCATTTGAATACAACCATAGCAACTGCTTCCAATGATTTTTTAAATTTTTTTTTTCCCAGAGTCCTGACCTAGAGATACCTAACCAAGAATGAAGAGAAGAGATAGGCTGTGGGTGGGGGATATCTGTGACATGGTCAGATGAATTTCTGCTAAAATGCAAATTAATGCTCACTGTATCAGGGATTTAATTGTGAAATAAATTTTCTTCTTTCCCAATTTCTCGTAATACCAGCTTGTCAAAGCCTTGCATAAACTAAAGTTGGAACCATCTGCAATTGCTGAGAAATTAAACTCCAGGAGATAAGCACTACATTGTGTTTTTGTTTGTACATCTGTTATTGCTATGGGCCTTCACAGGATTATTGGGCAGAAAAAGTATTTCATTTTAGCCAAACAGTAAGGACAGACACTTTTCAGTCCTAGTTGCTCACTGTGAATTGGAATGAATGCATTTTCCTCTAGAAAAGCATTTGCTGACTTTTTTTTTTTCTGACAAAGTAGTTATATATGGAGTGAGTTTCTGTTTTCAGGAATTATTCAGGGTTTTCTTTGGTTGAGTTTTTGATTGTGTGTTTTTTTTGTTTGGTTGGTTTGTGGGGTTTTTTTTAGTGGTTTTTTTTTTTGTTAGGGGTTTTTCGTTGGGCTTTCTATGGGGCTTATTTGCTTTTACCCTGGCTTACAGCACTCATGAGCTGCCAGCCCCTCTCCTAGGAGAATAAAATGTCATGTCAGGTTTTGTTAATGGAGCCTTTGAGTTTTTCCTGTCTCTGTGTGAACATGTTTGTGTGTGATTAAAAAGAATGTATAGGGTGGATGTGTGTTTTAACTGCAGCTTATCTTAACTGTTAAACAGCATGAGATCACTTAACTATGGATGGAATTTTTTATTTTTTTTTTTAAACAGCTGCCTCAGTCATTTCCAGTTTTAGTTGGTTTTATCTGATTGCAACACAGTGGGTTAGAGATTTTTTTTTGCTTCCAACAGCTGTGGTCAGGAGTGACGTATGTGACCCCCAAGTTACTTTCATGAGGTGAGCAGTGTTCATGTTCTATAGATAACCCTGCTCCTAAAAGTAGAATAGAATTTTCAGGCAAATGCAAGTCTTCCTCTACTGATGAAAGTTGTTTCCAAAAAATATCATGTGCCAGTTTAAATGTTAAAGGTTGGGGGTTTTGTGCCTAGAAGTTTTCTAGACATCTGTTATTTCTCAAAAAGTCCTTGTTTCTTAATAGTTAATTGCAGGGCGTAGGAAATGGTGCCTGAAAGGTTTAGTAGATCCTTTTATAGATTTTGAGATGTAAATGGAGCAAAGGGGCAAATCATAATATTAGCATTCCCCTTTGTATAGACAAAAACTTCCCAGCTTGTGAGCTGTGGGACAAGAGAAGTTGGTGCACGGAGACTTGACGAAATAGCTCCTGACTCTTCTGAGGTGTCTGGACCCTCAGCTGAATTGCTGATGCCTCTGTTGACAGCTCCTTCCCTGCACACCAGAGATCGTCGGAGTCCTTTTCAGACTGTTTGTGTGGAATGTGTGGAATTATTGGTTTGCTGATGAGATTGTCTTACTGCGTTCGGTGTGATGATTTTTTTCAGTTTCCTGTTTATTGTATCCAAGAGAAAAAATCAATTTTTTTAAATTTAGATAACTTTTTTAGCAGCAGAGGGTAACTATCATCTGGAAAACAGAACTCGGGACAACGGGGTTATAATGTAAGAGCGGAGTAAAACTGATGCATAATTTGACTGCAGATTTATGGAGTGGGGGCTGATGATGTGTTTCCCTGAACGGTATCTGGTTTTAATTTGTTGGTTTGGATTTGGTGGTTTTTTTTTTTTGCTTATTCCAGGGGATATCACCTCTATCTCTGCCAGCATCTGTTTGTCTTGCCAAAAGTCCCAATTTTCAGAATCCTACACGCTTTCAGAGAACGTACCATGCCATTGGCATAATTTTGGCTTTTGGATGCAACACCTAAATGGTACTTGAAGTTGTGCTGGTCTTTTACTGGACAGTGATACAACACTTTGTCACTTGACCAGACTTTTTCATGCTGCCTTTATGTTATATTCAAAATCTTGTTAAATTTCGTCCTTCCTACTGCATACCTTACCCTAGTCTATGGAAATTGCTCACTCTTGTTTCAAATACTGAGTTTTGTTCATGTTCATATTGGTCCTCCTAGATTTCCTCCTATCCTGATGCCTTTTTTTTTTCCTTACTTGTGTCTTGACTAGTGCTTTTCTTCTTTGTACTCCTTAAAAAGCTGTGCTTTCCCTATTCAGGTGTAGCTTTCTTGCCTTCTTAATACTACCTCACTGTAAAACAGTTGATTGGTCTTAAATGGATGGAAAAAAATGTTTTCCTATTTCATACCAATCCTCTGCTAACCTTGAGTGTGCTCTGGGAAGTCTTCCTTTTCCTTTCCTTCTCCTGTCATCTCTTGGCTTGGCTTTTCATACTGCGGAGTTCTAAAATCTGTCGCTTTCTGTTCGCTTCCACTGATGTAAAGTTGGCTTATGCCATGGTTTTCTCTTGGCTGGGTTTGTTGTAAGCTCATCCCTCTTCTGTCAGCTCTGACTATCCTATTTCCCTCAGACTTGTGTGTATTTGGCATGTGCTTTTGTCATGCTGCTCTTTTCATCTCTGTCTTTCTGCGTGAACTTAATATTCTGTATCCTGACTTCTAAGACTTTTGACCACCTCAAACTCTGCTTCCATCCCATTCTCTGTCTTTTTAGATAATGCAATATCGTTTATTCTGCTTTTCACACCTTCAGAGTTCTTAGCAGAGGTCTCCTGCAAAATTTTTAGCTGATTAGGTTTTGCTTTTTTTCTCTTAATCCTGCCTGGCTGTGGTTCAGAACAGGGGCCAGCTCTTCTGATTCTCTCCTCATCTCCATTACAGAACATATTCAGGCAGGTGAAAGCATATGACAAACTTGGTGTAATTTTTCACTGTCATCTTTTTGTGGAACACTGGGCATTGAAAAGCAAATGAAAACTCTTGGTTTGTCTCTTGTGGGGAGTGTTCTCATTTATCCTGCGGTAACCTGTTTGCAGCTGAAGAAATAAACCTGAGCCCCTTCGTTTTTATAATTCCCTACCAGACTTTCAATGAAGCTTGTTCCCTGGAATTGCAGCAGTTGCAAATAACTTCATTACTAGTCTCTTTAGTGAGAAATGTAAGGCCTCTTCATAAATTTCTCTTTGAATTAATGAGTAAGTTTTCTTCCGTTCTTCACAACATTTTTGACATTGGTCCATTTGTCTACGTGTTTGTTTTGTGGGTTTTTGTTTGTTTGGAGTTTTTTTCCTAAATATTGCTTCTGGTTTCCTCAGTTAGCAGAAATTTGATAGCAAAGAACAACTTCCCATTCATAACTCTTTGTAGGCATGACACAGACACTTGGTTTTAAACACTGAAGGAATGTTGTGCTGTAAGTTGTCTGGGTAGCTGTTCTTCTCTCCAGTCTAATGTCATATTGTAAAAATTATCCACGCAAGGAAAAATCCCAATGCAGGAGGTCTTGATTCACGTTTATTCTTTATTACTCTGGATAAAATCAATACTGAAGAAGACCATTTGCCTTCATCTAATGGCCCTATGTCTTTCAGCATAGCTGCTGCTGCTGTTATTCTTTTTTGTGCTCCAGTCTTCCTTGCTGTCACTGCCCCCTCTAAAAGGCATAGGGGATATATGTGCACCTTGTCCTTTTCTTAGCTATTGCTCTTGATTGTGAGGTCTTGCATCAAGTCTATCATTCTTTTACAGAAATACCTGAAAAATTGCTATCAGCCACCTTGTGCACCTGAAGCCAAGCTTATAAACCGATTTGTCATTGCTTTTGTCCAGCTGAGACCTTTTGTATGATCTCTTCAAAGTTGGCAGACAGTGGCTGCCCCTGTTCCTGTCAACCTATGTGATCAGCAGCTGTGGAAGCTTTCAGATGAGTTGTTAAACAGAGATTAACTCTACGTATTGCATCTTCATTTCCTATTTTCATCAGATAGCATGAACTGTATACGAGTCCCTTTTGAACCACACATCTTTGTATCTCTATGTAAAAACATGTAAATAATATGTTCCAAGTTCTGGTAAAAGTCTGTACTTAGCCTAAACAAGACATTGTAGGACATTTTTCCTGTGGTGAAACCTTTACGCGCTTGCAAAGCTGCTTCAAGTTTTAAAACTGAACTATGCATTTATTCAAATAAGAACTATATAAAACTGTGTACAATTGTGATGTGTATGTCTCAGATTAAGAGAATACCAGGTTGGAAGGGGACCTCAGGGATCATTTGGTCCAAACTTTCTTGGCCAAAGCACATATTTTGTGTCTGTTTATAAAGGTGTCTATATGACTAATGTGTTTACTTAGGTATTTCCTTGATATTTTCTCTGTTAAGAGATTGCAGGAGGCTTTAAAATTAGTTTGGACCTTATCAGCATGACATTGATATTAGTTAGCAGCATGAGATTTTCTTATGTTTTGGTTGTGTTTACTTTGTTGGGGAATCTGTGCCTGCTGTTATCTAACACTTGCACTCTGTGTTTGAATAACTCAGGGAATACCTTTTTCTGCAAGCATCCACATTTTACATTGAAATATATTTTAAAACTAGAATCCATTGGATTTTTCGGGATAAATCCTTATTCTTTCCTCACTCTTTCCTAGAGAATGGTTAATTTTCTCTGTTAAATATTATGACATTAAATCTTAGTTTCCTCTTCATTTATATAAATAAGATTGCTGTGTAGATACACTATATTTTTTAATAATCTTTTTTTTATTAAAAACCCATTTTTTTAACAATGAGTTACAAAGAGAATTGCTGAAGCAATTAAAACTTATATTTAATGAGAAAGCATAAATGATTAATTGTTATTCTTGGAGAGATGTAGTTAAATAATAGATGAAGTGGTTTTTCAGAACAGCTGTCAGCAGATTACTCTTTCAAGGTTTTTGTTTGCTATATAAATTTATGCTTGTATTGTAGGCTAAACAGAAATAAGTAACCATATCAAGTCACTATAATAAATCTTTAAAATAGATGAGAATAAATCTTCTCCTGATGCTTGAGGAGCCCAAATGAGTACCTTGTATTATTGAGAAATCTGTGTGAGCGCTGCACTGTTGTTGAGATTTTTCTTTGTAAAATCTATAGTCTTGGAAACCTTTTTTAAATAATTTATTCAGTTATTTTCTCATAAGTAATGCACAAATCTGATTGTTATTGCCAACATCTGTGGCTGTAGTATGTTAAGAAAGGGAATGCATGTGCTTTTGATCACCCATACCTTTGTAGGATGTATATTTTCTTGCACGGTGGATGTTAGAAGTTCAAACTGCTTTGAGACTGAAATCGGGAGTGGGGTTTACTGCTTCTATTTGTGGCTCCTTTGAGCAGCCAGTTGCCTAGGAGATCACTGGCAAAACCCCAGCAACTACTTGTACCACGTTAGCCTATAAAGCAAGAGCTGCAACAGATCCAGTGACAATCATTAGACACTTCCTGAGAAAACACCCTGGAGGTTTTAGAAGGGTTTATATTTCCACCACCTGTTTCATTGTCACATCTGCTCTTCAGCAAACAGAAAAGGAAATGTTTAGGATCTCTGGATAAATATGATGTTTGTTTCTTTCCCCAGCATAACCAATCAATGCCTATTAAAAACATTTCTATATCTATTAAAAAAACCATTTCTCTGCTTGCCTCCTGTAATCCTTCTTTGTGTCAGAGATAATTAGCAGCCATCTAATAAGATTAGCTAACTCGTGTGATTAGTGAGCTCAAACCCTGTCCTTTTCCTTTTGCAGGTAAGTGAATGTGGCACTGAGCATCCCTATCTACATTATTCTCACTTTCTTTGGCTCTTATTTCTGATGCCAATTTATGGAGTGAAAACAATAAAGGCAATAGGAGAATACTGACATGCAGGTACTGTGGATGCTATCGGAGTATATATTCTGAGAGAGATGGTAAGTGGGATGTTTTCCATCTTTACATTCATCATGATAGCATTTTTGTTCATTTGCTGATGCCATGTAGCAGCAGCCTGTTGTGCTCTTGGAAACCAGCTCTTTGTGGCATTGCTGAAAGGAGGATAAAATGGGAGCTGCTTTGTTGGATTGGTGGGTACTAGTTTTCTGCACATTTGTTTTTTTTCTAGGACTGCAGAGGGTTTGGACGTGCTTTCTCTGAAAGGTTCTTAGCATTTTCCTTTGTGCTTGGATGTTTCAGCTTGGAAACCAGATACCATTTGAAGAGATGTGCCAGGGTGGTGTAATTAAATGTTAGCTGGCAAACTAGGAAGAGATGTTCCAGGGTGTTGCAATTAACCATAAATGACCAAACTATAAGGAGAGGCACACAACCAGAAATGGATGTTGTATTCCCTGCTGAAAATGATGGGAGTTTTCAGCTAAGCATGTATCAGAAAGTATTCTTAGACCACTCTGAGGCTTTGTAATTAAATTTAATTTGAACAGGATAATTGCATTACTTTTTATAAATTGGAAATTAGGCAGTGAGGTTTTACAGGTACTTTAATTGTGCTCCAGGAGATGCAAAATGCCAGGGAGATTTTTGGTGGAATGGAAATGTACCAACATGAAGTGGTGTTTAAAGGGAAAAATAAAAGAATGAGCTGTTCATCTCAGTGCTAAGGCAGATGGAGTTCCAAGTGAGCTCAGTATTTGCTGCATTTTCAGAGCAGGCAATCATGTATTTTGCTATCTACAGCAGCACCTATTCATAGCCTGACATATGAATGCCTTTGAGCAGGTCTACTTAAATGCTTATAAACGAGGGCTGTTACCAGGATGTTTTTTTAAATGCCATGTTTTACATTAAGTATCTCCAGTAATACTGAGTGCCCTTAAGACGTAATGTCCCTTTTAAAAGCCCTGGTTTTGCTCAGAGATATTCTAAGGTGTTTCAAAGTGCTTTCAAAGGACAAATTACTCCTTCTCTAGGGATAAAAATTCCTAGTTCCTCATTGCCTTTCACACTTGCAGAGGACCCAAAAGCCAGTCTACCCACTGCTGTGATGCTTCCTCCACAGTCTGCTGGCAATGGCAAAATGGGGAGTTTTCTTGGTACATTCAGAAGGTTAAAAGAAACTCCTGCAATGTTGATACACTGGTGTCTGTCAATATTGCTTGGCCTCGGCAGTCACAACGGCACAAACCCTTATTTCTGCAAATTAAGTGAGAAGAGATTTATCCCTTTAATGAGAATTTTGATGATGGGAAGAGTCAGTGAGATTTGTTTTATGGAACTACTAGTTAATTCAGTGCAACTGTTTTCTGATTAAACAGTTCATCCTGGGAGACAGCCAAAATGATTTCCTACCCTTAGAGCATAAAACCTCATGAATTCTTGGGCTTGTTCTTTGTGAATGAATTTCACTGCTTGTTGTAACATCTTCTGTCATCTTTAACATATGGTAAAAAGGCTGAAAACCTGTTTACAACGTTAGTTAAAACTACTTACATAACCATATTCCAGAGTTTTTGTGGGAGATAAAATTCCAGAATATCAAATATAATATACAATAGATTGTAAAGAAAAAAGTAGAGGCACTAAATACCTGGGTTCATTGTCCCTGAATGCCTTACTGCAATTCTCATGAGGTAAATATTTGTTCATAAGCCTTTTGTTTTGCAGAATGTCTTTTCTTCTGTCAATGTACATATGGATATGTGTGAATATATTTGCATTATATAGTGTTTTCTGTACAAATATGGGTTTAAAACCATCCTCTGGGATATAAATGAAATAATATTTATAGTTCCAGAATATTTAATCATATCATCTGCATCTGTTGAATAGGTGGGGTTTCTTTATGTGGTAGGCTTTGGTATTTGCTGCTATGACCTCTCCTTGTTTAAAGCTAGGATGATTCACAAATTGCTATAAAGTGTCTGGAGTTTTGTTTTTAGTATTGCTTACATGCACAAGTAACGTCTGTGACAGGATTATGAAAACAGTTAAGATTTGGATACTGATTGTAAAAATTAATTTTTTCACTACTATAAAGTTACCTTGATCTTTTTTTTGTTGTTGTTGTTTCCTGAAGCTTGGATCGTTCTCACTTATTTAATATTTCGAGGGGGAGTGAGTGAAAGGGAGGAGAAAAGGAACACGAGGCCTCAAACATAGCTAGAGACAGTTACTCTCTGCCCCCTTCTATGATGTGTCAGGAAGCTGTTTAATTGTCATTTGACATGACATCAGGCCAAGGGGAGGGTTTGTAATGAAACATGGGCTATATGAGGCTGTCAAGTGTGTTGGGACCATCCAGCTGGAAACACCTGATGGAGTAAGACAATTTGAGAGGGTGTGTGAGAAGAAAACTAGTTGGCCTTATCAAGAGAAACAAGACTGAGGTAGTACTGAGAGGGAGAGAAGCAGCTGGAGAAGGTGGTGGAGGCTGTGGTGTGGTCCAGCCTTTGTAACTTGAGTACCACCATCTGTGCCTGTCTGCTCAAGGTGATATGGCTGGTTTACAGGGTGCAGGGATTTGTACCTCAGGCTTCTTTCAGGAACTTAGATTGGTGAGCATCACTGGTCCACCTGTCAAGCTGTCAAGGTTGAAATGCCATGGTCACCATGTCTGAAGTGCACCCTGCTTTTCTTACTGGGACATCGCAAAGTGGCAAATCACTGGAACAAAGATTGATACATATATTGAGTATTTTCTTGATGTAGTCATTGGATACCTCTAGAACAGTTCTAATGATTTGGCTCTGGCCATGGTAACTTGGCGTGCAGCTTTGCTTTAGGATTATATTTATAAATGCACAAGAAATACACCTATTTAGTACTAAATATGTAATCAAACATACTACTTAGTTTTGAAATCAGTCTGTCTTCATTCTCTTTGGCTTGTTTTATGTTTGTGAAAAGTATTCATTTACTAGCTTAGCTTTAATTTTTACCAAGTAACGTGTGCATAGTAGAAGCTACTATTTGAATTAAGGATTATAAATGAGCACATATTTTTGAGACCCTACCCACTCTTTATATCCATTTTCTATTCTTATGAATTCGGAGTTCTATTTGGGACTGATAACTGTATATTAGATACCCATTAATTGTGTATCAGAACTGACAGTTTTATTCAGAAGTCTGTTTTTTAAGTATGGTTATTTGATAGTATACACAGACACACTGAATATACAGTTGTTGGTAGAATAAAACCTGGAGAAGCTGTCATCAATAAAGGTGTAGGAAAAGAGGTTGTATTCTCCTGATTTGTGGCTGGGTTTCGTTGGTTCCTTCCCCTCCAGAGAAAAAAAAAATCAAATTTGGTAATTTGTATCATGTTCTGTCAACTCCATATGTAATTTCCAGTGAAAGTGGAAAGGTTTTTCTGATGTCGTCATTGTTGCTGAATGTCAACACTGTCTGCCTCAGGAGTGGAAACTTCAGTGAGATCACCTGTTTCCTACTTGAGATTTTTGGTGTTGTAGCTTGTGAATTAATGTGGCTGTGTGGTCATGAATGCCCTTTAAGGCTAAGGTTGAGATTTTGTGTGACTCATTATTTTTCTCTTTTGCTATTTTTAATTTGGAGTTCCAGAACAAAATTTGCAGACTGAGAACGAGACCCCACAGAGGCTGATCTTTCAAGGATAAATGAATAAATCATTAGTTAAATTTCATTTTAGTGGAAAATAACACCCAGCCCTCGCCAGGTGAAAATGGTTGGTTAGATATTTTGTAAGTGTTCCATTTAGCTGAATTTCACTGTAATCTTCTGTGTGAAAGTGTCTCTGCAGTTAGTTACGTCATTATTCTTTTCCTCCATACTAACGGTTTTATGTTACAAAATTGCCATTATTTATGATCAGCTCATATCTATCAGTTCATATCCTTCCTATTTTGTTAGAGGGATGCCCATTTTAAAAATACTATCCTCTTGTTTTCTGTAGGATAAAAGCAGGAGGTAGCCAATTCAGGATGTTTTCCAGTAAACTTCTACCCTCCAGTAAAAATACTGGCAAATCCTTGTTTGTGAATCATGTGGGTGTTTGCTAAAGTTGTTGAGGTGAGAAAATCTTAGCTATAAACTTACCATAATGATGGTATGACTTCTGTATTTGCAGAAACCTCTGTGTGTGTATTCTGCTTCTTTGGGTGATAATTATAAAAATAGAAAAGTAGATGTAAAAAAAAGGGGGTTTTGATTTCTTTCAGAGATAGGACTACCTTTATTCATTGTGTTTCTTTTGTTCTGTCATGTTTGCCACTAAAGTGGTAAAAATCTTCCAGTCTTTCCCTTTAGCTCCGTGAGTTTGGGAGTGGATAAGGTGAGTGCTGTGTAGGTTGGGGATTGAGGTGAAGTTCAGGGCAAGGCTTGCAAAACACATAATCTGATCTGTGGCCGCTGAGACTCATATTTATGTTTTACTCCTCATTCCCAAGGCACGATATTAATGGCTTCCTTGGTGTAATGGCAAATGGGACTGAAAATGCATTTCATGGCAGAAGAATTAACACACAAGCTTTGCTTTTAGCAGGAAAGGCAGTGCACTAACTGTGCTTCTGCTTCTCCGTGTTCACTTGTTCTTGGCTAAAGCTCTGTCCCAAGGTGTGCACTCAGGAGATTCCTTGGTGGATCCCCTGCATGGCAGGTACTCACAGAGGTTTAGAAAAATCCTGTAAATTCAGCTCCAGTACTGGAGAGAGCTATGACTCTCACTTTTAGTTCTTGTCTCACCTTTAACTTTTTAATTAATGCAGTTCTTGTCACACCATCTTAATTTCTTTGTGATTTTAACTTGGTGTAAGACGCTGGCAATGGATTGATTTTTAATTAGCATGACTACAGGCTGCAGCTGGTTTTGTATCTTTCCTTTTTGCTGCAGCTTCTCAGCAAAAAGCTTCCATCATTTCTGACTGTGAGAAGAATTTAATTCTATAATGATGGCATAGCATTTTCTGTGGTGGTGACATAAAAGTACAGAGATTTTAAAATGAAATGTGCATTTGCATTTAGGTACATGTTCGTAGAAAATGGCCTGTGCAGCTAACACAATTTTATATTGATTACACACTGTCTAATCTTGTTTGCAATTAAGTAGAGGAGGCATATCCACACAGATGTTTTATTTTTAGTACTACAGTGCTTTGTATATGTTGTTATTCCAGTAATGTGCTTTAGCTTAGCTAGAAAATATAAGTTCAAGGAATCATTCCTTTAAGGTATTGTTTTCATGACAGCACCATTTCTCTATTATTGCTAGAAAGCAAGAATAACAAAACATGGGAATCAATAGCCATTTAGAGCGTTGCATAACTGCTCCCACTGACTTCTTACCAAGAGTAAGTCCTTTACAAGAAGATGCTGGAAACGTGCTGGCTTGTGGCTGTTCTTCTGGGCTAGTAAAATTAATCTCCTTGTCAAACATGGGGGAAAATTCTAGAGGAAGAAGCCATAGGGTGTTTAGACTAGTGTGACAATGTTGTTACTGTAGTGGGCAAGATGTACAGAGGGGTTTGGAGGGATGTCATACAGGGCACAAAGCTAGAAGGAACACTGTGTTTTGTGAATCATTTCCCTTAGCTTTGGGAATGAGTTATAAATACTGCAAAAGGTTCATTGTCAATAAGGTGCAAATGCAGTGGATGTGAAAACCGTTTTGCCAAAAAGGTACAGTGCAGTGAATCTGCACTGAGGGATCAATTTTTATGAATGTCGAGGCTTAAATTCTCCCAAAAGAATACTGTTGGGCTTTCCAGGATGTTGAGAAGTTGGATTTGTGCTTTTCATCATAAATTGCACAGCTTTCCTCTGATGGAGGGAAGGCCACTGTACTTTTAAATCTTACATGGAAAGATATCTAATCTTATAAACCAAATGAACAGCAGTTCACAGCAGAAAGTAAGAAGGAATGGAATCATAAGAGGACCATGTATTATCCTTGCAAAATCTGAAATCTGTCACCTGATGCTGGAAAACAGGTGTGGTATTTTTACATAAGATTATTAGCCTTGGGAAAACCAATCAAAGATCATTGTATTCTACCTGTCTTGATTTTTTTCTGCAAAGCAGAACATAACAACTGTACATATTGCTGGTTAAATGGCTGCAAAATTGTTATAAAGTCTGTTAACTTTCATTTGAAGTTTCAAATGACAGAGTTCACTGCGTGTTTTGGTAAAGTTTTGTTAATGAACTACCCCTCAGTGTTATAATTATGCCAGGCATGTACGATTTGAATTGAGACATTAACAAGGTGTATCACTAAGGGAAATTACCCAAAGGCTTCTGACTGTCTTTTGTGCCTTATTACTCTGGAAACAAAAGCAGTGTGTGTGTTGGAAAGGTTGCTCTTCAGGGAAAAAAGAACAAGGGAAATTTAGATGTTCACCACCTCAGAGGTATTATCTTACTCAAATATCTGCTTTTGCTTTAAATATTCAGCTAATTCCTTCCCTGTTTTTTATCATGCTGAAGAAGGTGTGTTCACTGGCAAGGTCTGGCTTTATTTTTTTAGGAAACTGGTTCTCAGGGGCTTCAGGTCCCCTCTGTGATTATGAATCCACAAAGAACTTTTCTCACCTCTTAAAAATAGTCTGCTATTTCAGAAAGCAAAATTCCTCCCTCAGAGTTGCCGGTGTGCTCCATTTGGTGTTCAGAAATGTATTTGGAAAATGTAAGATACAAATGGCATGTGCTGCTTGCCTTTGAAAAAGCGTGGATTCAAAATGGATGGAGGCAGAAGTTATTGTCATCCATCTGTAACGACTCTCCTGACAGTACCTGAAATGGCAGAGATGGGTGGGCAGTGCCCCCTTTTCCCCACTTCAGCCTCCCTCCTTCACTCCCAGCTCCTCTGCCTCCCCCTGCTCCTGCTGGATTTCTCCCTCTGTCTCTGCTCCCCTGAGGCACCTCCCATGGGACTGAGGGGCTGCAGGACCTGCTGAATCCACTGGGAACCATCCGTCCTCACCTGAGGCAGCTCTCGCCTCGCCTCACAGAGACCCTGCTGCCACCCCTGGGCACAGATGCCCTGTCCATCTGGAAAAGGAGCCGGATCTCCTTGGACACGATCCCCCACCACACTGCCTGGGGTGAGGTTTATTAAATTTTTGGCTCTAACCTGTGAGGGTGCAGCGTGGCCAAGGGCAGCACCTCGAGCGGGGCCACGCCAGCCTGGAGGCTCCGTTTTTTGGCAGCTGCCTTCAGGGTCAGAGCGAGCAGTAGGTAGAGGCAAGACAAATCTATCTCTAGTTTTTGCTGTGTAACAGCAACGTGGTGATACTCTGCAGCTTCGTTTCAGGTCTGATTGGTGTAGCTGAGCATCGTGGATCTCTGGGCACTGTGCTGCTGTGTCACACGTGAGAGGTACCTGAGGTGTGCTGCTGGCTGTGGGTGGCTCGTTACGCAGCAGTTCTCATTGCACTTCACCTGAGAGCAACAGGGGGAGGTTCAGGAGATGTTTGAGTTTAAAATCAGTGCAAGATTGGTGCAGGTGGTGGATCAAAGTTAACTTTAGAGCAGTTGAGAAGCTGTCCCAGAATTTTATTCTTCCCTTTGATAGTGCATGAATTTGCGTTTTAAGCCCATTCAGCTGCACTTGTCGTGACTCTACTCCTGCTCACACTCTCACAGTTTAGACTGAAATGTATCTGCAGGAGAAAACTCTCCTTGTAAGCCAAACTTTGGCAGTATACAGCAGATCACTCTCACACATGCACACACAGAGTAAGAAGGCCGCAGGGTTGCTTTCGTGCCAGTGAGTACTAATTTTCCTGTAAATATTTTTCAAATGTCTACAATTTATATGTATATATTCCTGTATACATTTCACCTGAAATGTCAGGATGTTGTGCTGCAAACAATAGGCTGTGCAGTTGCCTCCTTTTGCCACATCTATCCCTGTGTAACACAAGTTTGCTGAGTGTGACTAACCTGCTTGTTGTTGGCAGAAGGGAAGATGGACAAGCTCATTTGCTGTGGAACTGCAGAACTAAATACAGCCTGGGCTTTGCCTGTTGTAGTTTCTGCCATTTAGGTGGCTGAGTGAGACATTCTCTTCATGACCTTAAGGGACATATAAAATACTCAGAGCTTTCTGCATTTCTTCTTAATCCCCACTGCTGAGGGTGGCAGCACATGTTGCTTCGTGCAGCCTGGCTTTAAGCTATTCTTGTCTGCATCTCTCAGCAAAAACAATCAGTCTAACAGGACAAGTTAATTGGGTCAGGATGATCCACTCTTAAAATTTACTAGCAGATCAGAGGCAATGTCCTTTATTTAGCCTATAGAACATAACTCCACGTAATTCCAGGGCCGAGTGGCTTAGAGAAAGCACCTTAAGTATTGCAGAAAAATAAACTGAAAAAGGATCAACAAAGCAATATTTGTCAGAGCATGTGAATGTGGCCGGTCTGGCTTATTTGTTCAAGGCAGTAAAACAACCTTTTACTGATTACTTCCCTTTGAAAGTAGAAATTGTTTGGGTGTAACTTTAATGTAGCCAATTAGGTGTGAACATTTCAGACTAAAGGTGAAAATCCTGTTTAGTTCACTCTTGCTTTTCCCCACAGTGCCCTGGAGTTGTGAGATGGGATGATTCATATTCTTCATTTAAATCAAGGCATTTTAACAGAGATCCTGTGCCTTATTTGTAGTTTTATGTGAAAGCAGATGTTTCTGTATGTATGTTTGATTTGTGTTTTGTTGTGCTCTGGTTTAGAGTATTTGCCTTCCTTGTGCATTTCTTGCTACTCTCCATCAGGTTTGACAATTTAAAAATGCTGAACTCCGATGTCTTTGTGCCAACTGGAACTGTATGATTGCAGTTCTTTGTCAGCAAGGCTCAGTCTGAGTGGCTTCGAGGTGTTGCTCTTGATCTATAAAACCTTTGGCAACCTTTAAACTTTCTCTTTTGCCTTGTAGCCCTGTGTGTTTCTGAGCTCTAAGGTGTTTTGTAACTTCTGATGCATTAGGAAAACATTTTGTGGTTCTTGGATGAAAAAAAATGGGGACTTTTATGTTTCTAGTTGCTTCCTGTAAGGTTGTTGTGGCAAGTTCTGTATGTAATTGCTATACTTCTAGAATTCCTTAATTCTCTGCAAACTATCCTACAGTTGATTATTTGTGCATGATATTGAGAGAAAGGGTGACTTCTTAACATTTTATTTGTAGGTGTCCACTTTAAAAAGAAAAAGTTCTAGAAAAATGTCAGCAGAGATCTGTAAAACTGAATAACGTAACTATAGAATGATTCTTCTGTGATGAATAGGGTCAAGAAGAAAAGCACTAAATCATTATCATTCTGGTTTTCTGTGGTACTGCTTTGAAAATGGAATTATTGTAACACCTCTTACTTGTATTATTCTTGGACTGGGTGCTGTGCATCCTCGTTGGGAGCTGTGGATAGCAGTGACTTTACTCACCAGAAAACTGCTGTGACTATGTGGCACTGGACATGTTAATCTCAGCAAGGAGGGAAGAAGATTATTATACTTGAGAGAAACTGCAGTGAATGTGTATAAAAATCAGTTGAATTTTCCCAAAATGGAATTTATCTTGGTTACTGAAACTGTCATTCAGGTATCATGGGATATAAATGGTCAGGACCTTGTCTTCTGTGTAGCTTACAACTACAGTAGGATAGTTATGCAAACGTTGCTCTGGAGAATTGGACAGCACCAACTTCCTCTGTTTTCCTGAGTGTCCAGGTGTTTCTTCAAGCCTCATCAAAGTACCAACCCAACATAATCCTGTTCAGGGGGAACAGAATCACAACACATAGTAGTATGCTGTTAAGCATATTTGACCAATCATTATTTTTGTCTGTCGAGTACTGCTCTGTGTCTAAATCTTCAGCCACTCCATTCCCAATTCAGTCATTCTGGATGAGGATGGTTTTGCTTTCATGAATAAACGGATCATCCCAAAATAATTTTTCCTGGTAAAAAACTTAACGACCTGTTGAAGGGCGGAAGAACTGAGGTCGTTTTCTCTGACATTATCATGACTCATCCCTGCTTAACATTTTGATTGTACCGTGGCTATTGTATTTGCAGATTCTGACAAATAGAGCTTGACAAGCAGTAAACTCTCATGTATAGCAATGAGTCACAGTTGAAGCACCTGATACTTTCAATATATGTCTGAAACACCCTCGGGTAAGTGCAATCTTGGAGCCACTGATGTAAAGAAACGTCTGTGATTGCATTGTTGGTGGCCAGTGTTACGTTATTATTCAATGAGTTTTGGTGAAGCCTCCTGAAGATATGTTTTCAGGGCTGTAATGTTGGCTAATGTGCTTTGTAGCAGGGATAGAAGCTACTGAGCATGTGAAGTAACGTATCTAGTGATAGGAGTATCTGTGTAGTACTTACAACTGTGGGAGACTAGGTAAGTATCCAGAGAGTATGTGCAGGTTTGTGAGAATGGGTGTATATGCAAAATTTGTCCAGTAGTCGAACAGCATAATTTCCTGTCAGTGCTGACCTTTACTTTGGACACATAAAAACCTGTGTTCATAAGAATATGGTAGAACATATTTTAGTGGGAAAGTGTACAAAAAAAAAAAGAAATAAAACCTGAAAATATTGAGACAGCACAAAAATATGAGGTTGAAAACCTAAGTTGCTTGGAGGTTCAGATAAACTGATATTAGTTATCAAGGTAGAGGTTTATACTGTGTTCCTGTAGGTTTTTAGAGAACATGTTAAGTGGCATCTTCAAACTACTTCAGCAGCTATAGAGCTATTTTGCTAAAAGCTTCTACAGGACAAAACTGAAGGAAATATGCTTACTACAGTGGGACTTCAGAAGTTCTTCCTCTCCTCCTTCAGTCAGAAGAATTTGATCCCAGAGCACACAGTTCTGCTGGTATTGTTGCTGTAAACTACTGACTTACAGAGAGACTGATTTTGGGAGAATCGTGTTCTAGTATACAGATATTATTATAGATTTAGAAATGTTACTCTGCAGTGTATCGTGTCAAAGCCCTTGGCGGCTCTTTCAGTCTTCCCTTGTGTGTACACACCATTGAGACAGGCAGCAGGTTCTAATGGGAGTCAGTAAAGAGCCTTTTTGTTCTCTGAAAAACCAGACCAGCTAATTATTTGACTCATCCCTTAGAGAACTATACCTGAAAGAAAAATAACATTTGTTCCTCCATTGTTTCACTTCAGATATCCTTGTTAGATTTCAGTAGTATAATGCCATGGTTACATTAATAAATACAATTAGTCAGCTTTCAAGAATTACAAATGTTTTTTGTTATCCCTCTGGCATCTCACAGAGAGATGCTTAGGCTGCAAAGAGCCCTGGTCTACCTCAATAAGCTGCTGCTTTTCTGTCTCCTACATAATTTCCAGTACAGGCCTGTCATAGCACTGTATGGATCAGCACAATAAAAATAGTAGTAATGTTCTTAAATATCTAAAGGGTTAATATATACAGATAATATTTTAAAAAAACCCAAAGCCAATGATTGGAAAAAAACCCCACATGGTAAGTTGAATTATAAATATCTGACATCATTAGGTAGACGGGATCTTTGCAGACATTTAAATTGATATTGCCTAAAACTGGAGTATGAATGGAGAGAGGCTAAGGCAGTTGGTAGGGTGTGTGAGAAATTATTGTGAATGCTATGCTTCACATTCTGACATCATCTTTTAACATAATCCTATTTTATGTAGCAATTGCTACCTAAATTGTTTCCTATCCTGATGTTTTCTTTTTTTGCAGAAAATGTGTGAATAGTACATTTGAAGGATGGATAAATATGAGTATTAACATACCTACTGTCTTTATCTGCATCTTTTGTTATTGCTAGATATGAGTGCAGCTATGTCTGAGTTGAAACTTAGACCTATGAATATCTTGATTAAAAAAACGTATATTACAAAGCTTTGACTCTCACTAAGATCTGCTCAGGTAAAACAAATCCCGTAGGCTGAGTGAGCCTCACTTTTACAGTTGTTGAGATGGAGGATGAATGTTGTGAAGGAGTTGTTGTAGGTCCAGTGGATTTCTCTTCCAGCAATGGTGACTCCAATTTAAAACATAAGTAGATATCCTTAAAACACATGCTTTTTGCAGCAGGTCTAAAATATGGAAATTATTTCTTTTGTAATATTCTTTATTTTGACTTCTTAAAACATCATTTTTCTTCAGTAAGCCTAATAAAACAATATATACTTGAATGTTAGTGTAGGAAGAATTCAGAATCTTTTACAAACAGAGAATACAGAAATTATTATTTTGTGAAAATATCACCACATCTAGGGGAGCGGCTTTATACTACAGCCATCATTGTCCTGAAGGTAGAATTCTGATGTGAAATCCTATCCAAGCCAGCATTCCAACCTTTCCAAAACATCCGCAGCTTACATCTTCAGCCCTGCACAACTGAGAACAGCATCTTTGTCCCTTTGAAAGCATGGCAGTAGGATCTCCTTTGAGGCACTCTTGCATGCTGGGCTCTCAGAGATGTGCAATGCATCTCACTGGCAGATTTTGCTGCAGAGTATGGACCCATCCTGGCTCTATTGGGCTGTCTCACTTTTTATCTGGCTGTAGACTTTCTCTCTTCATTGCACCCTGCCACCCTGGTACAAGTCACATACTAGTTTATGTCCATGTATCTCACTGAGACAATTGTATTTGTGTGGGGGTTTTACCCCTCTAAATCCCACCAATAGTAATAATTACTCAGTCAAGTTTTGGTAAGGTATGAAATTCAGCTGTTTTTTCACTCCTAAGAATTCTTCATTCAGGCAATGGTTCTCTGCTGCTGCTGTCTGATCTAGGCATGGGATATTGTGCATACAAATAAGGATCCCTTTGAAGATGAATGGTTTGGATTTGGATTTAAATTACCATGTCTTTCAAATACCTTGAAATCCTTTAGCTGCATGGTACTACACTGCTAAATATATTATGTTTATTTTCATCAGGGATCCTAGAACATACTCACCTGTGATAGTATATGGCCAACCTGAAATTGGGAGCAGGGGATTCTTCCTGCAGTTGGCAGAGTAGTCTGTTCTCTGTGTTGTATCCCTCTCCATGTGTGTGTGTGTCCCTGGCATGTTGATACACATGGAGATAGGACTGCCAGTATCTTTTTTTTAATCCTGAGAATCCTGTTTCCATGAGAGATCCTTAGAAACACTGGGAGCTAAATTTGAAGGTGATCCTCCCAGTGATTTAATTGGAGAGCTGGATAGGATGAGCTGGTAATGGATCTCCCTGGCAGGTGAGGGGGGCTTTTTAACGTGTCTTTGGTAGACAGTCTCCAATCTGTCTGTCTGTCTTCAGGGTGGGAATTGCAGCTTCTCCATTTCTGCAAGATGTTTTTGATTTTTGGTGAATTAGATTATTCTTTTTTTTTAAGGGAAGAGCCCTACAGAGCGAATGCAGCATTTCCGTGAGTAGCATATGACCTGTGTCCCAGGTTTGAAATGGCACCCAGAACTGAGGCAGAATTGCTCTGGACTTGATACTCACACTTTTTGCCTTTGTAAAATTTGCAGTAGGCTAATCTGGTTTTAATCTCTTACAAGTTATTTTTTTTTCCTGTTTTACTTGTATGAAGAGTTAGGCCATGAAACAGAGTAAGAGTTTCACTAAATAGCATGACATAAGTTAATGTCTTCTTTTAGCATTGTGTGTGGGGTTGTTTAGTGTGTGTGTGTTATTTGATTTTTGGGTGTTTTTTGTTGTTGTTTTTTTTAAATAATATGAAGACAAAAGAGAACAGTGTTGTACCAGTCAGTAAATTGGCAGTATAGTTTTTTTCAGTAAATAAGCCGGCTCCGTTTAACATTTTACTTACTATCAGCCCAGCGATTGTTTTAAAAGCTTTTCTGTAAGCTTTCAATTCTGATTTTCAGAATAGATTTGAATTAATTTGTGCTTTAGGGATAAAAGTGCTTTTTAGATTAAGGAGAGCAAAAAAGAGCTGTTCCTTGAAATATCTAGAATCCTAGTGTGTCAAAGGATATACACAGGCAGCAGAAAATAAATGTGCAGATGGGGAGGCCTGAAAAAAACATCTAGTGCAGATCCTGAATTTATGCACATTTCTGACATTGTTGGATGAAAAATGCTGCTCTTATCTTCTATGGGTAACCATGGCTACCGTGTGATGTGATTTTATTTTTTTCAACATGAAATTATACACAAGTGCAGGAGAGTGGTCTTGTCTCAACTCGCACCATATGTATTTGGGTGATAAGGATTATAGTCAATGAATGTGCTTATCAGTGTGGCACATTTGCTTCTTTAAAAATAGACTCAGATTTATGTCTTCATGTCTCCATTAGTCTGTAGAGGGTAAATGGTGCTGGAATTTCTGAAGTACTGTTACATGAGGTTTAGGCCATCTCCTTTTGTGTTAAAATATGTATGTTACCTCCTTGTATCTGAGTCACAACCAAATATAATTTGGGGAGGGTGAGTTGAAAAGGCAACACACACTTAGATACAAAGCACTGTAGCTCATATTTTGTGATGGTTCAGTGCCATATTCTTAATTATCAAATACTTATTCCCTGGAGACTTATGTACATTTTAGATTAATATGTCTCCCTGCTTGATCTGGTTCTGCTTTCATTCACATTTTCAGTATCCTCATGAACTTTGATGGATGCAGAGATGAGCTGTGAATCCCTAACTGCTGAGACGTTGGGAGGGTTCGTACAGAGGCTGATAACTTATGCATGGAGCTAAGAATACATTTTTGTTTATCTCAACAAGTGCATGAGTTGTACTCGGAGAACGGTGACTGTGAATCCAAAGCTCTTGCCTCCTGTGGGTGGAGGGGTATCCACAGATCCTCGGCGCTGTCCTCGCTCCGAGCAGTGCTTGCTCTCACAGTGCCACAGCACTCACAGTGCACCTACCGACAGCAGAAAGAGCTCTCACTTGGAGAAACTCCCTAAAATTGCAATTTATGACCTTCATAAATAATTGGTTTAGCAGTGGGAATTATATTTGCTTCGAAACATAATCATTTGGATTATGGGTGCAACTGCTCAAACTTCTGGTGATGTTGCTTTTGCTGTGATTTGAAAACATTTGAATTTATGCTTGTATACTAATACACTTGCATTTGTTGCCACTTCAGGGGTTTTTATAACAAACAGCAAAAGAAAGGTTTTTAACAATATGCCAACAAATGCTTTACTTTTCATGTAACAAAGTCTCTGCTACAGCACAGCAAATGCTTTTTTCAGCTGTTATTTGGCTCCCAAAAGGGGTTTGTGAAATTAAAAAAGGACAATTTTGCAAAACGTATCAATGAGATTGATAAAGGCAGCATGTTGTAGGTCACACTCAGATAGGTGAGTGGGCAGTACAAACCACAAGGACTATGAAATGCTGCTGGATTGGGAGAAGGAATAACAACAGTTTGCTAGTTCAGACAGTTTAAAGTCAGTGCGTGATTCACAAGCAGTAGGCTGGGAAAAGCTTTACAAAATTTAAGAAGCTTTCTGCAAACGTCTTAGTATTAGAGAGATATTAGGTTTAAATAGCCTCATAGTAGAAAAATTGTGACAAAATATGCACTTTTATATAAATGTATACAAGAGGCACCTTTTGAATTGTTGTAATTCCCAACTGAAAAATAGATCAGTTCGTTGCCTGCTTTGAGCAGGGTAGCTGCTTCAGGAAACTGTGTCTTCGTGGAAGTTGAGCGAATTTGTGAAAAGTTGTAATAAGGATGGAAAATTCGGGATCCAAGCTGAGAAAGCAAACAAAAGTCATGCTAAAGGCCCTGAGAAAGACAGACTATGGATTTAACCTGTAGGCAAAGACAATGGGGACAGCAAACACGAAGTATATGTGGCAAACAGGAATTTCACAAGAATGCTGCAGGATGAGGATGAAAATGCTGCTGCATGACTTATTTTCTCTGTAAAAGAACAAGTACAGAGAAAAAACAGACAAGGAACGTATTAAAGTTGGAACCTGGGTCTAGCAGAGAAAAACATCATAGTTGAAGAAAGCCCTCAGAGCAGCAGGGTAGAGTAATTGTAGCAGAAGAAATCATTACACTGAGGAGTGCATTATTTTCAGGAGGCAAGCCGTGGTGACTCATGAGGATGAGATAGCATATATGTGACATGAAAGCAGTTCAAAACAGCAAAATTAAAGTACTTGTCAAGCTCAGATTGGCATCAGATGCAATGACAAGTCGGTGACAAACAAGCAAAGAGGAAATCGGATGCCAAGGATGTGGTGGGGCATCCGTGACTGTGCTGAGCTACAAAGTCTTCCTCAGCAGCGGGCGAGAAAAGAAAGCAAATTTGCAATCAAAATCAGGCCAATTAAAAATTTGATGGGTTCCTTCTACTGAGGCAGTGGTCAGGAGCAGTGCTTGCAGTCCTGGCAGAGCAGTGGAACAGACACCTCTGAATGGAAAATGGTGTGTGTGCCTGAAAATCAAGGGTAGAGATTCTGCCAAATAAGAGGAGAAAATAGCTGATGTTGGAAGCCATTGCTTGTACACCTGAATGCTGAGGTAGCCAAGCACTTGTCTTCAAGTCGCCTGTGCTGTCCCTATTGATGGACTGTGACTCACAGGGACTTCTGGGAAACATTGTCAGACAGTGACAGTGTGAACACCATAGACTGGGCAGACGAGTGAATTGGCAGGCAGGCTGTCTAGATAGTGAACTCTAATTTTATGATGGGAAGCTGGTCTGTGAATAGGAATTTGGGCATGTTGCAACATCATCTTGCCATGACCAATCAAACTGTTAAGTAACTATTAACATTGTTCCATGGTCTTTCTCAAGAAATCTTCAAAAAACAGCAAAACTCCATTGCAACCAGTTCATCAAAAACTCCCTTGGAAGTTTTTGTGAATAATGCTGCAGGGAAAGCTTCATGTGCACAGAGAGCTAAGATTCTACCTCTGGCAACTGAGGGTGATTGATTGCCAAAAAGGGAAAACTTTAAGTTGACTACCCTCAGGAAACTTTAATCTTTCCAGATGACACCCAAAAGGTACTGTTTGTATCACATTGTTACTTCTAAATGTGATATAGGAGGAAGTCTTATATGTTTAACAAGTAAATCTTAGTTAATTTTAGACAACTTTAGGTAGTCGCACTTACTAAATCTACCTGATACAGATAGAGTCACAGGTGAAATATGTGGAAGTGTGATAAAATATTCTTTGTTTGATGAAAATTTTTCTCTGCTGAATGTGGTAATCAGAAAACCATAGAATGTCTGGTGACAAGAAACTTACAGGAATCAGTGAAAGATCTAAAAAAACCCACCACACACAAAATTTTCATACCCAGAACCAGTAGCATGTAGCCACGTCCTTTTCACAAGAAAACATTTGCTTTTGAAGTAAACCAAAATACAAACATGTTATTTTGTGAAATAGAAAGGCAGGGTAACAGGACACAGCAGATTTCTCCAACTCAGAGGAAAAGATTCAAGTTCTCATTTTGAAATTTGTAACTTTTATTTATGTATATTATAATGATGATTGATACTTTAAGATTGTATAACAAGAATATTAAATATGTAAGAAGATTATGCTTTTCATGATTAATTTCACAAACTCAATTAAATATGACTGAAGGGACAATATAATAGATAGCTTCATAATGGAGGACACAGCAGGATATATATGGAGAGATTAATATCTAGAATCTTGAAAGATGTGGAGTGCTCAGTAAGGAAAGATTGTATCCCTAAAGGAAGAAGTATTACCTGGATGCCTAACTGTTTCTTGTCTCATGCTTCAATACTGACCACTTGCATTGCCTTTGATCCCAATTTATCTTCAATTTTGGAAAATCCTCCCATATCACTTGCTTGTGGTTCTCTTCTTTCCTGACTGTGCCCTGCAAAATTCAGGTCTGTTTTGGAAGGCCTGGTGGATTTATTTTTTTTTCCTTTCTGCTTAAATTCAGTTATCTTCTCTTCCTTGCTGTGGTTTAGGCAAGCTCCACCCTGCTTTCTCTCTGTTTTGCAACAGCCTCAGGCCTCTCTCTTGTTCTCCTTTCTAGATGCGAATCCCATAGGTCTTCTTTTTCCTTCTTTGCAGTATTTGTCTTTCCTCTTGTTCTCTTTCTTTATCAAGGGTTATTTCCCAGATGTCTAGTGTTCTACATCAGAGTTGTTTTCACAAATGCACATCACGTGCTTTATGCCTTCTGTTTGCCCTTTTCTAGTTCCTTTTATCTGGGGGTTTTGAGCCTCTGATTATACTGTACGTACTTTCTCTTCTGCAGTGACTGAGCTGGAAAGAATGATTTTCAGGAGCTGGTATATATGTTTTTCCTCTTTGAAAATTACTCAGGGCTTGGGAAACTTTGTGGATCTGCTCTCTGGTAAGAGCTTGTGCAAATAAAATAGAAGAGTTTTCATCTTTCAACTTGGGTGAGAATTCATTAAAATTTGCTGAGTAAGAGAAAATTCAGTCAAAGATTTAAGTAATATGAAGATAGGTTGTCGTATTGGATTATACCAGCTTAATACCTGGTTCCTTAATACCAACTAGCCCACCTTTCACCTTCCCCATGATGATTCTGAGAACTCATGAGGTCACATATTCCCTTTATTTGATCCAGTCCAGGAATTTCAAGGAAACAGGTTGCATTATAATGAACATGTATTTGGGAGAACTGAGTCTGTGCTAACAAGCAGTTAGGACATCTTACATGGTACAGAATACTTGACTGTGTGTCAGGGAAGAGTTTCCTTGATTTTTGTCTAATATTTTGGCTGTGGGGAAGGTCAGAAAATAAAGTTACACAGTCAATGATTAAGCAATTCCCGGGTGCTCTGTCTGTTGAAGCCTACTTTGTAATAGGCTTTAAAATGTAGAGGAGCTGATGTATGTAGGATATTGTGGGAGGTTCTGTTTGACATCTGCCGAGGGAATATTATGCTTTGCCTCGAGGTTTTGTGAATGGCATTCAGCTTATGGGGGCGGGACTGTGAGATCTACTCTCAGCCATTGCCACTGTTAAACCCGGAGACTTAGTGAGGGGGAAAATGTCCAAGGCTGAGATTGGCACATCCCCATGGAAGAAAATTGTCTCCTGTAGCTCCGTGTGACTGTGCATTTCTTCCTTGCGGTCTCAGGTACAGAACCTTCAGCCTTATTCTGCCTTCAGAGGTGCTCAGGTTGGAGTTTCACCGTCATTTTAATTGGATTTGGCTGAAAAAGGCAGTTCTACCCTTACTCTT